>NC_045605.1:100872711-101181271 GCF_009762305.2 Zalophus californianus | reverse complement strand
AACTTCTTTTCCTCGATTCTCCACAACAGGAATGGTGGTAGAATTTGTTTTCTACTGCTTTTCAACACCTATCAATATGTTTATAAAGCTTTTCTCTGTTCTTGGGTATAATGAATTATAGTAATCCTTTTTCTAATGTTGAACCACACTTGAAAGACTGGCATAACACTATCTAGCCAGGATGTTTTTAAAACTCATTTCTGCTGTTTTTATTGAACTTCCCTCCCTCCCCCGCCCCATGCACCCATGCACATACGCGTACACACGTACACTGTGCTCTTTTTGTCTGGTTTTAGTATTGAGTGTCTGTGATATTTCTAGAACTTATTTGGTGATTTTCCATATTTTTCTATGTACTTGAAATTTACACAATTCTCCCCCAAACCTCAGTTTCTGTTTGTTTTCTGTTTCAATAATTTACGCTTTTAGTTCTTCTGTTTAATTATTTTAGGTTTTTTTTTTTTTTAGATTCTTGAGTTGAATGTTTTGTTTATTTGCTTCTAGCCTCTTATTTTTCAATATTGCACTTAAATCCATTTGTATTTTTTCCTGTTAATAGCATATTGGTGGGACGTCTGGGTGGCTCAATTGGTTAAGAGTCTGCCTTTGACTCAGGTCATGATCCCAGGGTCCTGGGATCGAGTCCCACATTGGGCTCCTTGCTCAGCAGGGAGTCTGCTTCTCTGTCTCCCTCTGACCCTCCCCCTTCTCATGTGCCCACACACATGCATGCACACTCTCTCTGACAAATAAATAAATAAATAAAATCTTTAAAAATATATATATTGGTTCCACTTTGAAGGGTGTGTGTGTGTGTATGTGCTTTCATTGCTATTTCTAAATAGGTTGAAAATTCAGTTTATTTTTTTCTTCACAAGAATTATTTGGCAGTGCTTTATTTTTTCCTAAGCGGGTAGATTTCTTATGATTAATTTGTATTAAAGCAATAGAAGAATATGGTCTGTATTTACTTCTCAGAATTTATTGAGCTTTTATTCTGTGCTCTCATACACAGTTAATTTGCTAACAATTGGCTGGGATGCCTGGGTGGCTCAGTTGGTTAAGCATCTGCCTTTGGCTCAAGTCATGATCCCGGGGTTCTGGGATCGAGCCTTGTCGGGTCTCCCTGCTCAGTGGTGAGTCTGTTTCTCTCTCTGCCTGCCGCTCCCCCTGCTTGTGCTTTCTCTCTCTCTCTCTGACAAATAAAATCTTTAAAAAAAAATTTACTAACAATTGGGCAAGTATTTGAATAGACTCTGTATTCTGTTTCTTGGGTCCAAATTTTAATCATCAATTTAGTCACAATTATATGGTTGTAAAACGAACATCATGTACATTGTCTAAACTCTCTCAGTGGTCTTTTTCTGTAAAGGGCAGACAGTAAATATTTTGACCTTGGACCACAAGGTCTCTGTTGGAACTATCCAACTCTGTAAGAAAGCAGCAGTATGTAAATGAACGGGCATGGCCAAATTTGGCCCATGGACCTTAGTTTGCTGTTGCTTGCTCTTTATTCTTACTTAGTTTTTATCTTTCACCTGACAATGAGAGAAAGTGTAATACTTTATAATTTCAAAAATAATGCTTTGCAAATAAAAAATGTATATTGGGCCATTGTCTTCTTTTTTTTTGTTAAAGATTTTATTTATTTATTTGACAGAGAGAGACCACTAGAGAGGAAACACAAGCAGGGGGGAGTGGGAGAGAGAGAAGCAGGCTCCCTGCAGGGAGCCCCATGCGGGGCTCAATCCCAGGACCCTGAGATAATGACCTGAGCCAAAGGCAGATGCTTAACTGACTGAGCCACCCAGGCATCCCTGGGCCATTGTCTTCTTAAAGGTCTTTTCAGAAGCTGCTTTGCACCTGACCACTGGGGGACAATGGCCTGCCAAGCTACCTGTCCAGCGCTTTTCTTCATTCACTTGAGAACAATGGTCAGTTTTTGAGATGACTAGAACGGAGATATAGAGACAAAAGGCAGGGAGACCTTGTTCAGATTTTTAGTCACTACCTATTTTTAAATACTCTCTTTCTCTAGTTTTACTCACATGTAAGGGGTTAATAGTTAAAACTGCATTTTCTGGTATTTTATGTGTGGCTTAACATTTATCTGAGTTTTGATGTGTTAGGATTTTTTTTCTCCCTATAGTGAGGCCCAAAAGCCAAAGGAAGCACCACATCCTCCGAAAACCTCAGCAGCTGCTCAGCTGGATGAGCTCATGGCCCACCTGTGTGAGATGCAGACCCAGGTGAGTGCAGTTCCTGAGTGTGTCTCCGTGCCTGAGTGTGTCTCCGTGGAGCTCAGCTCTGCCGTCCCCTTTCAGAACTCTTGGTTGTCATTCTTTTTTCCCAGACTAAATTTAATTCAGCAGATGAACTCAACTTTCTATTATGTATTAACACAAAAGATAATACGATGCGGGCTCTGATCTCAAGGAATGTGGAATGTGCTTGGTAAAATGAAGCAGAAGCCCATGTAACATTTGTAGATTAAAACACAGATAGTTTATCAAAATACGGGCAGCCAACATTAGGAATGTGGAGACTTTTATCAGAGGTGGGGATGGGATGTGGGATGGACTCCAAAGAATGGAAAGGGTTTGGATACAAAGAGATAAAAGAAGAGGCCCTTCCAGTTGGCATGAGCCCCAAGGGCATGGGCATCTACAGCTGGATGCAATGTGGTGGGACCGTGGGAGACCTGCCTGAGTGGGACAGAGGAGGGCAAACAGAGGCAGAGCCAGGGAGATCAGAGTATGGCTTTGAAAGTAAGGAGGATGAGGAGTCCTGAGCCCCATACAGAGATAAAAATCCGCCTCCTTGTTCTAGCCTCTAGAGCATGAGTGGTGAGCTCACGTGGCCTGGCAGGGGATGGAAATCAGAGAAGTGGGCTTAATAATTTATTAAGGGAAATCATCTAGAATTCTTAAGGTGGAGAATTCAACCACTTTAAATTGATTGGAGGATTTGATATGCACGCATGAGTGACTATGAAATAATTGCAAGGCAGTATATAAAAAGGTGTGTCCCTGGAGAGGTCAGGAACCTGATCTTTGTGGCTCACCTTTGGACTCCCAATGCCTGCACAGTTCCTGACATATTAGAGGAACAAATGAATGGACGTCAGAAACAAATTTTCTTCACTGCCTACAATAGAGCTGGGTACATTCCTCATTGTATTGTATATCTGAAAATACTGGGGAAAAAATCTATATTAGGAGTTTTAATTGTGTTTCCTAATTGATTTAATGTGTGTCATGGTTTATTTACATTTTTAAAATATCTGTTTATTTTTGGAATGAGCCATAATTCATGTTGTGCAAAAATCAAAAGTACAAAAGTTTGCAGTGAGCTATTTCCCTATTAGCCCTGTCCCCAGCCATCCTGTTCTGTCCCTGTTTCTTTCTTCTTTTTTTTTTTTAAAGATTTTGTTTATTTGACAGAGAGAGACACAGCAAGAGAGGGAACACAAGCAGGGGGAGCGGGAGAGGGAGAAGCAGGCTCCCTGCAGAGCAGGGAGCCCGATGTGGGGCTCGATCCCAGGACGCTGGGATCATGACCTGAGCCGAAGGCAGACGCTTAACGACCTAGCCACCCAGGCACCCCTCTGTCCCTGTTTCTTATATATTCACTCAGAAGTATTCTGGAATATGTAAGCAAACAGATGTAGATATGGATAGATATGTGTGTGTGTATATGTATGTGTGTATATACATATAAAATTGTGTTTTTACTTACTTCATATTGATGATCCCTTTGGGCTTTCCAGACGGTAACCTTTGGAACACTAATCTCTTCAACATTAAGTAACATTATATAATAGAGGAGGAAGGAAATCTGTCAGTTGATAAGTTTCTTGAAGGGAAATGAGCATTTTGGATTAGTGAGATAATGCAAGGTTATTCCTGGCGGTGAAAATAGGATATGTAGAGGCCTGAGGGCAGACACTAACAAATCACCTTCAGGAGACTGCAGGGAGCCTGACTGGCCTCAAACAATGGAGGCTTTTAGTGACTAATGAAAGGTAGATTGGAAAGGTAAAGTGAGGGCAGCGAATGGGAGACTTTGGATGTCTGTCTAGTGCATGCAGATCTGATGCTGTGGAGGCCGTAGAGAGCACCTGTTTCCTGATCAGGAAGTATTAGGTCGATGGTAGTAGAAGCCCAGTCGGAAAGGAGTTGAGAGAGAGAGAATCAGGACATGAAGTGATGAAGGACAAGCTGGGCATCGCATCATTTTTGTAATTCGAGGCTTTTCCTTTGAATGAATTATAATGACTATTTTGGGGGTTTTGCTTAAATAAATCCAGTCCATCAGTTAGTCTTATCTGACAGTTTCTCATCGCCTTCTCCCCTAACACTGGATCAAGTCATTATTTCTGGTTTGTACTGTTAACAATAATCTCCTTCCAAACTAGTGTCTTTTATTCCACTCTTGCTTGCCTACACTTAACTCCTCACTCAGCTACCACAGGGATCTTGTGGATCAGATTCTTTTGCTCTCATGCTTAAACTCCTCCAGAGGCTCCATCACCCTTGGAATAAAACCTGAGTTTACCATGAGGGCGCCACATGATCTTTGCCTCTCTCTCCATTGTCTTCTCCTGCCACGCTTACTCTCACTCCCTCTGTTCCACCCCTCCCCCCCGGCCTTTCTGACTTTCTCCTGACGTACCAAACTGTTCTCTTCCTCTGGGCCTCCCTTCCCTCTGGAATGCTTTTCCCATTAATTCAATATTTCTGAGCCCCTAAGCACATCATGGAATAATCTGTCCCACCCTCTGGCACTTCTATCTTGATATATAACTTATGTCTTATCTCTACCTGACATCACATCATACATTTAATCCGTTTATTGTCTATCACCCAGAGAAAATAAACTCCATGAGGGCAGACTCCTCAGTCATCATGTATATTGCTCTACACCAAGAGCCTGGAGCTGTGACTGGCACAAACTAGGTACTCAATAAACATTGCAGAACAAATGGGCAAAAAGAAGATATGATTAGTTGTTGACCTGTGGTCATTGTAGGAGTGAGGAAAGGTATCATCTTCATACACTCAATTTCCCATGGTCAGAAAAGATTTACAAATGGAGGAAGATTACTCGTGTTTCACCTGGCCCAAGGAATTTAGGATAAAAGGGAGATGGAAGCATTTTTATTGGTGTTACAATGTTGGACTCTTCCAGTGCCTTGGCCAGAGGTTAGGTACAGAACAAAGCATCAGTCAGTAGAGGTGAGCTTGTGGAGTCATGTAGAAGATGCCAACGAGGGCAAATATTCATGAGACTGATTCTTTTTCACGGTTCTTTCCCTGGTGCCAGGTTGCAGTGAAAGCAGATGCCAGCAAGAAACACACAGCAAATAAGCAAGATCCCAAGGCCTCCCTGGACTCAATGCTGGGGGGTTTGGAGCAGGATCTGCAGGACCTTGGAGTTGCCACAGTGCCCAAGGGCCACTGTGCTTCCTGTCAGAAACCGATTGCAGGAAAGGTGCGGTGGGCCGAGATGTTGGTCCTGCCGCCATGTATGACTGCGTGTATGTCTGTCTCTGTCCCACCAAGGATTACTCTGTCACCTTCTATCCTAAGACATTTTCATAATAGTGAATAATCACGCATCCCTTACAGTGCTCCAGGCACTGAGCTGAGCACTTTGCCAAGTATTCTCTCTTAATGGTCACATCAGCCCTTCAAGGGAGACTCTACTATTGTTCTTTTGTAAAGACAAGGGAACCAAGGGCTCCAAGATGTTAACTGACATGTCCAAGTCTAGAAAGAGGTAGAGGGAAGATTTGAACCGGGAGAGCCTGACTCCCAGGTGTGACTCTTAACTGCCTTTCTGTACTTCTGGTCCTGGGAGGGACTTTCCCACTGTCCACTCTGTCCCAACATTCTCAGTCAAGTTGATTGATGGTAACTTTCACCTGACTCAGCTCTGAATCATGGCCACAGACTCCTGCTCTGCATCATCCTTCACCAAAACCACAATAAAGGGCTCTGATGAGATCTGACTCAGTGTGGGGCAGGAGATGAGGTATTCAGACCAGAGGAATAAAAACTCTCATTTGGCCTTTTCCTCTTCCAGGAATTCCTCCAGGCCAGACTGTAGTTATCCCTGTCTATCGCTACTATGCTCGATTCTGATTCCCCCACCTCCAGGGCAGTGTCGTGGTAACGAACACTTACAGACTTTTATCAGCATGATTAGTCAGGAAACTTGGCTCCCTTTTACTATCCGTAAAGCACGGACACCAGACCGCATAGGTGGGACCTGGGTCTAGGCCTCTGTGTTGTGTAACTCCGTGGGGGCACTGTTTGCGTGGAATACTGTGTAAAAAGTTCTGTCCAGAATTGTGCGACTTGTAGGCCCTCCAGGACCTAGCTGCCATCGCCTGCCATGCTTTATTTCCTCCCCAGGTGATCCATGCTCTAGGGCAAGCGTGGCATCCAGAGCACTTTGTCTGCACTCACTGCAAGGAGGAGATCGGCTCCCATCCCTTCTTTGAGCGGAGTGGCTTGGCCTACTGCCCCAAGGACTACCACCATCTCTTTTCCCCACGCTGCGCTTACTGTGCTGCTCCTATCCTGGATGTAAGTCGTCCCCCTTCCCCTGCTTCTGCACTGGGGCCCTGGTTTATAGCTCTGGGACTCTCTAATATGGCTCCGTGTGTTCCTTTTCCAGAAAGTGCTGACGGCAATGAACCAAACCTGGCACCCAGAGCACTTCTTCTGCTCTCACTGTGGAGAGGTGTTTGGTGCAGAAGGTACGCCTGGATAGTTGCAAGAAGACCAGTAGAGCTTGTCCTTGGTTTGCCGCGGTAGTCCTGGCTCCTGCCGCTAGCGTCCAAGTGCCCATTTCACTACTAGATGCCATCCCTCCTTACCTTTCCCCGGTATTTACAAATTTTGTTTAAACTGGTTTCTTAAATCAAAGAAATGCGAATGCATAGTTCAAAAGCGGAAATATGTTAACCATAATAGTGAAAAGCATCAGTGCCTTGCTTTTCCTTTCTCTACCCCTAAATCCAGTTACCCTCTCCAAATTTTTTCAGCTTTTTCTTCTATGACTTACTTGTGTATTTTAAGGAATATACTTAAATTATTATAGGTTTCCTTTTTTTTCCTTCTAATTTTAATCATTTGTATTAACTTTCTACCAGGGAAGATGAGGATTTACTCCCCGACCTTATCCCAACATACTTCCTCTCCCCCCCATTCTCAGTATATAATCAGGTCATAATTATGGGTCAGACCAGTATTCAGTGTGCACAGATTGACAACTATGAAAATATTGTTCATTGTTGAGCCTTGTAGCAAACCTATGGTTACAACAGAGCACAGATTTTAAGAGTTTAGACTACATGGTTCAAATCTGGGCTGCGGTATTTATTAGCTATATGATATCATTCAAGTCATTTAACCCCTTCGTACCTTGCTTTCCTCATTGATGAAATGCGCCTAGTCATAATTCCTACCCTGTAATCTTAGCTTACAGGGTAATTATGAGGATTTTAAGATACAATGGCCATATAGTGTTTAGAACGGTGCCTGGCACATGGAGACTCAGTAAAAATTCGTATTACTATCATGGTATCCTTCTCATATAAATTTTTTCCTGAAGTTAATATTTAGATTTCTTTTTCACTAGCTTAATTTTCATTGTACCTAGCTGTAATTTATGTGACAGAACTGGGAGATCATTCTCAAAATGGTCAGCCACCTCTAGTAGTAGGTCAGTTCCACTTGTTTTGTCTTGGAGAAGTCTGTCCAGGAGACTTCCATCCTCCCGCCCAGCCTGAAATGGCTTCTCCTCAGGCCTGCTGTGAAGCATTTATTCTGGGCCATTCTCTTGGGAATTCCTTTTACTGCTTGACTTCTTTTTTTCCTTGGATCCTGTTTTCTGGGTCCCCTTTTAATACACGTTACTACCTGTATTTTGGTGGAGCAGCTCCTAGGAAAGAATGAATAGGAGGTAAAATTTTTGAGACCTTGAAATACCTGAAAATTTTGTAATTCCGTTGTCTACTTTAAGTTGCCTGGGCATAGAATTCTAGGCGAAATTATTTTCCTCTATAACTCCGAAGACGTTGCCGCTGTCTTCCAGCTTCTGTGGTTGAGAGGTTTTTAAGATTTTGTTCTTATTCCTGATCTTTTTTGTGTGATCTGTTTTTCTCTCTTTGCAAGTTTTTTTTTTTTCCTTCTTTTTTCTGAATTACCTTGATTTTTTTTTCCTGACTTCTTTTTATGTTTGTTTGGAACAAGTCTGACTCACGCGTGGAACCAGAAAGCTTCTTTATTTTGTTTGTTTGTTTCCTGTCCTTTTTGAATTAACTCAGTGGGGAAACTATTCACCTCTTTCCTAAGTAAAAACTTGGGCAGTCCCATCTGCCGTCTTTTCTGATGACTCTTATTAAACAGTTCTAAATAGAAAATCAATTTCAGACACAAAACACAAAACTAAGTCCTTGGGTAATTCCATCTGTGTAATAGCTAAAGCATCCAACTTATTTAAAGTGACCGCCACTTTAAAAAAAAATAAACAAGTAAAAAATAAAGTGACTGCTACTCTCCCCTGGTCAGGCCTTTCAGCTGCTGGAGACCAGCAAAGGGCATTATGGCCCTTCATCCGTCCTTTCCTGCCTTTAGCATCCACCACCCCCACCCCTGTTGCTAATCTTGATATCTGACCCCTTCAGGGCTGAAATAGGAGGGGAGGATAATGAGCCTGGAGGGCAGGTAAGTCCTAACTTGCCTAGTGCCATCATAAATTTGCTTCATGCTCTCTGGACCTGGCAGATGTTTAACTAACTTTTTTTTTTTCCTCAGATGCTTTTGTGGATTCAGTACAGGTCCAACTTCAAACTCTTGATTACCCTTCACTTGTCTTAGCTAGCTGTTTTCTGCTTGGCCCATTTTAGGACCCATTCCACACAGATTAGTTTTGTGGGTTTTCATTGTTCCCTCCTGGTGATCTCTTAGAAATGATTACAGTGGTCCCAGATGTCTCTTTCACACTTTCCTATATGGACCGTGGGAAACTGGCACCTTTTTCTTATACTCAGTGAGATTGTAGTCAGTTAACAGCTATGTCTCTCTACTCAACCAGACTCATTCATGGACTTTTTCCAGGAGTGAGTCAGATACCATTAACTATATCCCACTGATGGCTCGGGACATATATCCAGCTCCTGAGTGGCTCTCTCGATGTCCCTCTCTTGACTTGAGGTTAGCTGGAACCATGCCATACCTCATCCCTCTTGGTTGTGCGATGGTGGTAGAGCACCCATAGCTTTCTCCAAAGAAACCCCTCTTTCAGTTTCCCTTCCTATCTACCTGTTTTATATCCTCACAGTGCGTGAGGAGTTCAAGAATCATGTGAACAGTCCATGGCTATCTACTTTGAGGGATGTCTTGAAGTTCATTTTGCAGTTTGACATTGTTACATCTCATGCCTTACACCTTGTTATACTGGTCTTGGCCAAATGCTGCTGATCTTTGGTTGCCCATTTCCTACTTAAGAATGAGACACAAGAATGTTAATTGGAAACTCTGTGGGTATAAGCAGAATTTGTCGACTGATGGACTCAACTGTATGGTACTCAGTGCTCTGGCCATTTTGCTGGGAGACCCCTGACTATTAGTATGTTCGGTCTTTTAGTGCCTGAGACTCTCTGGTTTGATATTTTCAGAATTAATCACTACTCTTCAGACTTTCAGCCAACCCATTTCCAGCCTTGAAGACTATTTTGTACATTCACTTTCTGAGCCCCTCTGATGCTCTGGAGAACCCCAGCTTGAGTTGTCTTAGCCCCTCTCCTCTGGAGAAATGTGGGCTTCAGTTTTCCTGTTTGCCAAGCTAGTTGCCACTGTTATACCTACTTAAAATTTTGGAAAATTTTATTGATATCTCATCTATGGCATCTCCTCTCCTTTTCTCTTATTCCTTGTGGGTGTTTCTATATTAAATAATTCTTTAACTATTGTGTTGGTGGTATTTCAAGAGGGAGTGAAAATAATCCTATGTATCCTGCCCTTCACCAGCACAGAGACCCACCTAAATGTCAGGTGTGTTATTATGTATATTCCTAAAATATTATTCATTTAATCCCCAACGCCGTCTTATTAGGGTATTTTTATCCCACATTTTACCTAGTTATAGATGGAAACACTGAGCCTCAGGGAGGTAACATAATTTTCTTAAAGTTATACAGCCAGAAAGTCAAAGAGTAGGAACTGAAGCTCAGGTCCCATTTCTGTAAGTTCTGTGTTGTTTCTATATCACCACAACTGCTCCCTGACAGAGACTCAATTCTTCTTCTGCTGTTGAATCCCTTTACTTTCTTGGCAGCACCATGGTCCACTTTATTTGACAATAGAGCCAGATACAGTGGCATTGACATAATCTACTAACAAAGTGCTTTGTAGTAATTTGCTTGTTCACTGAAGCTTGTTCAATGCTTTTCACAAATCATTAGATATTTCATTTCTCGATTGTGCTTTAGTTAAGCAGGATTTTTTTTTATTGAGATTTAATCTAAATCACATTAAAGTGTGTCATGGTAAATTTATATTGTACTGGTAGCCATAGAAGTGTGAGAGTTAGTTGAGTAGAACAGTCAGCAAGTGAATACTGCCCACAGACTATTATGATGTGGAAGTTGCCTGAGAGCAGAGCAATAGAATACAGGCATATTTCAAGAAGAGATATAAGTTAGATACAAAAGAAAAGTATCCCATCCATAGGATGACCAGCAAGCACCACAAAGGTAGCTAATACTCATTGTTCTTGACCTCGGCCCCCTCTAAACAGACAAGTCTTTTATGACTTTACGTCCTCATCAGGCCACACTTAAAACATTTATTGAGACACCTGACAAAAGAAGGCCATTTGTTCATCAGAAGCTCCTCCTAGATTATGTTTTTGTTTTTGTCCTTTGCTTTCTGTAAGTGGGTCTCCTGCCATATGATTGGTCCATTAGTTGGGTGGCATCCGGCCTCACCCTAAGTTACATAGTCTCACATGGAGTTTCTGTAATGAGAGCTTAACCACTGAGCCTTCTGGGAAATTAAATTCATCTGCATTTTTGTTTCAGTTCAGAAAATTCCTCCTTAAGGCTCAAGTTTCTAAGCATTTCAGGCCTTGGCATCCTCCCGTAGGGACCAGGTCCTCAGTGCCTGTCTTTCTTTTGAAATTGTTCATTATCCCGGCCATGCAGGTGCTCCCTAATTTCCCCTGTGGCTAGGAGCCTCACCAGAGTATAAACACCTCTCTCTCTCTCTGTGGCACTTTTAATTGTTAGTGTTTCTTATCCGTTCTCCAGAGGTAATTGGCCCCAGAGAGAGCCTCCAGGAAAGTAACTGCTGAAACTTTCTCAGTTTATTGGATCACTAAATGCAGGGGCATCACAGCAAGTTTGGCTGATTGCTTTTGATTCCTCTCCTGAGACTCACCCTAGTTGAAACAGAGGCTGTTCCTTCCCTGCTGTGTCATTCTGGAGATCAGCTACCCTGCAAATGCCTAGATGAGGGTCATTCCTAGGTCAGTTGGCATGTCTTAACAATTTTCTCAAGTAACACCTACTTATAGGCAAGTTCAGTTTTATGTCACCTGCTTATACATGCAAATTCTTGGGCCCCCATCCCAGACCTACTGAATCAGAAACTCTGGGGGTGGGACCAAGCAATCTGCATATTGACAAGCTCTCCAGGTGCTGGATGCACGCTGAAGTGTGAGAAATACCTTGCCACATAAAAGCAAGGAGGATGGTTGTGGATGCTGGTTTGTTTTTCTTAAATGGAAGGCCTTCCTGCATTCAGTTGTCACTTGATCAGACTCTAGACATTCTTTGATAAAGTGAAAAAAGTATGGTGAGTGCTTCTGTGTCTAGGGGCTTTAGAAGAACACAGGACAGCTTATAGAATTATTAGTTTAGTTTCTTAGATCTGTAGGCCTCAGAAGTCTGTTCATTTGTCTGCGCTTCAAAGACAGCCTAGTTGAACAAAGCAAGGGATGTCAAAAAGTGACCAGAGAGAACAGAAAAACTGTAGTTGCATGATTTGGGTCCCAACCCCTGGCTGCTCCCATTGCCTTTTTGGATCTGGCTGCTACTATCAAAATGGGTCCTAGAAATAATGTTTCTTGGGTAGGCTGCTTTTCAATCCACTGTGCACACTTTGCTTACATGCTCTGTTAGTGGGGGTACAGGTAGAGCTCTCATATTTACAAAGCTTTTGGGCTGTGATATTTGGGCTTAGCTGATGCTATCAGTCCCCACAGAGAGGTCACCACCAGGATGCATTTAAATTAGGGGCATGACATTGAAGTTAGGCTTTGAAGTTAGGCCTAGATTTGAACATCAGGTACCCTACTGACTAGTTTGTTATTTGTAATTTCTCTGAGCCTCCCTTTTTTTCATTTGTAAGATGGGAGCATTGCTGTGAAGAATTTAATTTCAATTTAGTACCGCAGGTAGAGCCTTCAGTTGGAACAGGTACAAAGCAAGTGCTGCATAAATGGGATTGCTGATAGTCATCTTCACTTTACACAGGCTCTCCTGATGGATGCTAAGGAGAGTTCCTTACAGAAGAGTTCACCTATTTACACATATTCTAGTTAGTCCTGGAGAGATTCTAAGCTACAACATACTTCTGGAGCCGATGGTCTCAGTTGTGCAGTTGTAATATTGTTGACATGTCTGCTCAGTCAGTAAATATTTATTGAGCAACTACTCTCTATGTGTCAGGTACTGTTCTAGGTACTAGGGACACAGTGACAAAAGACAAAGCTCCCGCCCTCATGGTGCATATATTCTAGTGAGAAAGACAGATAATCATCAAAACTAGCCGACTAATTAACTAACTTACTCTATGCTTAAAATTCACTTATAACTTACTCTACATGTTAGGAGAGGGAGTGATAGATAGGGTGCTGTTTGAGATAGGGTGGTCGGGTCTGCTGTTCTCTTAAGCAGATCCCTCAGTGATGTGAAGGACCAAACCATCTGGGAATCTTGGAGAAGTGATTTTCAAAGCAGAGGGCACATATTACTTAAATAGGTGCTTGAAGATGAATTGATTTATTATATTTTTCTTTCTAAAATGTAAAGATGATAAAAAAAACTTGCTGAAATCTTCACTTAACAACCTATTACCCTTGTTAACCTAATGCAACATAAAAAAATTTCCCTAATAATGTTTTTCTACATTTGTTAATATTTATGTATACCTTAGTTAGGTGTACCTAAAAGTCCTTTTTATCCTTAAGCATTTCCTCATGTGGCTTTGTAATTTTATAATAATAACCTTAATAATATCAATTATTCCATTAGGGCTTTCTGTAAACAAATTATAAAAAATATGTGCTTAAAGATGTTCCTTGAAGCTTTATTTATAGTTCCAAATATTGTAAACAAATATGTTCATAATCATATATTTAGATTACTTTTTGTGATAGTGAATATCTTTAAACATAACATTTTCTTTCAGTTATTTGTATAGATTAATTCTCAGGAGAAAGATATCTATATACTTATTTAAATTCTTGATACACATTACCAAATGATTTTCCAAAAGAATACTAACATTTAACTTTATCACCGGGAATATATAAATCGTGAATCACTCCATGTATTTTCCAGTACTAGGTAGTCTTATTTAACACTGTTTTTACTACTTAGCTAAAATTAGAAATTAAACTTACTAATTAGCAAAAATTGGAACTTTACTTTTTTCTTTTCAGTTTCATTGTTTACTCACGTTGAACATATTACTACTAAAAGTATTTCATCTGACGTTATTCGTCTCTTTATGAGGCTGACTTATTTTATTTTATTTATTTTTAAAGATTTTATTTATTTATTTGTAAGAGAGAGTGAGCTAGAGAGAGCACAAGCCAGGGGGAGAGGCAGAGGGAGAAGCAGACTCCCTGCTGAGCAGGGAGCCTGATGTGGGGGCTCGATCCCAGGACCCTGGAATCATGACCTGATCTGAAGGCAGACGCCTAACCAACTGAGCCATCTAGGCACCCTGGGACAACTTATTTTAAAAAAGTAATCACCTTGGGTTTCTCATCCTTCTTTATCCGGGCATAGGATGTGTAAGACTCAAGCCAGGGGTTTTCTAACGTGAGCCCAGCTGTGAAAATATCCAGTATTAAAGTATTTAAGAGAAAGCCCTTACACATTAACAAACTGATTAATTTTTTTTATTATGGAAATTGCTTCCTGCCTGGCTTCACCAAGTATCTGTGTTTTACCAAACTAATTTCCTCTAACCTCCACCCACCTTTCTACCCATTTTTCTTGCTGGAATATTTAAAAACAAATAATAGAAATCTTATGTCACCATTAAAAACTTCAACCTGCATCATCTTTAACTGATTATCAGCACTTTTTTTTAACGTAACTACCTTCACAACTAATGAAATTATTAATTACTCATTATCATAAAAAAACCCACATCTAAACTTCTGAAATTTCTAAAACACATAATTTACTTGGTTTGTTTGAATCTGTTGGGTCCAGGCAAAGCATATGCCTTGCATTTGACTGTTTTATCTCTCAAAATTTAAAAATCCTGTAAGGATCCTCTCTTCCCCATTTTTTAAATACCATTAATTTGTTAAGAAACTGGAACCTGTGTCCTGTAAAATGTTCCATATTCTTGATTTGACTGGCTGCTTCCTCATGATATTGTTTAACTTATTTGCTTTATCAGCCCACCCCCTATTTTTCTGAGATATAATTGACAAATATTTTCTTTGGTTTGTCCCTTGTCTTGGCTTTGCTTATGGTGCTTTTGGTCATGCACAAGTCATTCATATATATTTTTTCCATTTTGTTTATTTATTTATTTTATTAAATTTTATTTTATTATGTTAATCACCATACATTCCATCATTAGTTTTTGACGTAGTGTTCCAAGATGCATTCTTTGCATATAACACCCAGTGCTCCATGCAGTACATGCCCTCCTTAATACCCATCACCAGGCTAACGCATCCCCCACCCCCCTCCCCTCTAGAACCCTCAGTTTGTTTCTGAGTCCAGAGTCTCTCATGGTTCATTTCCCCCCTTCATTTTTACCTTCCTATTATCTTTTATTTTTTTAAACATATAATGTATTATTTGTTTCAGAAGTACAGGTCTGTGATTCAACAGTCTTGCACAATTCACAGCGCCCACCACAGCACATACCCTCCCCAATGTCTATCACCCAGCCACCCCATCCCTCCCACCCCCCACCACTCCAGCAACCCTCAGTTTGTTTCCTGAGATTAAGAATTCCTCATATCAGTGAGATCATATGATACATATCTTTCTCTGATTGACTTATTTTGCTAAGCATAATACCCTCTAGTTCCATCCACATCATTGCAAATGGCAAGATTTCGTTCTTTTTTGATGGCTGCATAATATTCCATTGTGTGTATGTATATATATATATATATATATATATATATATACCACATCTTCTTTATCCATTCATCTGTTGATGGACATCTTGGCTCTATCCATAGTTTGGCTATTGTGGACATTGCTGCTATAAACATTGGGGTGCATGTACCCCTAGGGATCACTACATCTTTATCTTTGGGGTAAATACCCAGTAGTGCAATTGCTGGGTCATACAATAGCTCTATTTTCAACTTTTTGAGGAACCTCCATACTGTTTTCCAGAGTGGCTACCCAGCTTGCATTCCTACCAACAGTGTAGGAGGGGTCCCCTTTCTCCGCATCCTTGCCAACATCTGTCATTTCCTGACTTGTTAATTTTAGCCATTCTGATTGATATGAGGTGGTATCTCACTGAGGTTTTGATTTGGATTTCCCTGATGCCGAGCGATGTTGAGCACTTTTTCACGTGTCTGTTGGCCATTTGGATGTCTTCTTTGGAAAAATGTCTGTTCATGTCTTCTGCCCATTTCTTGATTGGATCATTTGTTCTTTGGGGGTTGAGTTGGATAAGTTCTTTATAGATTTTGGATACCAGCCCTTTATCTGATATGTCATTTGCAAATATCTTCTCCCATTCTGTCGGTTGTCTTTGGTTTTGTTGACTGTTTCTTTTGCTGTGCAAAAGCTTTTTATCTTGATGAAGTCACAATAGTTCATTTTTTGCCCTTGCTTCCCTTGCCTTTGGCGATGTTTCTAGGAAGAACTTGCTGTGGCTGAGGTTGAAGCAGTTGCTGCCTGGGTTCTCCTCTAGGATTTTGATGGACTCTTGTCTCACATTTAGGTCTTTCATCCGTTTTGAGTCTATTTTTTTGTCTGGTGTAAGGAAATGGTCCAGTTTCATTCTTCTGCATGTGGCTGTCCAGTTTTCCCAACACCATTTGTTGAAGAGACTGTCTTTTTTCCATTGGACAGTCTTTCCTGCTTTGTCGAAGATTAGTTGACCATAGAGTTGAGGGTCCATTTCTGGGCTCTCTATTCTGTTCCATTGATCTATGTGTCTGTTTCGGTGCCAGTACCATACTTGATGATGACAGCTTTGTAATAGAGCTTGAAGCCCGGAATTGTGATGCCGCCAGCTTTGCTTTTCTTTTTCAACATTCCTCTGGCTATTCGGGGTCTTTTCTGGTTCCATACAAATTTTAGGATTATTTGTTCCATTTCTTCGAAAAACATGGATGGTATTTTGATAGGGATTGCACTAAATGTGTAGATTGCTCTAGGTAGCATTGACATCTTCACAATATTTGTTCTTCCAGTCCATGAGCATGGAACATTTTTCCATTTCTTTGTGTCTTCCTCAGTTTCGTTCATGACTATTTTATAGTTTTCTGAATACAGTTTCTTTGCCTCTTTGGTTAAATTTATTCCTAGGTATCTTATGGTTTTGGGTGCAGTTGTAAATGGGATCGACTCCTTAATTTCTCTTTCTTCTGTTTTGTTGTTGGTGTATAGGAATGCCACTGATTTCTGTGCATTGGTTTTATATCCTGCCACTTACTGAATTTCTGTATGAGTTCTAGCAGTTTTGGGGTGGAGTCTTTTGGGTTTTCCACATACAGTATCATATCATCTGCAAAGAGTGAGAGTTTGACTTCCTCTTTGCCGATTCGGATGCCTTTTATTTCTTTTTGGTGTCTGATTGCTGTGGCTAGGACTTCTAATACTATGTTGAATAGCAGTGGTGATAGTGGACATCCCTGCCGTGTTCCTGACCTTAGGGGGAAAGCTCTCTGTTTTTCCCCATTGAGAATGATATTCACTGTGGGTTTTTCATAGATGGCTTTTATAATATTGAGGTATGTACCCTCTATCCCTATACTCTGAAGAGTTTTGATCAAGAGAGGATGCTGTACTTTGTCAAATGCTTTTTCTGCATCTATTGAGAGGATCATATGATTCTTGTTCTTTCTTTTATTAATTTATTGTTATCATATTGATGGATTTGCGGATGTTGAACTAACCTTGCAGCCCAGGGATAAATCCCACTTGGTCATGGTGAATAATCCTTTTAATGTACTGTTGGATCCTATTGGCTAGTATTTTGGTGAGAATTTTTGCATCCATGTTCATCGGGGATATTGGTCTGTAATTCTTTTTGATGGGGTCTTTGTCTGATTTTGGGATCAAGGTAATGGTGGCCTCATAAAATGAGTTTGGAAGTTTTCCTTCCATTTCTATTTTTTGGAACAGTTTCAGAAGAATAGATATTAATTCTTCTTGGAAATGTTTGCTGGAATTCCCCTGGGAAGCCATCTGACCCTGGACTCTTATTTGTTGGGAGATTTTTGATGACTGCTTCAATTCCTTAGTGGTTATAGGTCTGTTCAGGTTTTCTGTTTCTTCCTGGTTCAGTTTTGGTAGTTGATACATCTCTAGGAATGCATCCATTTCTTCCAGATTATCTAATTTGCTGGCATATAGTTGCTCAAAATATGTTCTTATAATTGTTTGTATTTCTTTGGTGTTGGTTCTGATCTCTCCTCTTTCATTCATGATTTTATTTATTTGGGTCATTTCTCTTTTCTTTTTGATAACTCTGGCCAGGGGTTTATCAGTCTTATTAATTCTTTCAAAGAACGAGCTCCTAGTTTCTTTGATCTGTTCTACTGTTCTTTTGGTTTCTATTTCATTGATCTCCGCTCTGATCTTTATTATTTCTCTTCTCCTGCTGGGTTTGGGCTTTATTTGCTCTTCTTTCTCCAGCTCCTTTAGGTGTAGGGTTAGGTTGTGTATTTGAGACCTTTCTTGTTTCTTGAGAAAGGTTTGTATTGCTATATACTTTCATCTTAGGACTGCCTTTGCCGCATCCCAAAGGTTTTGAATAGTTTTGTTTTCATTTTCATTGGTTTCCATGAATTTTTTTAATTCTTCTTTAATTTCCTGGTTGACCCATTCATTCTTTAGTAGGATGCTCTTTAGACTCCATGTATTTGAGTTCTTTCTGACTTTCCTCTTGTGACTGAGTTCTAGTTTCAAAGCATTGTGGTCTGAAAATATGCAGGGAATCATCCCATCCTTTTGGTACCGGTTGAGACCTGATTTGTGACCTAGGATGTGATCAATTCTGGAGAATGTTCCATGGGCACTAGAGAAGAATGTGTATTCTGTTGCTTTGGGATGGAATGTTCTGAATATATCTGTGAAGTCCATTTGGTCCAGTGTGTCATTTAAAGTCTTTATTTCCTTGTTGATCTTTTGCTTAGATGATCTGTCCATTTCAGTGAGGGGGATGTTAAAGTCCCCTCCTATTATTGTCGATGTGTTTCTTTGCTTTTGTTATTAATTGGCTTATATAAGTGGCTGCTCCCATGCTAGGGGCATAGATATTTGCTATTGTTAGATCTTCTTGTTGGATAGACCCTTTAAGTAGGATATAGTGTCCTTCCTCATCTCTTATTATAGTCTTTGGTTTAAAATTTAATTTCTCTGATACAAGGATTGCCACCCCAGCTTTCTTTTGATGTCCATTAGCATGATAAATGGTTTTCCACCCCCTCACTTTCAATCTGGAGGTGTCTTTGGGTCTAAAATGAGTCTGTTGCAGACAACATATCGATGGGTCTTGTTTTTTAATCCAGTCTGATAGCCTGTGTCTTTTGATTGGGGCATTTAGCCCATTTACATTGGGTAACTATTGAAAGATATGAATTTAGTGCCATTGTATTACCTGTAAGGTGACTGTTACTGTATATTTGTCTGTGTTCCTTTCTGGTCTGTGTTACTTTTAGGCTCTCTCTTTGCTTAGAGGACCCCTTTCAATAATTCTTGTAGGGCTGGTTTCGTGTTTGCAATTTCCTTTAGTTTTTGTTTGTCCTGGAATCTTTTTATCTCTCCTTCTATTTTCAGTGACAGCCTAGCTGGATATAGTATTCTTGGCTGCATATTTTTCTCTTTTAGTGCTCTGAATATATCATGCCAGTCCTTTCTGGCCTGCCAGGTCTCTGTGGATGGGTCTGTTGCCAATCTAATGTTTCTACCATTGTAGGTTACAGACCTCTTGTCCCGAGCTGCTTTCAGGATTTTCTCTTTGTCTCTGAGACTTGTAAGTTTTACTATTAGATGTCAGGGTGTTGACCTATTTTTACTGATTTTGAAGGGGCGTTTCTCTGTGCCTCCTGGATTTTGATACCTGTTGACTTCCCCAAATTAGGGAAGTTCTCTGCTATAATTTGCTCCAATATACCTTCTGTCCCTCTCTCTCTTTATTCTTCTGGGATCCCAATAATTCTAATATTGTTTTGTCTTATGGTATCACTTATATCTCAAATTCTGCCCTCGTGATCTAGTAGTTGTTTTATCTCTTTTTCTCAGCTTCTTTATTCTCCATCATTTGGTCTTCTATATCAGTAATTCTCTCTTCTGCCTCATTTATCCTAGCAGTTAGAGCCTCCATTTTTTTATTGCACCTCATTAATAGCCTTTTTGATTTTGACTTGGTTAGATTTTAGTTCTTTCATTTCTCCAGAAAGGGTTTCTCTAGTATCTTCCATGCTTTTTTCAAGCGCAGCTAGTATCTTTATAATCATCATTCTGAACTCTAGTTCCAACATCTTACTAATGTCCGTATTGATTAGGTCCCTGGCAGTTGGTACTCCCTCTTGTTCTTTTTTTTGAGGTGATTTTTGAATCTTGTCATTTTGTCCAGAGGAGAATAGATGAATGAGAGAACAAAATGCTAATGGGGTAACAATGACCCCAGAAAAATATACACTAAACAAAGCAGAAGAGACCTGAAACCAGGGGAAAAGAAAGGGAAAGAAAGAAAAAAAAAAAAAAAAGAAAAAGAAGAAAAAGAAAATGATAAAAGAATATGGTCAAATATGATCAGGCTGGTGAATAGATCAGTGCCACACCCTAGATTTTGGACGTATTTTGGTCTGTTAGAAGAAACTGCCTTCCAAAATTTTAAAGAAATAAAAACTTATATATGTACAAAAATAAGGGTAGATACAATGAAGGGATGGAATATGAATATAAAGATGAAAAGTATAAAAGATTTTATAAAAGGAATTGGTAAGATAAGTTGGTTGAAAAAAGAAAGAAGAGAAATTAAAAAAAAAAAGCGAGAGAATGTGATCAGGCAGGAGACTAGAACAGAGCCATACACTAGAGATTTAGGGTATATTTTGGTCTGTTAGAAGAAACTGTATCCCAAAATTTTAAAGAGAGAACAACTTTATACACACACACACACACACACACACACACACACACACACACACACACATATATACACCAAAAATAATGTTAACTACTATGAAGGGACAGAATATGACTCTAAAAATGAAAAATAAAAAAGATTTTTAAAAAAGGGATTGATAAGATGTTGTTTGAAAAAGAAAAAGAAAAATCAAAAAAATATATAGAAAAAGAAGAAAAATTAACTTTGAAAGACTAAAGAATCAGGGGGAAAAAGCCATGAATTCTATGTGCAGTATTCCCCTAAGTGCTGGAGTTCTGCTGTTCTCATTGATCGGTAAACTTGGTCTTGGCTGGCCATTCTTGCTGATCTTCTGGGGGAGGGGCCTGTTGCCGTGGTTCTCAAATGTCTTTGCCGGAGGCAGAATTGCCCCACCCTTGCGGGGTCCAGGCTAAGTAATCTGCTTGGGTTGGCTCTCAGGAGCTTTTTTACCCTGCAAGCTTTCCATATAGCTTTGGAGGATGAGAGTGAAATGGCAGCTTCCCAATCTTCGCCCAGAGGAGCTGAGAATTCGGGGCCCCACTCCTCAGTGAGCCCCCAGAGAAAAGCAGTCAATCACTCCCGTCTCCTCGCCTCTGGTCGCACTCTCTGCTCACCTGACCTGTGACTGAGTGTTTCTATCTCTGGCACCCAACTCAGTGTGGAGTCTCCAAACCCAGCAGATCCCCGCGGTGCGCTCCCGCACTGCTCCTCCCGGGGGAGGAAGGGGAGTCTCCCCGGATCTGCCGCTTGTTGGGTCCCTGCTGGAGGAGCAGGGGCCCGACTGTGCCGCAGATCACGGTTTATGGCCACCCCGAGCTGAGAGCCCGCGCCTCGGCTCCATCTCTGCAGCCGGCTTCCCCGCTCCGATACCTGGGAGCTCTGCCGCACTCAGGCACCCCCGGTCTTTCTGTGACCCCGAGGGTCCTGAGACCACACTGTCCCGGGAGGATTCCACCCCCCCGCTTAGCCACTGGAGCGACGTCCCTCAGCAGAGCCGAGGTCTAAAAGTTCCAATTTTGGGCTTTGCGGCACAATCACTTGCCAGTAGCTGGCTGATGGAGGCCCCCTCCCCTGCCGTCTATTTCCTGAATATCGCCTCAGATTCACTTCTCCACACGTCCTACCTTCCAGAAGGTGGTCGCTTTTCTGTTCAGAGAGTTGCTGCTATTCTTTTCTTCAATCTCCTGTTGAGTTCGTAGGTGTTCAGAATGGTTTGATCCCTATCTAGCTGAATTCCTGGGACCAGACGAAATTTAGGTCTCTGCCTACTCCTCCGCCATCTTGCTCCTCCCCCCATTCATATATATATTTTAATGGACCTAAATTTTTTGATTTTTTTTAATTTATTGGTTTTTAACTTGCTTTTGAAATTTGAGCCAAGTTTACTACAGTTTTCTCATTCCCAGGTTAAAGAGGGTCCCACTCAGTTTTGATTCACATCTTTGTATGGCTTAAACTGTTACATTTAGAATCTTGCATCCATTTGGAAATTATTGTTTCATAGTACTTTCTTTTTAAAGATTAAGCTCTTTTGTGCAGGTGCTGTTTTAGGTACTAGAGTTATAACATGACAAGACCAACAGTATCTAGTTTCAGAGCCATGCTCCAGTTCAGGATGACAGACCACCAAGGTAGTTTCAGATAATGGTAAATGCTGGAAAGATGATTTTAGAAAAGATGAAGTGATAGATACGGGTAGATAACAGGTGCCTCTGATAGGGTGATATTTGAACCGATTTCTGAATCATCAGATGAGATTAGCCACACCAAAGCCTGGGGCAGAGCTATGCAGGCCAGCACGATACTTAGTACAGAGATGTCGAGCAGGAATAGACCTTAATACTAAATGCTGGGTATGAGCCAGGCCTAGCACTAACGCACCTGTTCCCCATTACCTCCTGTATTTATGTATTTATGTATTTCTCTCTCACGTATTTCTTACAATGAGCTATTGAGGTTCGTATTGAATATGAGGACACTGAGTTTGGGAGAGTTGAAATCACTGGCCTCTTCTCAGCCTCCAGCTTAGTGGAAGGTGTCACCCTGCACCATGAACTGTTGATTTTACTTCTCCAGGCTTTCATGAGAAGGACAAGAAGCCATACTGCCGGAAGGATTTCCTAGCCATGTTCTCACCCAAGTGTGGCGGCTGCAACCGCCCCGTGTTGGAAAACTACCTTTCAGCCATGGACACTGTCTGGCACCCGGAATGCTTTGTGTGTGGGGTCTGTACACTCCTCTTTTGGACCTCTTTTGGACTGAGGGAAAGTCAAGAGTCTTCCTTTTTGAGGGGCAGAACAGCAACTGGGAAAAGGGTTCACAGCTTGGGGTGAGGGATTGATGCAGGCCTGGTAAAGGAGGCTGGGGGCACTTGCTCATGTCTTTTGCAAGTGGGTAATAACTGGCAGGAATTTCTAGGCTGCAAGTTTTACTTTGCTGTTGTTCTACTTCTTGACATCTGCATTCCTTTTTCTTTCCCTTTGCTCTGTCCTGCAGGACTGCTTCAGCAGTTTTTCTTCCGGCTCCTTCTTTGAACTGGACGGACGTCCGTACTGTGAGCTCCATTACCATCAGCGGCGGGGAACACTCTGCCACGGGTGTGGGCAGCCCATCACTGGCCGCTGCATCAGTGCCATGGGCCACAAGTTCCATCCCGAGCACTTCGTCTGTGCTTTCTGCCTGACACAGCTGTCAAAGGGCATCTTCAAGGAGCAGGACGACAAGACCTATTGTCAACCCTGCTTCGTGAAACTCTTCCCCCTGTAATCTCAGCTGAACCCACAGTCTCCACAGATCCCCTACAAAATTTAAACCAGGCGGGGAAGGAGTATACTTTGTTGTTACTGCTCTTCAGCTCAGTGGGCATATAGAGAAAGTAAAGGTAATGAACTTGTAGTTGTTACATGGCTAGGCTTGTTTAGGTTTTAGATTTCTAGTCTTATTTTTTTTTTTTTCTTAATCAGGTACTTGGATTTAGATCTGGGTCCCACTACTCGTGCCTCTGCAGATGCATCTTCCACATGCACACATTTATTCCACCGCTGGTTTTCTCAGATTTCTCTGCAGATGCAGATGCATCTTCCACATGCACACATTCATTCCACCGCTGGTTTTCTCAGATTTCTCCCATTTTCACTCCTGCGATGGCCCTCTTCCCTGGGCCTTTTCATACCTCCCTCATTTCCCCGTGACTCACTTTCCCATGACCAGTGCATTGTCCTCGCTGTCAAGAATCCTGATGCCCCCCCAAAGCTCTCTGCATCTCTCTTCAGTGTACTTCTCTTTTTCAAGAGCAAGTAGATTTTAACTGGACCACTTTGAGTACTGACATCATTGATAAATAAAATGGCTTTCAGTTTTAAGGTCTTACTGTCATGTTTGGAGATAAACTGCTTCCTGTGTTATATACTCAGCACCATGTGCAGTTAAATCCATATCGTATCTTTTGTTTACTTCCATACAATAGGCACTTTTTCTTAATCAAAAGAAATTGAAAGGAGGGACTCCTGTTCACCAACTTTTCTCTTGGTTTGGGCCCATAATATTCATTTTATTTTGTATTTTGAACTGAGATGATTGAATCATCTTAAAAGGTGGCATAGCCTCTTAAAATTGTTTACCCAAAGTGAAAAACCAAATCTCCACTAGACACTTGAAAATTCATATTTGTATGCATTTCTACAAACTCATGCAATTGTGTATATTGAATAAGTTCAGTTTTTCTGTATATCAATTATATCTCAATAAAGCTGTTTTTAAAAAATGAAACATACATCTTCCTCAACTTCACAATTATCTCAAAAGACAAACAAGATGGCTGTTTTATCTCTAAAGAAAGTTGCTATAAAGGATCATTTGATAATTTCCAGTTTGGATTAGGAAATCTAAGCTCCAGAGAAAATCTCCATTTAATTATTTGTTCATCTGCAAAACATCAAAGTATATTTGTAGAAAAGCTTGTCAGTTATTAACAAATCTGACTTTCTCATGTCCTGGCTCAAGTAAGCTTCAGGAGTCCTGCTTCCTCGAAGGATATTGATAAGATCTGTACTATGTCTTTCTTACCATGGTCTTAATTATGTGACTATTTTATTTTTTTAAAGATTTTATTTATTTGACAGAGAGAGACACAGTGAGAGAGGGAACGCAAGCAGGGGGAGTGGGAGAGGGAGAAGCAGGCTTCCCGCTGAGCAGGGAGCCCAATGTGGGGCTCGATCCCAGGACCCTGGGATCATGACCTGAGCCGAAGGCAGATGCTTAATGACTGAGCCACCCAGGCGCCCCTATGTGACTATTTAAAAAAAAACAACCCAGAGTTTAAGGTACTGAGGAAAAATCCTTTACCGAGGTTATTTTTAAAAATAGGACCAATGTATATGTATATAATGGAGTATTATGCAGCCATCAAAAATGAAATCTTGCCATTTGCAACGATGTGGATGGAACTGGAGGGTGTTATGCTGAGCGAAATAAGTCAATCAGAGAAAGACAAGTATCATATCTCACTGATATGAGGAATTCTTAATCTCAGGAAACAAACTGAGGGTTGCTGAAGTGGTGGGGGTTGGGAGGGACGGGTGGCTGGGTGATGGACATTGGGGAGGGTATGTGCTATGGTGAGTGCTGTGAATTGTGTAAGACTGATGAATCACAGACCTGTACCTCTGAAACAAATAATACATTATATATTAATAAAAAAAATAGGACCGATTTAATGTCTTTAGACTGGTATAGGAACAGGTTCCTTAGAGAATGATTCTTGTTAAACTTGATCACATCTGTCTCCTTCATGGGAATGGATCGTAAGGGGTTTTTGAGAATTACAAGGAAGTGGTAACAGGAACTTCAACATAGCCAAGCTGCATGGGAGTTTTGCGCAGGGAGCCGTCAGGCCTCCTGCCCTGTTTGGTTGAGACCAGACTGAGCAGAGTATTCCTTCTTCTTCCAAACACCGTCCTTACAGTAGCTGCACTCTATGATGTCATGTGCAGGTGCCAGCATGACAGCGTTCGTGGCTGTCTTGGCACTTTGACAAAGTTCGCTTGAGGTCGTAGCCCTTAAGGAAGAATGTTCAGGTGCTAACACTTTTCTTTTTTAAGGATTGGCTATTTTGAGATATTGGTAGAATCTATAGATTTAAAAAGCCGGAGAAAAGGCAGTGTTGACCAGGTGCAACTAAGAAGTGAAGACTTTTTCTCCTTACAATAGTGAATGTAAGTGGTAATATTTGCTCAAGAGGAGAGCTGCATTCAGGGCCTTTCAGCAGCAAGGAAACCATTCACAAAAAGTTTTCCTTAAAAAAACAAACAAACAAACAAAAACCCAAGAGAAATACTGTTACTCAAACCGATCATCTACCTGTTTACTCTTGGTTCCAAGTAACTTCTAGCTTTGAAAAGATAAAATCTACCTTGAGGGAATGGGGCTTTTCCACCAGTGAGCACTATATATTTGTATATTTGTATCTATATCTATATATTTATATCCACATATATATATTTCTCAAAGATAAATTTCTTAATTCATTTGGCCAGTTATTCTTTGGGATAAGTATAGAGTACTCCAAGGTGGAGGCCAACAATTATTTTTCCATACAAGTTCTTCTATGGTGGTAGGATGGCTACCAGCCACATGCTGTCTCTTTCATGATCAGTAGAGGGAGGAAGAGCCCTTTCTCCAGCTTTGCAAGTGAAAGTCCTAAGATTCATCCTCACTTGGAGTAGCTTAGGTCATTACTCACCAGTAATTTTTACTGGGGAAATGGATTATGCAGCTTGGCTTAAGACAAACCAGACCATTCCTAGAGTTAGGGGCCGGGCTAAGTTCCTGAAAGCACAAGGGCTGTGTGGAGGACATGTGAATTCTTTAAAAATCTGGGTACTGGTAAGAAGGGGGTAATGAATCTCAAAATTCAATGACTATATATATTTACAAGCAAAAATATTAAAGCATTTCTGAGTTTCAAGGTAATACAGACGGTAAACAAGCAGATATTTCTAGTGCCCCAAGGGAACATGTCTGAGAACCTAACAGAAATCCAAAGCAGAGGACAGCCAGGAATGATGGTGTCATGAAGAAAAGGGGGCGGAAGTATTGGTCTTCGCTGGGACCCTAGAGATACAGCATTAGGAAGCATCAAAAGCAGCTTCAGTCTGTGAATCTGAAGAGCGAGCTCTTCCAGCTGAAATAAAAATGAGAAGGAGTGACAACTTTAGGGGCAAGTGTCTTGGGCACAAGCAGGTTCCTACTAAGGGCAGTGGTGGCAGCCACTCACACATGGGGCTGAAAAAGTGACCACCTGCCCCCTGAATCCTGTGGAGGCTGTGTTATCAGGTAGAACTCACTATGAGGGCAGCACCTAAGTGCTGAGAACCCAGAGCTCAAAGGAGAAATGGAAATCTACTGGGATCCACTGGATGAGAAAGAAAGAAATCTCAGATAAGAGCTGGGGCTTGAGTTGTGCTTGTTACAAATTTATAACTTTGCCAGGAGGCAGCAACATCTCAAATTTATTCTATAAGAAATAAGACAGTTTATGTAAGAGCTTTCTCCTTCCTAGATATAGTAAACACACGGTACCTAAATGAATTTTCTGTGGGAAGATATGTCCTAATTGCATTTAGGTTCACAGATTGTGGATTCTGGACAATTGAACAGACCTGCTGGCATCCTGCTGAGCGATTCTTCTTCCTTCCTATTTTGAATATCACCACATCTCAACAAAGACTGTATTCTAGCAGGAACACTTTGGCCTGGGATGACTACTTCAATTCCACTGAGATGATATCTCAGGTCACAAGTGCTGATGGAAAATCTCCTATAGCTCAGCATGAGCAGACCAAGAAATCAAAGAGGACTTGACTTCCTTTGAACTTGACTTAAAGTATGTCAACTTAACTTAATTAAACCTAAGTTATGTCCTATGACTGGACATAATTGGGGATGTGAAATTGAATGGGAGTACCACATTGCTCCCATCTCTGGCACAGGTGGCTAAGTGGGGCTGTCCATCCCTTAGCTCTTGGGATGGACACACATCTCAGGCCTGACCAGTAAGTGTACTTTGTTCTTCTGGACCAAGGTGATTGGATCAAGCATAGTCCTGTGACCCAAACAAAGCCAACTAGATTTTCCCAGAACCTTTGCTGGGTTTACTGGGGAAGAGATGTTCTCATTTTGTTGAGATTCTAGCTCTGACCATAATAAAAACACATCACTACTGAGAAATAGCTTTATGGTCACTTACGGGGAGCCTGCCTGAGAGAAAGAAGCCAACACAGAGGAAAGAACTGCTGAGTCACGAAGAGGCCATGTTTCAGGGTGCCTGGGTAGCTCAGTTGGTTGAGCGTTGGATCTGGTTTTGGGCTCAGGTCATGATCTCAGGGTTGTAAAATCGAGCCCCGAGTAGGCTCCATGCTCAGTGGGGAATGTGCTTGGGATTCTTTCTCTCTCCCTCTGCCCCTCCCCCCCATTCTCTCTCTTAAATAAATAAATCTTAAAAAAAAAAAAAGGCCATGCCTTCTTTTCTTGAGCCACTCAGTCCTACCATATCAACACCTTAACCCCAGACCAGGAAGTTATGTGAGCAAAGAAATCTTTTTTGCTTATACTGATTTGAGTTGGAATACTATCACCAAAGAATTGTGTAAGCAGAACAGGCCTATTCTCTCCTTTATAGACTTAAAGTCTTGTGAAAGAATGGATAAATGAATGAACAAACCCAACAGTGACACTCTATGAACATTGCATGTCACCTTGCAAAACTATTACACAAACATCTGATCTTCCCAGGGCTTTTTACATGAGAGCACAAAGAAACACTTTGTATTTTAAGTCTGAGGCATCCTGTGGATAGCTGTATTCCTAAAATACAAACTTCTTGATCCTGTCCAAGTTGTTAGTAAAACTGAGTAATGTGTATCAATATCTCTAAGGGGAAGGAGGGAGGAGAGGGTGCTGTCATTCTCTATGCCAAAAATGTGTTGGAAATCGTGTTAAATGTGCTGCTTTATCTAGTGCTCATCCATAGAAAACTATTATAGCTTTAATGTTACTGTAATGCTATGTATTTATAAGGAAAATAGTTTTAGAAAAATCTTGATGTTTTACTTGCAAACAAAAAAAGAAAATTTGGAAAATTTTAAGAGAATTGGATTTACCTTTATCCTAAAAGTTGGTACTTGACAAAAATTGCTCAGAAGAGGTTGAGGTTGAGGAAGAGAAAGAAGACATTTATAGTGATTTTGAGAGGCGATCTTAGGATACTTTTCAGTGCTTTGGAGGCTGAGGGTGATGATTTTCGTTATGTTCAATGACACTTGGAAAATATGACTTTCCCTCTCCAGGTGCTCTTGCATTTTCAGACACGAGTTAAGAAATATTAGAGGCTCAAAAATAAAGTGAGGAGCTTAGGAGAGACATTTTCCTAAAATAATCTAAAATTTGAAAGGCAGTGAAAGTGGGAGGGGAGAAAATTATAGAATATATAAGGGAACTTGTGAGTTAGACAAGATGAAATTTCCAGAGCTTCCAGCAAAGGAAGAAACATGGGTTAGAAGAAGGTGACATACGACACACTCTCTGTGAGGTAAAGAAAGGCAGTGAGGATGGGAGGGGGAGCGTCACGCAGTGAGTGACGGATGACCTTATACAAACGGCCAGGGGAAGCTATCACTTATTCTGGAGTGTCTCGGAGTTTGGGTTTTCCTAGAGGTGGATCCTGAGGCTAGGATTTGTGCGCACTAGTCTATTGAGGAGGGGATCTCTGGATGTATCGGTGGGAGAGATGGGAAAATGAGAGAGCAAAGGGAAGCAGGCCAATTCACTGTGCGCTGATGTGAACAGGTTACCGCTGCGTGTGGGAAGATGGAGTTCAGGGTTCTTGAGGATCTCTGGAATTTATTGTAGGACCCATGGGATGTCAACCAGTGCCCATACCCCACCTCTGCATCCTCTAGCCTGCTCCACTTTGCAAGCTGGACATGTTTCTGTGGCCAAAGAAAGCCCTTCATCTAAGTCACGGGTGCTTGAGCACTTTCAAAGAGCATGAGTGTGCACCTTGCAGCAGTGCCAACAGATACGGGTGGGGAACTCACAGTGTCTGTTGGGGAAGTTATGAAGGGGTCAACATATGGGCAAATACTCATTAGAAAGTTCTTCCGATCACTGATAATCATAATACTTTGAAACAATACATTTTGTTTGCAAAGCTTCAAAATATTCCCAGCTCTGGGAAGCTTAATGAATTTCATCTAAGTGTAGTAAGTGGTAGAGGGGATCTGAGGAGGAGAGGGGGCAAGGATTACGATTTCCAGTTCACCTATGGAAAAAATGATCAATTACATGAATAGGCCAAGATCACTCAGTTTTAGTGATGACACTAGAACTGGACCAAAGTTTGCCTCATCTTTGCCTGGGACACTGGCTCTTAGGCTGAGGCTCTACATCAATGATTTAAAGCCCGTCTCAGAAATATGGCCTGGGCGATACATTTTCAGGAGACAAGTGAGGGCACCAGGACAGGAAAGTGATCCACTGCTGCAGCCTGGGCTGTTTTTGGTTATAGTATCAAGAACAGTAGCTTTGGCACCAAACAAATCAAAGTTCAAATGTTGATTCTTCCACTTAGCAAACTGCGTAAACCTTGGTTAAGCCACTTATCTTCTCCAAACCTGTTTCATAATAGGCTAAATGTGGGGAATAATACCTCCCACGTGGGTTTGCGTGAGGATTAACCAAGATAATAAGTGAAAAAAGGGCTCTGTAAACCACCTCAAGCCATACATAAAAGGCATTGACAAAAGAGTCCAAGAGCTAAATGAAGTCAACATCGCTTCCATCTCTGGCATTGCCGTGGAGACTGTGAAACCATGGCAGGCTTTTCGTTGTTTCTGTATGATTTTAGAAATCTTTTTTAAGGCTCAGGATGAAAGCTGATGGAATTGAAAATGCTGGGAGATTAGAAGAGCTTGAATTTGAGCCCATAATCTTCCTGTGCAGCAACAAATTGACAAAGCAATGCTCTCAAGTGAGTGATTTCCACGGCGCAGGAAATCCATCCCGTTAGCTGCTCACCACAGATAGAAAACAGAGAACCTGGGTTGAGGAAGCAGAGCCACAGGGAGGAAGTTCGGAAACCTTCCAATGTTATGATTTTCACTGCCTGTCATTGGCCTAATCATAATTCAAGGGAAATACCCGGGAAAATCCTTATCATCATCACTACTTCTATCAGTCTGCTGGGACTACCATGACAAAACACCAGAGGAGGCGACTTAAACAATAGAAATGTGTTTTCTCACCGTTCTGGATGTGGGAAGTCCAAGATCAAGGGGTCAGTAGGTTTGGTTTCTCCTGAGACCTCTCTCTCTGGCCACTTTCTCACCGTGTCCTCACATGGCCCTCTCGCTGCGTGCCTCTCTAGTATCTCTTCCTTTTCTTGTAAGGACACCAGTCCTATTGGATTGGGTCCCCACCCTCTGACTTCATTTAACCTTAATTACCTCTGTAAAGACAACTTCTCCAAACACTGGGGACTAGGGCTTTAACATAGGAATTTTATGGGGCCATAACTCAGCCCAAAACATTACTTCAAAGAACACAGTGGCAAAGATACCATTCTACATGCTTTCTGATGGCCAGATCGGTGGTGTCACTCTGTTAGCTAATCCCAAACTCACCAACGGGCAAATTTTGGTCTTTTTTTTTTTTTTTTAAGACACACCTTATTATCTCCACAGGTGATAAAATCCCAGAGCCACCGATAGGCAGGTAAATACAGACCTGCTAAATGTTTAATATTATCAAGCTTGTGTGACTGGAGCGTGGTTTTGAGACTGTTGACCTCGGGTCTATCTTCCTGTCTGTCTGGGTAAGGGTGAGATCTGGCTTGGCATGAAATGCCACCCTTTCTGTCTTCACTTCCAGAAGCTTCCTTTCATTCATTGAACACAATTCTTTCACTCTGCTTCTTTCTAGGTTGAAATCAAACTTGCTCTCTGTCCAGATTTTCATTGCTTCATCCACTACTTATTCTTTTAACAGATGCAGTTCCCGTTTTAGTTTCTCACTTTCTGCTCTGAGGGATGAAAATTCGTTCTTCTCCAAAACAGCTACTCCATTTTCCACATTAGCACCCCGAGATGTTATTTGCCGAAGAGTGACCTCGGCTGCATCTTGGTGACCAGTCTCTGAAATGATATTCCTGTTGGCCTCCATGGTCTTGACCAATGTATATATAGTACATAATGATTTCTGCTTGTTGTGTGGTGATCCCATCTTCTTTGAGTTAACACAAGAAGTCATGGTTCACTTGTGATGACCTTGGGAGTGGGTCTTGCCTTCGGGTGTGGGTTTCCATCCAGCTCTGCTGCTCAGGCGTTCTGTTACCTCGTGCAGCATCCCTTGAGTTTTGATCATTTGTTCATTCATTTCATGAGCATGAACATCTCTTTTGAGATGTTTTGTGGAAAAGAAAGTTGCATTAGAGAGGTAGCTCTAAGGGTAACCTGAGCGGAGAAGTATTTTCTAGATATTTGTATGCTGAGGGGATGAGGGCTGCAGCAATGGGGATGCTGGAGCTTAAGGTGAAGATTAAGATGAATATGGAGATTTAAGATGAAAACTTGATTAAACCAGGTTCTAGAGGAGACAGATGAGGTGGAGGCAAGAGCCCAGATGAGAGTGTTATCCTTAGGAAGGAGGATGGTCCCGTCTTCTATGTGTTTATATAGGCAAATGCGCTGTGATACAGAGGATGGATGTTGGTTTCCTTTTCAAAGGTGGGAGATATATTTCAAGGCACCAATTTAAACTGTTCCTTTTTATTTTTCACTAACAAATAAGCCTTCAAGGTTTACAAACTTACAAAGAGATAATTTTCCATTTTTATCTCCCCCTTTTTAAGTAAGCTCCATGCCTAACGTGGGGCTTGAACTTGTGATGCTGAGGTCGAGTCACATGCTCTACCTATTGAGCCAGCCAGGTGCCCTTTCCATTTTTATTCCTGATGAGAATCACATAGTGCTGTTTTTAAACTACCGTGTCTGGTGAGTTAAGGACAAATTTTTCATAAATGAGCCCCTCAAGTGACATTTCTGTGCCTAGGTCTCTGTGTCTCATCCAATTTACTAAATAGAGAATCTGGTGGGATTTACACTGTCTACAGGCACTGTTCTAGGTTCCAGGAAGTAGCCTACGAGGAGTGAGACACAGTGTCTCTCCTCAAGGAGCTTGAGGAAGGGTGGGCTGCACATTCAGTCCTAATATGAGCTTGTCCACACAGGATAATTTCTTCCCTGACAACAAGGTCATGAAAGACATAGGGACATGGGGTGGGAGAAGCGAAAGTAGAGATCTTCCTTGACTTACAACGGGGTCACATCTGGATAAACCCATCTTAAGTGGAAAATATTGTAAATATACGTAATACACCTAACCCACCAAAGATCATCGCTTAGCTTAGCCTACCTTACTTGTGCTCAGACACAGACATTAGCCCCCCATTGGGCAAAATATTCTCACACAAAGCCTACCTTAAAATAAAGTGTTGTCAGTCTCATGTAGTTTATTGAATTCTGAACTGAAAGTGAAAGACAGGATGATTGTGTGGGTAGAGAATGGTTGTGGGTATATCGGTGGTTGGTGCTTGTGATGGTGGGGCTGACTGGGAGCTGCAACTTGCTGCCGCAGCCCCGCATCCTGAGAGAGGATTGTATTGCATATCACTGGCCACAGGAGAAGATCAACATTTAAAATTCGAAGTATACTTTCAGCTGAACGTGTATCACTTTCACACCGTCATAAAGCCAAAAAATCATAAATTGAGCCATCATAAACTGATGGCTTCTGAGAAAGGAAACAAAAGGAGAGAGAAAATGTACAGAACTCAATATTATAAGGCACTTTGGGAAAGTGTTATAAATAGAAGGCCACACAGGTTTTCCATAACCCCAGAGAAAAACTTCATGGTGGAAATGGCTATAATTTGAACCTACACGTGGAAGAGAGAAAATGGAGCATTCCAACCAGAGGGAAAAGCATGAAGTAAGGCAAAGGGGGAAATGTGCATGGTGTGGGAGTTGGAGAAAGGAGCTCATCTGTTGAGGATCCCCTTTGGACCGCACTCTGTGGTAGCTAGCTGTTTGGGGGTTTGTGAGGATAAGAGGTAGAATACACAGTGGTTGTGAAGAGAAATCAAGCTGGAAAGGTTGGTTGGGTCTAGTTTGCTTTGAACGTCAGGAGGCAGAAGCTGCACATTATCCTGTGGGCAGCAAGCGAGCCATTATGGTTTTGAACATGGTGGATTGAAGAGAGGGGGAGGCAGTGGGGGAGGGGGACTGGCCACACACAAGCTGAGGTTCCAAGCTTCCCATGCACGCTCCATCGTCCCACTGGGTTTTAGTTACAAAGCACAGATTTGAAGTTAAAATTATCCATAATTTGAAGATGCGAACTGCAGAGCATTAAACCCCAAGAATGGGGCCCTTCTTGGCACAGGGCCCTGCGTGACTCCACTGGATGCGTGTCTGTGAAGCTGGCTCTGGAGTGACCTTTAAGAATATTGTTTCAGGGGCGCCTGGGTGGCTCAGTCGTTAAGCGTCTGTCTTGGGCTCAGGTCATGATCCCGGAGTCCTGGGATCGAGTCCCGCATGAGGCTCCCTGCTCCGCGGGAAGCCTGCCTCTCCCTCTCCCACTCCCCCTGCTTGTGTTCCCTCTCTGGCTGTGTCTCTCTCTGTCAAATAAATGAATAAAATCTTTAAAAAATATATTGTTTCAGTGGAAGGGGTAGGGTAGTTGAGGCTACAGGGAAGGAGGAGAGAATGGAAGATGAGGTAGACCACCCTTGATAATTTTGATGGTAGAGGCCCTGGGATAGCACAAGGGTATGCTGGGGTGGGGGAAAGCCTTTTGAGAGTCTTGGGGGAAGGGATGGATGACTTAGGAATGTTTGTGGACACAGAGGGTAGGAGTGAATAAGGGAGGGCATAGAGAATGGCCAGTAATTGCAGTAGCAAGATCTCACAAAAGTTGAGGCAGGATCAACAGTGTGTGAGTGGCAGGGACCACCTGAGAAAAGAGAAGAGAAGCTCTAAGATAGGAAGGTGGAAAGGAGACAGGATGGATTCAAGGCATGGCCGAGGCGAAGCTAACATCAGATGGCCTCACTCTCAGTAAAGGAGGGCAAGACATCATCCTCAGAGAAGCCAGTACATGAGTGGGGCTCAGGAGTCAACAGAAGCTCAGGAAATTCTGGGGAATCAATGGATAGACACAAGCCAGGAGTCTTAAAGCCCTGGGTTTCCATTATGCTGCTCATCAGTGGCATGGCTTTAGGCGGATCACTTCACCACTATGAGTCTGTTTATTCCTGGAGAAAATTAGATATTTACAAAATAACACACATTTATACGGTGCTTAGTATTCTGAGTACTTTGCATCCATTAACTTAATTAATTCTCACAAGAACCCTGTAATGAGAAAGCGAGGAATGGAGAGCCTAACTGACTTCATGAGCCTTCCAGGCATTAGTGGGGAGAGCTAGGATTTGAACGCAAGCAGCTGCTCCGGGGGCTGTGCTTATCTCCTCTGGGCTTTGGTGTTTTGCGTACCATAACACCCAGTGATCTTTAAGTTCGTAAAATGTGCTGACATACGCTGTGTCCATGAAATAAGCTTTTTAGACAGACTAGTAGCTTCTTGACTCTAACTCAACGAAGACCAGCTCTCCTTCCCAGCCAGCACCACTGGGAATGGCTCATCACACGGAAGGCATGAAATGGCCGCAAGGTGGCAGCGTTAACTCAAAGATGGAAGGAGAGACACCGCTGTTTGGGCTTGAACTAGCCCCCGAGTCAGAATTGGCCCCTGTCTTGCCCTTCATTTTTCGGAAAACCCAAGGTATAGCTATTTGGATGTGAAGTCACTGTGTAATCTTGTGAGGAGACCAACTGTTGAAGGAGCCCGAGAAGTCAAAGCAGAAGTATTCGCTGGGACTCAAGGATCTTCCAGAGAGAAAATGAAGACACGCTCAGTGCTGTGAGAAACTGAGGCTCAAAGAGATCATGTATCTGAGGCATCTGTTCAGTAAGCAGCACATTCTAGGTCTCTCACTCACCACTGCCCAGGACCATTCCACTTCACCATGATAATAGTCTCCATTTTTAGCTGTGTAATTTTTTAAAATATTAAACACTGATAAAGAAGAGTATTAAATTATTTTATAGAGCCAGGTGTTTTTGGCTAGATTGTCTCAGTTGTTCGTGTTGGTCCTAGAAGTGAAGTTTTCTCTGCTTTCCTCCTCCCCCCTTCTGTCTTCTCCCCCTTCTCCCTCTCCTCCTCCTTCTCGCTCTTCTTCTTTCTTTTTTCCTTTTTTATTTATTCATTTGAGACAGCGAGATACAGAGAGAGAGAGCAGGAGCAGTGGGGAGAGGCAGAGGCAGAGGGAGAAGCAGACTCCCTGCTGAGCAGGGAGCCCGACGTGGGGCTCGATCCCGGGACCTGGTGATCATGACCTGAGCTGAAGGCAGTTGCTTAACCATCTGAGCCACCCAGGTGCCCCTCTTCTTCTTTCTTCTCTTTCTTTTTTCATCTCTCCCTCTCCTCTCTTTTCACCTTGGTTGCTGTATTGATCAAATAAAATAATGAGGGCATCTAGTCTTCAGAGCTGGATGTGTGGATCAGGAGATTAGATGCTACAAAATTCCAAGAATGGTGCAAAAACTCCTTGGTCTCATTTGACCTAACTTGCCACCTATTTGGCCACTTCGTATTTCTTTTTTTTTTTTTTAAATAAGATTTTTTTTTTAATTTGTTCTAACAGGAAATTTTTCCATGAAAATATTTTCATGAAAAAAGTAAGTAAATAAACTTCACCAATGGGGCCAACTTTACTGGAACAGGCATTTGTGAGAGTCTATGAGAAATAGGACCTTTTCTAGATTCTGAGAGCTTCCCTGCTCTTCCACACTGACTCCTACAGGAGCCGTACGGCATGGTGTAAAAGTACATAGACTCTGAGTCAGACCAACTTGAGCATGTCCTCACTGGAACTACAAGATGCTCCAGGTTTGTCTGGTATGTTCCGGTCCTAAAACCAGTCATTTATCCAAGGAACCCTGGTTCCTTCTCTTGGAAAACATTATTAGAAAACAAGGTATATATTGAAGTTTTCATATCTGTAAAATTGGGAAAGAAATGCATTTCTTACAGAGTTGTGTGAACTTTAAGTGAAATAACATATGTATGTAATAAAGGCCTGAACCATAGGAAGCACCTCTTATCTGACAACTCAGGATAGAATCCTTTGCTTCTTATAGGCTCCATGTTAAAGCACATTGAAAACCAGATTGATTGGAGGAAAAAAATTCCTGAAAGTGTTTTGATCCACAAAGCTCCTCGGAACTTGGAGCTCTTCAATCCGAGCTGAGTTTAGGTAAAGTGGAGATTCTGATGTTTACCATCTGTATTTGGCATTTAAAAAGTTCTCCCCATTTAGTCTTGGAGAAAGAACCAAATTCCACTACCCACAAGAAATCTGTTGGCTGAGGAGGGACAGTTGGACCATCCAGATCCTTTGAAGACATTTTTGATGGAACTTGAGATCAATAATTTTCACCTGTGCTTGAAGAACTGGGGCTCCCCCTGGGCCTAAAGCCTCTTCTGCATCATGCCAATGTTTCATTCCCTCAGGAAAGTGGTTGTTTTGATTGCTCGTTTGCATGAGATGAGCCCTGGGTTGGGGTTGAGACCTCGGGAAACATCCCTCCAGAGGATCCCAGGTCTGCCTGGCTGCGCGCTCCTGGTTGGCCCCAGCCCCCTCACAGTTTGGGATGACTCACTTGGGCTCTGAAACAAACTAAAAGCACCCCAGCTGCCTTTGCACTTTTACTACGTAGCCTGAGGAAATCTTTCACTCTTTGAAATCTGAGGTTCTCAGAGCCTAAACAACTTTGCTTTTCTTTTTCAGATTCAAAAAGTCTGGTACTTGAAGGCAGTTAGATATGAATTGAGATCTCATAATTCCCCAGGAACCAGGTATGTTTTCCTTGACCTTTTCTAAAGCAGCATTCTTCACGCTGTGGGTGAAAATAATGAGTTTGTCTAGGAGAAAGGGGCTCAGAAGTAGGTATAAAAAATGACTCAATTCTATTTTCTTCATTCACCTCTGCCACAGCTCATAAAACATGGAGACAGAGTGAGCCTCCCATAGGTAATTTTGGCTCACCTTGTCTTAAACAGGAACTGACATAGTCATTGCCAGATAGAATACTGATACCAATTGGTGTTAATAAAACCCAGAAGCCATGTTCGTATGATTGACCAACAGTTTAGCAGAAAAAGAAATAAATTAGTTTGTGTTGAGCACCCACCACAGACCACATAGTGGCTGGATTTTTCCATAGTTTATCTTACTGACTCCTCTATTGATAGAGGGAAATTGACTTGCCTACAGTTGCCCAGCTAGTAAACATTAAAACTATTATTCTAACTCAATTGTTGAGCTTCTAGTCCATTCATTCATTCAACAAATATATGAGTGTACAATGTGCCTGGCACCAGTCTAGATGGTGAATAATGATGCACAAAACAGTGACAGACCTTGTCTCTTTCTTCGTGAAATTCAGTCTAGTCCTTTTCCATTGAAGACCCTCTTCGGAACTCCCCAGATGGGATGTGATGGCCAGGGGTGAGTCTTCAAACCCCTTTAGAAACAACTGTGATGAAACTTTTATTTCCAGACTCTCTATCTTGGGGATTTAGGCTTCTAAAATTCCTTAAGTTTTAATGTTTTTCAGTTTTCAACACATTTTCTTATTTCTTATTTCTCAAAGAAGGTGGTCTATTCCATATTATCTTTAAATATTTAAAAATGTCTTTATTCTTTCAAGGCTCCTTCTGATATTTATTTTAGGCCTTTTCAGGACTTGGGTAAGAGAAATACAGTGGCAGGAGCACCACGGGGTTTGGATTCTGGCCTTGAAACCCTTGAGGGATGGCACTGGGCTAAAGAAGCCTCCAGATTTCTCTTTGCTGCTCTGGATCCAGACACATTTATCAATAGTGACTACAGTGCATAATGGAAAGGGTTGTCCATCATGAGAACAAAGAAAATGCCTTGAGTATTAATTGCTAACATATGAAGATGGCAGTCTGGGGCAGTTCAGTAGAGGGACTGTGTGATAACTATAGCTTAGGTGAATATAATCGGGTGGGCAGTTCTAACCAAGGAAATTGATCAAGCAAACATTTTGAGAAGGTGCTTTGGAATACAATTCAGAATCCATGCTGTTAGCTGCCTTTCATTCTTGGAGTCTTTCCAGGTTGTTTATCCTCTCTTGGGTTGGGGAAGAGGTTGGTTTCTGAGCTAGGAGGGTGAAGTTCTTGTTAGTTAAAGGATCACAGTACTTAATAAGTGGTTTTCCCTTCCTGGTCTCCGTGCCCCCCCACCCTCCTGCCGCCAATGAGCAGCAATATTTGGCTGGAACTCCAAACCTTGAACTAGACACTTTATCTCACCAAGTCTTAGTTTCTCCATGTATATATTTACATGAATATAGGTATTTTTATATATATGTGCATGTGATGTAAGATGTATAGTATACATGACTCATGGAATTGTGATTAAATGTGGAACTGAACACAAATAGAGTTTTATAAACTCTAGAAAAGTAGTTCTCAAAACTGGGGACAATGTTGCCCCCCACCAGGAGGGAACATTTGAGACATTTGGGAGTGTCTGGAGACATTGTTGGTGGTCACAACTGGTAGGTAAAGGCCAGAGATAATCCTCAACATCCTACACTTCATAGGACAGCAACCCCCCCACCCACACCTGCAACCAAACAACTGTTCAGCCCATAAGGTCAATGGCACAGGAGTTGGGAAATCCTGCTCTGGGGCATTGCATGGATACTGCAATTAAGTAATTGTGTGATCTCAAGGGGGCACCACCTACCTCAGCTTTTAATATGTAAAATCAAGAAATTGCCTATCATAGATGATAGGATATAGTAACCGCGAAATTATAGAGAACAAGCACAAAGCACAAAAGTCAAAAGGAAACAGAAAAATCAAAGGACTGGATCAACGTAATGGAAAGTGCTACAGTTTGGAAAGTTAGTTGGTACATTAAGGGATGGGAATCTATCAATAAGCAAAAGCAGATGAAAAATATACAATTGTAGGATTTATCCTAAGGAAAAAGGAAAGAACGAGGAGTCACGTGCAGGGGTATTCACTGGAACATTGTTTGTAAAGGCGAAACACTGGAAAGCAAGGAGTGGCATGGTGAAGCTTGTTCCTGTCCTGTAGCATTTCACGGGCTGGCTGAGCTCGTTCTTGTGACACCAGCACAGCGCTGGTGTGTGTAACCCTCGCCCAGACAGGACAGGCTTGGCTGTCTCCTTGTTTGATGCTATAAGAAAGGCTCCTAGTGGTGAACATAGCATATTGTATAGAATGGTTGAATCACTACTGTGTATATCTGAAACTAATGTAATGTGGTGTACTAACTACACCCCCCCCCAAAAAAATGCTCCTCAATCTGATGACCACAGCTGCTTTCCAAGGTAAGCCAAGGTCAAGCAGAGCTGAGGCATTTCCCCCTTCTCATCCCTGTTTCTCCCTTCCTCTCCTCCCTCCACACTTTGTCTCCCTGTTGAGCCCTTCCCCCCACCCCCCCCCAACCCCCCCCCCCCCCCCGCTCTGCTTCCAGGGACAGGAAAAGCCTGTAATCGCCTCGGGCTGAGGGAAGACAACAGTGAGAGAGACCGTGCACTCAAATCAGGACACAAGCCCTTCTCCAGGTCTGCTGGCTCCATTCAAGCTGTTGTTTCTGAATATTTTTCATACCACAAGTCTAAGCTAATATTTTGGCAGGAAACATGGGTCCAGCTAGACGAGAGAACAATAAGCTGTTTGCTGTGCAGTTAGGTAGCATGAAAAAGGTTTAAACACTTTGCTGTTGATGTTCTGTTCTATTCATCAAGTATTTATGTGTGCCAAAGGGCCACAGTAGGCTGGGTGGGCCAGAGCCAGTGAAGACAAAGGTCCCAACAGGCTTAGAGCTAGTTATGGAGCTGGGTGGTTGCCCAACTAACTGTGTGATAATCAAGCCAAACTCTAGAGCTTTGAGGGAGCAGAGGAGGGAGGACTTAATAATAACCAGCATCAATCACAAAGATTTCTTTTTTTTATTTATCTAAATTCAATTTAGTTAACATATAGTGTAGTATTAGTTTCGGGAGTAGAATCTAGTGATTCAACACCTACATATAACACTCAGTGCTCATCACAAGTGCCCTCCTTAGTGTCCATCACCCAGTTAGCCCATCCCCCACCCACCTCCCCTCAAGCAACCCTCAGTTTGTTCCCTAGAGTTAAGAGTCTCTAATCGTTTGCCTTCCTCTCTGTTTTTAATCTTATTTCATTTTTCCTTCCCTTCCCCTATGTTCATCTGTTTTGTTTCTTAAATTCCACATATGGGTGAAATCATATGGTATTTGTCTTTCTCTGACTGATTTATTTCACTTAGCATAATACCCTCTAGTTCTATCCACGTCATTGCAAAGAGCAAGATTTCATCCTTTTTGATGGCTGAGTAATCTTCCATTGCATATATATACCACATCTTCTTTATGGATTCATCTGTCAATGGACATCTGGGCTCTTTCCATAGTTGGCTATTGTGGACATTGCTGCTATAAACATTGGGGTGTGTGTGCCCCTCTGAATCATTATTTTTGTATCCTTTGGATAAATACCTAGTAGTGCAATTACAGGATCATAGGGTAGTTCTATTTTTTAACTTTTTGAGGAACCTCCATCCTGTTTTCCAGAGTGGCTGCACCAGCTTGCATTCCCACCAACAGTGTAAGAGGGTTCCCCTTTCTCTGCATCATCACTAACAACCGTTGTTTCCTGAGTTAATAATAAAGATTTCTGATTTCTGATAGGAGGTGAGAACATCTATATTCCCATATAAATACGTAAATGTCAATTGAATTGCTGTTGAAGAATAAACTCAAAAGACATTAAGGGTTGTGATTAACACATCTTGGACTTAACATCAGGAAGACCAAGGTTTTCATTCCGCTTCCAACACTTACTAGTTATGTGACTTTGGACAATAGTTACTATCATTATTATTATTATTATAGCTTTCCGGTCCCATCTAAAAGCTACTGGATTTTAAGAGCAGATAGTAGCCAGAAAAGGGAGAGTGAGCATAAAATATACTGCCAACTGGAAATAATCTAAGAAAGAGAGCCAAATGCTCTATCATGGAGCACTGTTTATAAAGGTGAAAAAATGGAATTGAGTGAGTGGGGTATTATCATTATGCAGTTTCTCCTTGTGTAAAAGGAGGAAAATAACAGGATCAAAACTGAAGAGTTAAATGAGTTAACAATGAGTAAAGCCTAGCATATAGTGAGCCATTGTTAGGGTTTCTGTGATTACTACTATTTAGTTATATGTGCACGGAAAATGTTAGGAAATCTCCTTGGAGGCTATATTTTTGGGAGTGGAATAAGAAGACAAGAAATGAGGGATTTATACTTTTTACTTCTTACTATTCTCTTTTTGATTTTTTAGAAAAGATTTTTATTTATTTATTTAGTTAGTTATATCTTTTATATATAAGACAGAGAGTGTGCGAGCAGGGGTAGGGGCAGAGGGAGAGGGAGAGGGGAGGCAGACTCTCCTCTGAGCGGGGAGCCCGACAACGGGGGGCTTGGCTTAATCCCAGGACTCTGAGATCATGACCTGAGCCAAAACCAAGAGTCAGATGCTTAACCGACTGAGCCACCCAAGGGCCCCTCTCTTTTTGATTTTTAAAAATGGAATAAATAAAATCTTAACAACTATGCTAGTGGACTTTTCATAATTTATTTTATATGATGTAAGCAGTCAGGATAATTCAAGCTGTGAATGTATGGGACTTTGGATTCAGGAATATAAAGGTGTGACCTTTGATTCTGACCCCTGCTGATTAGGTTATTTTGGTCAATATTAAGCTCCTTGAGCCTTAACTTTCTCATCTGTAAAATGGGTATAGTAGCACCTACCTCACAGGATTCAATGCTATAATATAATGTAAGGGTCTTGCATGTGCCTTATACATTGTCAACACATACTGGTTTACTATTTTCATACCATCCCATTTTCCCTCCTACACTTTCTTCTCATTTTCATTGACTCTTCTTTAATCACCAGACGAAATTCAAGTTGACCAACGGACAATAGCACAAAAGCCACAGAGTTCATCCTCTTGGGATTAACAGATGACCCTAATCTTCAGGTCCCCCTCCTCCTGGTACTTTTGTTCATCTACCTCATCACTCTGGTTGGGAATAGGGGGATGATGGTGATCATCCTCTCAGACCCCCACCTCCACACTCCGATGTATTTCTTCCTCGGTAACCTCTCCTTCATAGACCTGGGTTACTCATCAGCAGTAGCCCCTAAGACGGTGGCCACCCTGCAGTCAGGGAGCAAAGTCATCTCCTACAATGGCTGTGCTGCCCAGTTCTTCTTCTTTGTGGGTTTTGCCACCGTCGAGTGCTACCTCCTGGCCTGCATGGCCTATGACCACCATGTAGCCGTATGCCGGCCTCTTCATTACACCACCACCATGACAGCAGGTGCGTGCGCCCTCCTGACTGTTGGCTCCTACGTCCGTGGCTTCCTCGATGCTTCCATTCACACAGCAAACACCTTTAGACTCTCATTCTGTGCTTCTCATGAGATTAATCATTTTTTCTGCGACATTCCTCCACTCTTGGCTTTCTCATGTTCCAGCACACACATCAACAACTTGGCTGTCTTCTGTGTCGTGGGCTTCAGTGTCTTTTTCATTCTCCTGGTCATCCTCCTCTCTTACCTCTTCATATACATCACCATTCAAAGGATGCATTCTGCTGAAGGACGGAAGAAAGCCTTCTCCACCTGTGCCTCCCACCTCATTGCTGTAACCATCTTCTTTTTTTTTTTCCTCCAAATTCCTGGTTTAATTAGGACTTGTTTATTTTGAGAAAAAAGGGTCCCAAACATTGGGCTGTTCTCAAAAATAACCCACAGTATCAACTTTAGAAAACAAATCTTAAGACTATTACACTAATTATTTTTCTAGAGGATGCATTTGACATGCCAACTCTCATTCACAAAAATACATTGTTACATTTGTGTTGAACAGCCCCACATAGCTCTCTTACGTGGGGTATAACACACATACCTCTAACTCAAAGCTGCTCTCAGGTGCTACTCAACTAATGCGATTGCCTCTGCAGTTAGGGAAGCAACTACTGAGCTCATGTATGAATGAATGGAAAGAACTGTACTCCCTGCATAACAAGAGGTTATTTTGGAGACAGTTGATAAAAACCACACATCCTTTTTATTGTTAAGTCATAAAGAGGTATCAAAATTAAAAGCAAAAATTACAGGGTAAGACTTAACTACTAGGAGCGTCAAAGGAAGTGAAAATGGGACAAGGCGCAGGGCAAAATGAATTAATGTAACATGGGAAGGACAAGGATGGGGAGAGCAGTGAGCATGTGCTGAAGATACTAGGGGAGAGGGTCTGGTGAAAATTTTGATCTTAGACAAGCGCCTAGGTAAAGAAATAATGGGACAACATTTCTAAACCCCACTATGTGCTTAAGAGTCATCCTCGCCATTGGCGCTGTCTGTCATCCTCTCCTTCCTCAGCCTCTTTTTCATCATCCTTGATCAACTCCAGCTCCTTGTTTGCTCTGTTCTTTCTCAATTTTTTCCAGGCTTTCCAGTAGAGAATCCACTTTTTGTTTTATCTGGGTCAAGTCCTTCTTAATGGTCTGAAGGTCATCACCTTTCAACTTTCCAGACTTGGAAGAAGATCCTCGCTGTCCACTCTTAGAATTGAAGCCAGTTTTGCCCCTTCGTGAGGTGTTTCCTGATACACGCTGGCGTTTTGAAGGAACTACAGCCCGAGCAATAGGAGGAGGAGGAGGAGGAACACGTGCTGGGTAACTATACATCCTGTCATAATAATCTCGTTGAAAGTCATAGTCCAAGTCAAAAGAGCAGCCGTACATCTCCGCTGCAGATGGTTTCACACCTGCTTTTCCTCTGTTCACTTTTGGCTCTGCGGCCAGATTAATATCTAAAACCTGGCCAGCAATCATTCTGCCATCCTCTCCTGCCACAGCAGCCCGGGCATTTCTCTCATTAACATACTGAACGAAGGCAAAGCCCTTATGGACAGAGCAACCAACAATTTTGCCGTATTTTGAGAAGATTGCCTCCACATCAGATTTCTTGACCACAAGAGTATTGAGATTCCCAATGAATACACGGGAATTCATGGAGCGAGGGTCTGTCTTGTTGGTAACATTGCTGGCCATTTTCTTTGATGATAAGGTTCCTCACAAGGCCGAAAAATGTAGCTGAAGATCAAAAAAAATCTCACAGGAGGGGGAAGGGAGAAGAGATTCGATTCTGAATCTCCTACTCCAGAGTTCTACGTGGAGAAGCCAACTGCTGCTCGAGGTCGACAACGCAACCACACCGCTCAGTCTTCGTCTCTCTGCCATAACCATCTTCTATGGGACTATCATCATGTACCTACAGCCCAGCTCCAGCCAGTCCATGGACATGGACAAAATCGCTTCTGTGTTTTACTCGGTGGTGATTCCCATGCTGAATCCCTTGATCTACAGCCTTAGGAACAAAGAAGTAAAAAATGCTCTCTGGAAAGTACTCAACAAACTTTATCCCAAGTCTGTAAGTGTGAATAGGAAGTAGGCAGGTAATGGTGGGATAAACCTTCCCCCAGACCTCAATGCCATCACGACTTCTGAGGTTTGGCAGATTCCAGACCTTTCTTCTTCAAGAACAGTGGTTACTTCTGCTACTTAGAGGAATCAAGAGAGCAGCACTTGGAAATGTCTCACTCAGGGAGATAATCTTATATTTAGTGAATAACAACATTGGACATTTAAACCCTTCTTGCACTAGTTTCTTGATATGATTCAAAGCAGAAGATCAAAGCATAAACTGAATCCACTGAATTTCCTTTCCCTAATTTTAATTGGAAGAAATTTCCACTCACCATTAAAATTTGTGTAAGGATCACATTTTCATTGTATAATACTTATCAGTTGAAATGCACAGCATTATGCTTTCCATCTTTGGTCCATGTGTTTGAAAGTTAAAGTTTCTTAGGCAGACAAAAGATGTTTTAATATTTTTAATAATTCCTCCAGAATGTTTTAACTCAAAGGACAGGGCACTGGACCCGGAGTTAGATGACCCAGCCTTCAACCCTTCAAAACCCCCAACCCACATCCCTGCTCACCCATTGGTTGAGCACCTTTGTATTTTCTGGCTCCTTCCGTTAATGTGTTGGGACAACTTTGGTAGAAAACAATGAGCCACCTTTGTATGTAACGGTTTCAGTAGATAAATTGTTTAAACTTTAACCCAAATCAACATATCTTTCTTTATAGAGCTTGCACTCTGTTCCATGCTTTTGGCCTTTGTCTAACATAATTACCAAAGCTTGCAGAAGGTTTGGAGGAAAAAACATTTTTTTGCATGGGCTATGAAAGAGGAGATTTGTCTTCTGAATTAAATGTTTGCATTTCTCAGCACCCTTAAGTTTGGAGAATCTATTATGGGCACACATAATAGCTTTCTGTGCCCTCTTGGCTTCTGTTTTTTCAATAATTCAGTTCCCCTCTGGATCCCTGTTGCATTGCAATGTTCTGTAATTAGATGCTGCAAGAATAAAAAAGCTTGTAGAAATGTACTTCCTAAATAGGAACGGCACAATGATGCACAGCCCAAGTCCAAGTCCACCTTCAGGTCTTGTCTTGTGTTCTGGATGGTATCCGCGAATGTGTGTGTCTGTGTGTGTGTGTGTGTGTGTGTGTGGCAGGGGCCCGGGGGTGGAGTGGTGGTGATTAATTTTACTTCTCACATATCAATGGCTTGATGGTGTTTGTAGCCGCAATTGGTCTAAGTCACTACATATTTCATGATATCAAGGTCTCAAAGACAACAAAACAAGAATTTTTATTCTAAATGAGAGAACCGGAAATCTTGGTGGGCTAAATCAGGGAGCTCAGAAAGTCAAATTAGTTTTGAGACCATCAAACTCATTAGGCACAGGGCAGCCTCTGTCTGAGGAGAGTGGATCATGGGGCTTGTGGAGAGAAGAGTGAAGAGGGAGTTTTGGAACAGAGGCTGACCTATAGGAGAAGCTTCCTCTAGCACATGGCCACTGCCACCCAGTGAGACCAGGAGCTTCTCCTGGATCCAAGGCCTTGACTACCTGCACCTGCCTCATCTGTCCTCCTGCCACCCGCCCTTAGCAGGGTGGCCTCCGGAGCAACACACATAGAATAGTCATTAAAGGCCAGCATCCACTTCACATGGGAGCCTTCTCAGTGACTGCCAGAAGTCACAGAGCTCACGGGCACCCAGACTTGGAAGCAGGGAGGGCATTTTGGTCTGAGCTCAGCTCCTTTTCCCACTTGATCCGTATAATCGACTTCTTTCTTTTCCTCTTTCTTCTGTCCCTCCTTTTCTACTTCCCCTTCTCCCTTCTCTTCTTCTTCCCCTTTCTTTGATTCTCAACCCCTTTCTCTCCTAAGCTGTTCAGTCCCTATGAAAAATCAGATTTTATAGTTTGTGTATCATAGCTATTACTGTACCTAGTAAGGCATATTTCTGGGTGTGTTTCTTTGTGCCTCGACACCCCAGTGTGGCAGAAACATGTGTGACTCTTCTAAGAGCTAAAGGTCTGATGCCTATATATTTCCCTTTCTTACTGAAGCCCTCCCCAATTAGTGTGACAGTTGACTGCCAATGGGTATAAGAGAGTACTAGTTCTGGTGTCAAGAGATGATGAAAATCCTTACTCTTCTTATCAGGTGTCAAGAAAGCCATTTAATCTATTTGACCTCAACATCAAGGTTGAACTGTGAAGATGACAAAATAAAGCATTTGAATGTGCCCAGCATAATGGATGCATATTCGAGACAGTGGAGACTCCTGTACTAGTTCTCACTTGGCTGCCCTCTTGCTCCCCACTTTTGGCTTCTGAGCTCCCTCCCTCTCTCCACCCCATCCAAGCTCAAGTTTTTATTTCTAGCCATTACTTAACTGCCTTTCTTCCAAGCTCCTCGTTCTACATCAGACACATTTCAAGCTGATATTACATGAGTATTCATTTACAGAAGCTACTCAGAAGGAGACGGCTTGTCGCCAGCAAGACATTAATTTTCAGAATCCACATTCCTGTGGGAAGCTTTTCACTTCCACATGGGAAATCTGTCAAATGGAGACTAAACGCCCATTTGGTTATTAACAACTCCCACCCTCTCTCTGCAGGGATGGCCTGATGAATGGGAGGCAGTGAGTAAGGCTCATGGCTCAGGATAGTAAAGGTGCAGGAAGGTCTCCTTCCCGAAATGGCCAAAAAGAGAATAAAAACACATCAATCAGGACAATCATTTATATCGGGATAGATTACCCCTTTGAAAAAAGGATTCATGATTGAATTATTCTAAATACAAGGCTCCCTTTGTGCATTAGATGATTTGCTTAGCTTTATGTATGGGGAAAGGAAAACGAAAATATTGGGAGTCTCTGACAATTGAAGCTAACATTACAGAGTCATAACTCTTTAACCTTCAGAGAGCCTTTAAAAATAATCTTGACCAACCCTCTCATTTTACAGTTGACAACCCTGATTCCCACAGTTTAACTTGCTTCAACTCACAGAGAACCACGTCTTATTAGACTCTTATTCATCCTTTACATTGTATAAAGTTCTTGAAGTGTCAAAAGACATTTTTACATTTTTACTTTCATTTTTCACCATGAGAAAGATTTCTGTGCTTCAGTTTTGCAATTGAGGAAACTGGAGTTTTGAGAAGTTAGCTTACCTACCTACCATTAACAAGAGGATCCCAGATTTGAACAGTAGTCTTGCCTTCCCAGCCCAATTCTCTGAGAAGGAATAAGTAGCTTTATATTCTAGTAAGTTTCAACAGAGGACTTATTTCATGTATAAATCATTTACAGACAGTCTTTCCTGATAAGTCCCTGCAGTGTGGAAAGGCGCTGTGGAGAATACAAACAAATATAAAACTATAAGATATAATTCCTGCATATATGGTGACCGATGCAATGCAACTTTGAGATTAATGACTCAGTATTCAATAACTTTGTCAGCAGGAATTCTTCCTGGATGCTATGGAACTTAATGGATCAGAGCACATTTGTTTTCAGCCTTGAGAGTGGGAGTTGAGTCTGCAGCCTACAGAGAGAGCAAGCCTCAGTCAATGTTCACTGGGCACTGAGCGCAAGCTGCAAGAAAGGCATGGCATGAGATCTGTGAAGGAACCAGGCCATAGTCAATGCCATTCTTGCTTCAGAAGCAGCTCGCAAACAGTGCAGTAAAACAAGGCACATGCTTCCAGATAGCTGGCAATTTGAGGCATTTGTGGTCATGGTCAAGTGAGCAGTATGGAAAATAATAAGAAGAACTCTTCAGAGATGAGACAGAATCCTGTGGGCAGCGAAAGCTCCTTGGAGGAAGTGGAATTCGAGCCAAGCTCTGAAGGGATAATGTAGAAAGAGCCCAGAATTCAACAGAGTAGGCTTAGCTTCTAGTCAAAACCCTACCACTTACTAACTGGGAGACTGGCAGAAGTCACTTACCTCTGAGCCAACTTCCTCCTCATTAAAGTGGAGATAGTAGCAGGCCAAACATTCCTCAAGGATGTTGTAGGGTCAAAGGAGATAATGGACAGGAAAGCGTTTTTAGAGTTGCTACCTCTCGCTAATGACAATGAAATTATTAGCAGAGCTGACTGGGGAGTTTCTGACCAACAGGGACCAACCTGAACCCAGGAATGAAGATGGGACTGCACATGGCAGGAGGTTCTGTTGGCAGAGGCTTGTAGGAAAAGTAAACCACTCAGGTGTCAAGTTGACGGACCACCAACTCCTCAGTCCGTTACTTCTGCAGGGACTTAGGACTTGTTGCCATCCAGCTGGATGAAGGGCCTGGGTCTATGAGAGCAATTGTATCACCATAGACAAATCCCTTTCATTGCAAAACTTCTGTAGGATCCTACCACTCAACTACCCAGACCCAAGTCCAAGAACCTCACCTCCTATTCATGACATGAGATTTCTCTGTTGTTGGTCTGTGATTATTTCATAAGGTGTGTGTGGGGTGGGGGTGGGGGTGAGGGGGGGATGGCGTAGGAAGAAGGTGGCTAGTTTTTATAGTATATTTAACCAGGAAAAAGTTAGTGTCTACACATGTGTGTGTATGTATTTGTATATATATATAAAATATTAAATATATTCATAAATATAAATATAAATATATATATACATATATATTAAAGCTTCTTACACATCAGTGGGAAAAAGACAGACAGCCCAATAGAAAAACACAAAATTGAATCACCCAGTATTTGTTCATGTTGATTTTACTTATCTCCAGTTTGGGGAAATGATAAACACTGCTGATGTGAACTTTTTGTCATGAGTCCCGGTGCGCATATGCATTCAGTTCTCTAGGGTATATGCATCTGAATGTGGAACTGCTGAACCACAGGTAAATAATATGGCACCAGTTTTGAAAGTAGTTATACCAATTTATAATCCCATCAACAGTTGTGATGTCCCACTGTCAACGCTTGGTATCACTGGGGTTTTAAATTATGCCAATCTGAAAAGAGGTTAGTGTTTTTTATTGTTGTTTTAATTGTATTTCTTGATTACTGATGAAGTATCAAACACACTATGGTGGGTTTTCTTTTTTCCAATTCTTTCAGCCATTTTTCTATTGCTATGTAAAAATACAGCAAATCACAAACAGATCCGAACAGAATTGTGGAATGAAACTTCTGCTTTATTCCTGACTTGGATGGTGTCTATATTGACGTTTGCTTCTTAACTATTATTAAACTCAACCTAGATGTTTTATGCACTTTTTTGAGTATATGTATATATACTTATATATGTAAGACACATATATATGTATGTAATCACAGTAAAAATGTTTAAAAAGGAAAATGAAACATAGTTCCTGTATTCATCTCTATATTTCATCACAGAACTTTATGTACTTTTCCATTATGTATCCTGTTATGTACTATTCTGTATAAGATGTATTTCATAATACAAATGTTAAAAAAGATACGTCCAAAAGAGTTCCTATATTTAAGAACTTTATAGCGTAAACTAAAGTGGAGACAGCACCTACATATAAATAAGTTTAATTCAATGTAGCAAATTATAAAAACCAATAAGAGATACAGATAAACTGTTATGGTAGATTGCAGAAAGACTAGATCCCGCGGGGCGGGGTGCAGTGCGGGTGGGCACTAAAGATGAAAACACTTGCTCTGGATAAGACACATGCAATGAAATGAGAATGAAGCTATGCAGATGTATTCAGCAAAGTGTTCTATTTGTCTGGAATGTAATATTCATGAAGAGAAGTAATGGAAAATAAGTTTGGAATGCTGTAGGCTGGTGCCCAATTGTGGAGAACATTCTCTTTCAAGTTAAGATTTTCCAATTTAAACTAGATTCAAACTCAACTGTGGAAAGTCCAGATATCATGTAAATATCAGAAGTAGAGGAGGGATCCCAAATAGTGTAGATCATTTAGAACAGTTTTGCTTATGCACCTATGTTAAGGCAAAGCATTTGTTTGCTTCAGGCATATTGTCCAACATTTTATGTGTGAGCACATAGCCACCTAAAAAGTTATTTTAGCCCCTGTTGTAGCAGACATTGGTCATTTTTGAAATATCCAGAATCCATTTTCTTTCAGTTTTTAAAAAGATTTATTTATTTATTTTTAGAGAGAGCAAGAGACTGAGAAAGAGAGAGAGAGAGAGAGAATGAGCAGGGGGAGGAGCAGAGGGAGAGAGGGAGAGAAAATCTGTTAGCAGACTCCCTACCCTGAGATCATGACCTGAGCTGAAGTCCGATGCTTAACTGACTGAGCCACCCAGAAGCCCCCATTTTCCTTCTTAAAAACATTCTGACCTTCCTTTTGGAGAATGATCTCATACCCAAGCCTATGGGAAGCAAAGTAAGGGGAAACCTTTCCTTCTCTGCCCCTATAAAGAGATTTCCTACAGAGAAATGCACAGAGGTGCACAGAGGGCAGGTATGAGTTCTAAGCTCAGCCAATAATTTCTCACTCTCCCAACTTTGAACCTGAAGCAAGTGATACACACATTCACAGCCCAAAGGCTTGGGTTTCATTTGCCCCCGTGGTGGGATTCCGGTTGGGCCATTTCAGACAGGATATAGTTTCTTTACAGCGGACTTCTGTTCCTTAGGCCTCCAAAATGCCCCCAGTTCCTGCCTTTTACCCAGTTGCCCACTGATTCTGTGAACCTCTGTGATACCCTTTTAATTACCTCCTTTTTTCCCCTTTATGTTAGCCTGAGTTGGTCTGTACTAAAACATAACTGATATATCTAGCATGTGAGAAACACCCCACCAGGGATTGTAGAGTAAACAAGAGACAAGATCCCAGCCTCAAAAAGTTGAGACATAGAGTAGAAATGTAAAACGTTAAAAGAACAAGAAATAAAATCCTCAGTAATAGGAGAGAAATCTAAGCATTTTAACTAGCAAGTCAGTAGGAAACTGAATACTGCAGGGAAAGCATGGCCCTAAGATTTATCTTACCAGCAGAAAGCAAAGCAATTACCAAGCCATCCATTTTGTAATCATGTTTCCTTGCTAACAAAGCTGATTAAGATCTAGAATTATTGGTATAGAGATGAAAGGGACCTCGGGGCTATTTTTGTTTCACCATCACAATGTTTCAGACGAGGAAGCTGAGGCCTGGGGAGGGGAAGTGGTCTCGTGTCCAAGAAGCGGCTGAGCCAGATCTTGAGCCGTGATCCAGCACTGCAGATCCTCATGCACACTACAGCTGCCCTGGCCTCTGGCCAGTTCCCATATCGTGCTTGTGAATGCCCACTTTTGCTTCTTCCTGGATGTTGATAGGATCACTCTTTGTCCTTATGAACACATTATTGGTTCTCTCTTCTGATAATGGTTGCTTTATACCTGAGTGACACATGGACCCTGCTAATTGTTTCAGGGAACCCCCGTCTCCCAAGGTAACCTGCAGCCAAGACTGGCCAGTGAAGGATACCAAGGCCTGGCCCCTTGTCTTGTCTCTTTGAGATGGTTCCTGAGATCTACCCCAGCTCGAGTTCCCCAAAGGATAGGCTGAAGCCCTCGTGTCTGGTCCTGCCAGCATCTCTCCCTCACAGATGCCTTTCCTGAGAGCAACCCGTGGTGAGCCTCCTGCATGTGAATCTCAGCCGCAGAGACTGCATCCCAGAAAATATGATCTAAGAGGTCTCCCTTACCCGCTCTTAATTCTGTGTAATTCTGATGGCCAAATAATATTGTTTTACTTTCTTTGGGATCATGCTTTGTGTTGCTCACAATTTCAGAGATAAAATCCTAAATCTTCAGACTTGTTTTCTTTTTTGTGTGTGTGAAACTTTATTTTATTTATTTATTTTATTTAAATTCAATTAATTAACATATAATATATTATTGGTTTCAGAGGTAGAGGTCAGTGATTCATCAATCTTATACAATACCCAGTATTCATTACATCACGTGCCCTCCTTAATGTCCATCATCACCCAGTTACCTCATCCCCCACCCCCCTTCCCCTCTAGCAACCCTCAGTTTGTTTCCTATGATTAAGTCTCTCATGGTTTGTCTCCCTCTCTGATTTTGTCTTGTTTTACTTTTTCCTCTTTCCCCCGATGATCCTCTATTTTGTTTTTTTAAATTCCACCTATGAGTGAAATCATATGATAATTGTCTTTCCCTGATTGACTTATTTCGCTTAGCATAATACCCTACAGTTCCATCCACATCATTGCAAATGGCAAGATTTCATTTTTTTGATGGTTGAGTAGTATTCCATTGTGTATATATATATATATATATAATTATCCATTCATCTGTCAATGGACATCTGGGCTCTTTCCATAGTTTGGCTATTGTAGACATTGCTGCTATAAACATTGGGGTGCAGGTGCCCCTACAGATCACTACTTTGTATCTTTGGGGTAAATACCCAGTAGTGCAATTGCTGGGTCGTAGGGTAGCTCTATTTTCAACTTTTTGAGGAACATCCGTAGTGTTTTCCAGAGTGGCTGCACCAGCTTGCATTCCCACCAACAGTGTAAGAAGATTCGCCTTTCTCCGCATCCCTCACCAACATCTGCCATTTCCCCAGTGGTTAATTTCAGCCCTTCTGACTGGTGTGAGGCAGACTTGCTTTCTGAATAAGCAGAAAATAATAGCCCTGAGTTGAGTGCACACAACTTCCCCATTTCCTGGAGATGTAAAGAGCCTTAGGGTTCATCATCTCCCTTCACAAAGTCTTCCCTGAGGGTTTTCTGTACTCGGTACTGTGCTGGGCATTGTAACTTTTGTTTCTCATGCTTACTCTGTTAGCATTGAATTCATTATCTTAATTTTATGGTTGATAAAACCTAGCCTCGGAGATGTGAGGTGACTTACTAAAGGTCATCCAGCTGGAGGAGCTTATTCTACTAAATGATAAGCCACTGGGGGACAGGCATTCTGTTATCTTCACTTTGTGTCCCTAGTACCTAGCTTAGTACCTGGCACGTAGCAGGTGTTTGATGATTTTTACTGAATGGGTGGATGATTGGACCTTCAAGGAAAGAGAATTATGATTTTATTAAGCACCTTTACCACGCCAGATTTGTTTCTATAATTCAATGTACATTATCTCCTTAAGGTTCACAACAGATGTGTGAGCAGTGAATCAAATTTCCCATTTGACAGATGGCAAAACCGAGGCTCAGATACGCAGGTGCTAAGTGGCAGAACCAGGATTTAATCCACTCTATTTTGGGGGCTCTACATGCCTTCTTCTGTACCTGGACCTTTGCACTGTCTCCTATTTCTCAGATAAGGAAACAGGTACAAAAGCCTTAAAGCTCTACCTAAGTCATGTTGCTAGAGGGTTCGTGTCAAGGCTCAACCCAGATTTCCTGTCTCCCCCTCCACAACACCAACTAGTTCTGCTCAGCAGGCTCAGAATCTGTAGGACTGCGGTCGCCTTTCCCAAACATGGTCAGTAGGATGTCATTGTCACTTAGATCGCAAAACTCCTCACCACATATAAAACCAAAAATGTAGGCCACCTGCCCATGTGATTGTATCTCATAGCTCAGAGCTAAAAATAGCTCTCTGCTTGCTTGGCCTGTTTATAAGATATTAAAAGCTCATATTCAAATTTGCTCGCCTCCTGGATTAGTGTCAAGATTATGGCTTTCCAGGTTTCTTTCTCTCCCTGTCCCTATCTCAGCCAGCAATGAGTGGATTATGCTTGTCCATGTTATTTTCCACATGAATTACTAAGCGCTTATTTTCATAGACGAATTTCATGGCCTTATTCTCTTTGCTGTACCCGCAGAATTCACTTCTGAAGGCGGAAGAGAGAAGTGGTTAAGGGTGCGGGCTCTAGAGCCAGATGGGGGTTAAGGCTGTATATTCTTGGGCAAGGTGTGCAAACTTTGTCTTAGTTTCCTCATCAGTGAAATGAAGACAAAATAATACCTATTTCCTAGGATCGTTTTGAGGATTAAACAAATTAATCCATGGCCAGTGTTTAACTCCATTTCCAACACATGGAGAGAGTGCACGAGTAAGATAACTAAAAACACAAATCAACAAAACAAAAAATCACCACCGCCTGGCATGACCGGTTTGTCCCAGTTAGCCTGGGACTTTCTGAATTTCACACCGAGAGTCCCAGGTGCCAGGGACTTGGCAGTCCTGGGCAGATTGGGATGGTTTGTTACTCTCTTCCCCATCAATGAAACAAACAAAAGTTTCTGAATTATTCCTTTACTTGCCAAGTATGTATTTTTTTTAAAAAATTTTATTTATTTATTTGACAGAGAGAGACACAGCGAGAGAGGAAACACAAGCAGGGGGAGTGGGAGAGGGAGAAGCAGGCCTCCCGAGGAGCAGGGAGCCCGATGCAGGGCTCCATCCCAGGAGCCTGGGACCATGACCTGAGCTGAAGGCAGACACTTAACGACTGAGCCACCCAGGCGCCCTGCCAAGTATGTATTGATCATGCAGACATTCCAGAGGTTTTAATGGTATCTGAAAGGTAAACAGAACAAAATGAGTCCTCACAGGATGCTCAAGCTAATGAGACAAAATCACGAAAGTAGGCATATTCTGTATGGCTGAAGCTGGCATGAAATATTCAGAGTATAAGCCTGAAATGCCTTACTCTCAGGGGACAGTGTGTAGGAATTTCGTGGGTTACACATTTCTATCTAATAGGGATTTTTTTCCCCAAACGCTAATGCTATGGGGAGTTGGGAAGTCAATAGATTTACATAGGAAAATGTACTTCTATAGGAGTAAGTTAAACAGCTGTCTTTACTGCAATACTTCTCGGCCTCTTTAATAGGCTAATGAACATTGGACTCTCTAGGATGAGGGTATTCTAAGTACTGTTTCCAACTTTTAAAATTGTGATAGCACAGAATTTTTTTTAGGACTTATGGAATGATACCACTGTTGCATAGAGCTTTGACAGAGAGAAAATCTAGATAGCATCTGGTAGCAACCCTAGAAATCTTAGAGGAGAGAGAAAGGCTCCAAACCCCAGCTCCTCATAAATGGTGCAGCCATGCTTAATCCTGACAGACTGAGCTGTGGTTCTTAACCTTTTTTAGTCCATGAGCCTCCAATTTGATGAACACAGAGGATGCGCAGAGGATCAAAGGCCTCAATTCAGAGGCTTGAACTTTGCAAGAACATACCAGAGAGATGTTGTTTCCTTACGAATAGCAAAATCTTGTTCTCTAAGAGAATTTTGAGCTGTTATATCAGCAGGGATGGGGAAAAAAATCCACAAAGACTGAAATGAATTCCGACACAAGAAAGAAATACTCAGGTGTTGAGTAGCATAAAGTATCGTGGGGATGCACAAAAGCAGTACTTGCACAAAATATAGTAATCCCTTTGATATATTGAGCGCTTGATATTATGTGCGTTACTTTAATCGGGAGCTAATTTCTCCTAGTAGTTTAGTCTGTAGCTTCTGAGATCAGATTCCCAGTTTTGAATATTATTTTTGCCATTGCTGGTGATGCAACCCTGGGGAAATTATTAGAATCTCTCTTAGCCCTAGAATTCCCATCGATACAGTGGTGATCATAACAGTATCTTTCTCATGAGGCTTGTGGATGTCACATGACCTAATTCTTGCAGGCTCGTGCCAACTCATAGTAAAGCTCAGGAAACATTAGGTATTATTATCAATATTATTATTAGGTGGATACTATTATTAACTATATTTCGCAGAAGAAGCAACTGAGGACAAGCGTGATCTGTAGCAGATTAATCTTATCAACCACACTCACCTCCGAGATAACCATCATTCATTACTGAGGAGGAACAGAAAGGCAGTGCCATATTTTTTAAAACATATTTTAAGCAATGCCTCATGTTTTTTTTCTCAGAATATTTAAATAAAACAAAGTAATGTACTTGGGAGTCTTCTAAATTATTTTTATCCTAATCACCATTTACCTATGTGAATCATATTTATTATATGTTTGCAAATCATGTATTTATCTATATGAATCCTATCTGGACTTGTGTGGCTTCTCTCCTTGGGTCAGATATGCCTTGAGGGTGTCTCTACATTTTGGGGACACCCAGAGTTGTTCTTAACAAGACTTACATAACCTTAAGTTACTCTTTTTCTGATTTAAGAGACATTCTTGTGTCTCTAGGATATGATGCTGAAGTCATTCTGCACAGGCTTCAGCATCCTTGATCTCTCCTCTGTCCAGTGACATGGCAGAAGCAAGAGAGAGACACCAAGGGAAGGAGGGAGAGAGGGGGGCGGGGAGCTGCTAAAACATCAACATCCTGTGACTACTTAAGTTGGAAGTGAGTGCCTTCCTTCCTTTCTCCCTCCCTCTTTTCTTTCTTTCTTTCTTTCTTTCTTTCTTTCTTTCTTTCTTTCTTTCTTTCTTTCTTTCTTTCTTTCTTTCTTTCTTCTTTCTTTCTTTCTTTCTTTCTTTCTTTCTTTCTTTCTTTCTTCTTTTTCTTTCTTTTCTTATCTTTTCTTTTTTTCTTTTCTTTTCTTTTCTTCTTTCTTCTGTGGTGGTAAGAACACTAACATGAGATCTACCTTCTTAACTTTTTCAGTGCACACTAATGTATTGTTACCTATAGGCCCTGTGTTGTACAGCACATCTCTAGAACTTTTTCATCTTGTATAACTGAACCTTTATACTCATTAAGCAGCAATTCCCCATTCCCCCACCCCTCAGCCCCTGGCAACCACCATTCTCCTCAGTTTCTTTGAGTTTTACTATTTTTGATACTCTGTGTAAGTGAAATCATGCAGTATTTGTCTTTTGACTGATTTATTCCACTTAGCATAGTGTCCTCCAAGTTCATTCATGCTGTGACATATGGCAGGAATCTCATTCTTTTTTAAGGCTCAATAATATCCCATTGTATGCAGAAAGCACGTTTTCTTATATCCCTTCGTCTGCTGATGGACATTTGGGTTGTTTCTATATCTTGACTATTTGTGGACAATGCAGCAATAAACATGGGAGTGCAGATGTCTTTTTGAGGTCCTAGTTTCAATTCCTCCAGATATATACCCAGAAACGGGATTGCTAGATCATATGGTAGTTTTAATTTTAAATTTTTTGAGAAAACCCCATATAGTTTTCCATAGTGGCTGCATCATTCTGTATTCCCACAGTGTAGTAGGGTTCCACTTTCTCCACGTCCTTACCAGTACTTGTTATCTTTTGTGGTTTTGTGGGTTTGTTGTTGTTTTGCTTTTTGGTCATCCTAACATGTGTGAGGGGGTAGCTCGTTTTGGTTTTGATCTGCATTTCCCTGCTGATGTTCCCCTAATGATGTTGCATAAAGCTGGAGGTCATTTGTATGTTTTCTTTGGAGAAATGTTGATTCGAGTAGTTTGACCATTTTTTAATCTGGTTACTTGGTTCTTTGCTATTGTGTTGTAGGAGATTTTTATATATTTTGGACATTAACCTCTTTTTAGAAAGATGTTTTGCAAATATTTTCTCCCATTCCATTGGATGTCTTTTCTAATTTTTTTCATTGTTTCCTTTGCTGTGCAGAAGCTTTTTAGTTTAATGTAGTCCCATGTGTCTATTTTTTGTTTTGTTGCCTATGCTTTTGGTGGCAAATCCAAGAAATTGTTTCCAAGACTACTATCAAGAAGTTTTCCCTTTAGTTTTCTTTGAGGAGTTTAGAGGCAAAGAATAGAATAGTGATTGCCGGTGATTGGGACAAAGGGAAATGGCATGTTTTCAATGGGTACAAAGTTGCTTTTCAATAGGTACAAAGTTTTTTTTATGCAAGATGAGTAAGTTCTAGAGATCTGTTATGCAACATAGTACCTATAATTATAGCTGTATGGTATTGTGCACTTTAAAATCTAAGAGGAAGGGGCTCCTGGGGGGCTCAGTCAGTTAAGCGTCTGACTCTTGGTTTTGGCTCAGGTCAGGACTAGAGCCCCGAGTCGGGCTCAGTGCAGAGTCTGCTTGAGATTCTCTCTCTCCCTTTCCCTCTGTCCCTCCCCTGACTAAAAAAATAAAATCTAAGAGGAAAGATCTCGTGTTAAGTATTCTTTTTTTAAAAGATTTTATTTATTTATTTGTCAGAGACAGAGAGAGCACAAGCAGGGGGAGTGGCAGACAGAGCAGGCAGAGGGAGAACCAGGCTCCCTGCTGAGCAAGGAGCCAGATGCCAGGACTCAATCCCAAGACCCTGGGATCATGACCTGAACGGAAGGCAGATGCTTAATGACTGAGCCACCCAGGCGCCCCTCATGTTAAGTATTCTTAAAACGAAATGAAACAAAACAAAACAAAACAAAAAAACCCACAAAAAAACAACAAGGACATTTTGGGAAGTGATGAATATATTTAGTACTTTAGTTGTGGTGATGTTATCATGGGTGTATGTAATGTCCAAACTCATCAAGTTGTATACATTAAATGTGTACAACATTCGTATCTCAATTACACCTCAGTGAAGCTTTAAAAAAAGATCAGGGAAGGAATCTCACATTTGTCAAGTATTGCCTCCCACTAGGCATCACTCTTGGTGCTTTACATTTTTTTGTTTTATTCAATTTTCATAAAATTTTTATAAAATGTATGCTATAATTCCTTTTTTAAAAAGATTTTATTTATTTATTCATGAGAGACAGAGAGAGAAGCAGAGGGAGAAGCAGGATCCCCCGCAGAGCAGGGAGCCCGATGCGGGACTCGATCCCAGGACCCTGGGATCATGACCTGAGCCGAAGGCAGACGCTTAACGACTGAGCCACCCCAGGCACCCTATGCTATAATTCCTATTATTTGACTTTGTAAAATAAAATTTAAAGGTTAATCTTTTTAAAGAGGTTCATGATAAATAGAAGGAAAGGGAACTTGCGAACAAATAAATGTAGGGCAAGGGTATTTTTTTCTTCTTTTAAATTTAGTTTGTGTAATTTTGTATAATGAGAGAGAGTGAGATATAGTCAAAATCAGAAGAGAAGGAATCAGTCCAGGGAAATGGAAGATGTTCAAGAAAAAAGGAGTCGATAATGGGGCAAAGTCACAGAAGAGATGGAAGTAGATGAAAGATCATTTTCTTACATGGGGCTAATCAAAGTAAAAATTAGTAAATTCCAATGACATTTTTCAAAGTGCTGGAAAAAAGAATCCTAAAATTTGTATGGAATCAGAAAAGACCCTGAATCGCCAAGGAAATGTTGAAAAAGAAAAACAAAGCTGGGGGCATCACGTTGCCCAATTCCAAGCTATATTACAAAGCAATGATCACCAAGACAAAGCATGGTACTGGCACAAAAACAGACATATAGACCAATGGAACAGAATAGAGAGCCCAGATATGGACCTTCAACTCTATGGCCAAATAATCTTCCACAGAGCAATGGAAAAAAGACAGTCTCTTCAATAAATGGTGCAGGGAAAATTGGACAGCCGCATGCAGAAGAATGAAACTCGACCATTCTCTAGCACCATACACAAAGATAAACTCAAAATGGATGAAAGACCTCAATGTGAGACAGGAATCCATCAAAATCGTGGAGGAGAACATAGGCAGTAACCTCTTTGACATCAGCCACAGCAATTTCTTTCAAGATACATCTCCAAAAGCTACTGAAACTAAAACGAAAATGAACTTTTGGGACTTCCTCAAGATAAAAAGCTTCTGCACAGCAAAGGAAACAGTCAACAAAACAAGGAGGCAACTCACAGAATGGGAGAAGATATTTGCAAATGACACTACAGATAAAGGGCTGGTATCCACGATCCATAAAGAACTTCTCAAACTCAACACCCAAAAGACAAATAATCAAGTCAAAAAATGGGCAGAAGACATGAACAGACACTTCTCCAAAGAAGACATACAAATGGCTAACAGACACAGGAAAAAATGTTCATCATCATTAGCCATCAAGGAAATTCAAATCAAAACCACATTGAGATACCACCTTACACCAGTTAGAATGGCAAAAATGGACAGGGCAAGAAACAACAAATGTTGGAGAGGTTGTGGAGAAAGGGGAACCCTCTTACACTGTTGGTGGGAATGCAAGCTGGTACAGCCACTTTGGAAAACAGTGTGGAAGTGCCTCAAAAAATTAAAAATAGAGCTACCCTATGACCCAGCAATTGCACTCCTGGGTATTTACCCCAAAGACGCAGATGTAGTGAAAAGAAGGGCCATATGCACCCCAATGTTCATAGCAGCAATGTCCGCAATAGCCAAACTGTGGAAAGAGCCGAGATGCCCTTCAACAGATGAATGGATAAAGAACATGTGGTCCATATATACAAGGGAATATTACTCAGCCATCAGAAAGGATGAATACCCAACTTTTACATCAACATGGAGGGGACTGAGGAGATTATGCTAAGTGAAATAAGTCAAGCAGAGAAAGTCAATTATCATGTGGTTTCACTTATTTGTGGAACATAAGGAATATCATGGAGGACATTAGGAGAAGGAAGGGAAACATGAAGGTGGGGAAATTGGAGGGAGAGACGAACCATGAGAGACCACGGACTCTGAGAAACAAACAGGGTTCTAGAGGGGACGGGGTTGGGAGGATGGGTTAGCCCAGTGATGGGTATTAAGGAGGGCACTACTGCATGGAGCACTGGGTGTTATAGGAAAACAATGAACCATGGATCACCACAACAAAAACTAATAATGTACTGTATGGTGACTAACATAATAAAATAAATTAAAAAAAAAAACATGTCAGTAACTTAAAAAATTTTTTGGTAAAGGCATAGTTTGGTGTGGTAGATAGTGGGAGAAAATTTGAGCAAGCCCATTTTATTCCAACAAGACCAAAAGTTCATCTTTTGACAATGAAGTTTAAGGATGGTTTGAAGAACTTAAGAAAAATGGTAATCATTCCCATCAGAAACAAGAAAAGGAACTGAATGGGGATAAAGTAGCCAAGCAAAAGTGTTTTTGAAATAGATTTTACCAGATTGCTTTACCAGGGTTAGAAAGGAAAGCTTTGCAGACTTATGGTTTGAAATTAGATAGATCCAAAAGAGCGGATTATTCTGAAATATGAAAATGTGAAAGAATCTTAAGAGCCATGTTTTCTTAGGTCCCAAACACTATCAATTACAAAGCACCTCAACAATTAAATGACAGCTTCAAGTGATAAAATAAAAAATAAAATAAAACAAAACAAAATAAAATAAAATAAAATAAAATAAAAAATACTCAATGACTTGTTAAACAGCTGGTAGAGGCAGAGCCAGCATCCAAACTCACTGTCTGATGTCAGAGCTTGTGTTCTTTGAAAAGCATATTCTTCACTTCTTCTGAATGGTCATTGCCTGATGAAGGTGTATGTTCCTTGGCATTGGGGAGCAGTTCAATCCATCTCTCCAACTCTAGCATCTAGCCTGAGTAAAGGAGATGGTCAGGAAGTGCTGGAATTAATATGTGCAATCACATGCCACTCCAGACGACTGGACAATATTGGTTCTCAGTTGAAATGCTATGGAGCATTCCCCTGCCCGTTGTCCCGATCTATAGATGTCTTCCAAGATATGTGTTTGTGGCGGCTTCTGCTGACATATTTTTATAGTAGAAATAAACCCTCAATTTAGAAAATGCCTGAGAGGTGAAGAAACTCCACCAGAATTTGCTGTTGGCTTTTTCTTCTTCTGGACATCATGGATAAACTTCATGGGAATATCATGGCTGTCAGCCTGAGTGGATCTTGTCTTAAGATATTTCTTTCAGGTCTACTCTCTGATTTATGTTGGACTAACTTAGTTCCATTGTAGGAGGAAAAATTTGCTTCTCCCTTTTCTGTCATCTGAGCTACACTCTGCAATTGATTCCATCTCTTTTTCTGAGAGAGAAGTACTTTTTACTTGAAGAATTATATTATGTGGGTACTCATGTATTGAGTGTCAAACATGGTTGTATAAAAGTATGCACTGCACGACTTGTGATGGTAAATATCACCATCGATTGCTTGTCTTTTATACACTGGGCAGTGTAATGACAATTCAGAGATGAAGCTAATCTAGGAGATTGTGGGTTTGAAGCAGTGTTCAACAAAGGACTCTTCTTATATGAGGGTGGGGAACATAGGTTCATAAATTTGAGTTAATCATCCTCCTCGGTTCATCGCAATCTGTCTTAATTGGTCTTTGCAAGCCCCTCTATCCTATTATTTTACCACTTTCCTCCTTAATTTCAACCAACCCCCCTCCCCGATTATCTTTTCTGTAAAGGCCCTAATGCTAATATATTTAGATATATGCTTTTCTTGAAAATGATTTGGTTTTAAATAATACAATATATGTTAAAAAAAAAAAGAAGAAGAAGATAGCAGGAGGGGAAGAATGAAGGGGGGGGAAATCGGAGGGGGAGATGAACCATGAGAGACGATGGACTCTGAAAAACAAACTGAGGGTTCTAGAGGGGAGGGGGGTGGGTTAGCCTGGCGATGGGTATTAAAGAGGGCACGTTCTGCATGGAGCACTGGGTGTTACACAGAAACAATGAATCATGGAACACTACACCAAAAACTAATGATGTAATGTATGGTGATTAACCTAACAATAAAAAATTTAAAAAAATAAAATGGAATGGTTACTCCTAAAAAAAAAATGATTTGGTTTATTGCACCTGTATGCTTTAAATATACAATATTCTATAGATCTCCTTTTTTCATAGTTTTAAAAATTGAGATAATTTGACATACATTGTGTAAGTTCAAGGTGTACAAAGTGCTGATTTGATATATTTATTTATTGCAATATGATTATGACTGTAGTGTTAGCCTATATCAAATCACATAATTATCATTTCCTTTTTGTGATGAAAACAATTTAGATTTAGTCTCTTGGCAACTTTGATGTTTATAATACAGTACCAGAAGAAGAGAAGAAGGAAAAGAAGAAGAAAGAGAAGACTTTGCAGTTGATTGGGATTGGATTAGAATACTTCTCACCACCTCTTTGGGTGATATTTCAGCCTCCCTTACAATCAGACTGAGAATGTTCTAATTGATGTTTACTTTTGGATTGTGGCAGAGACATGCTTGGGACAAGTGCATGCTTGTGATATAATTTTTCTTTCTAGGCACAGAGAAATTCCCTTGCAAATATGCTAGGATGTATGGATTGGTCCCAGCTAATGGCATATACATCCCATGCATTTTTATCCACACTCTGTCTTCTCATCCACAGAAACCTTTGGAGTCACCAGGTCTAAGAAGGCTGGGTCTCTCTTTACTACTTAGAAATGAACCACTTGGAAAACCACACAGCCTACATGTAATTGTAAGAAGGCCAAGAAATAAAATTTCACTTGAAGCTGTACCATATGCATAAAAGGAAAAAAAGATCAGTGTTTAAGGAGAATAAAGCGGAGTACCAGCCCCTTGCCAGCTTTTAGTCCCAGTCACGTCATGTGGCTTCAGAAGTCAAGGAGCACAATAGACGCAAGGACATTTACTGCCAATGGGAAAGATCGACAAAAAAAAACAAAACTCCTACCTGACTTATGGGAGTAGCATCGTCAGTAGTCTCTGCGACTGGTTGAATGCCTCCAGCCTGTGTTTCTTTTCCTGCTCTGATGTCCACATCATCTGCTTCCAAGAATGTTGGTAGCCTCTTTTTCTTTATTTTTGAGAACAGACAGGTAGACTAGAGAAAAAATAGCTGCTCACACGCCCATGACTTTCCTTAGCAAGTTCTCTCCGATCTTGGTCCCTGCAGGCAAGATTTTAGTGAAAACATTCAGTCCATGAGGCATGGAGCTGTAGATGTACTCACAAGAGAACTTGTTCCCTAAAAGCTCCACGACAGTGTCATCCCCTTCAAGACATCAGTCACTAGACCCTTACGTTCCAATCTGGCTTTATTCAAGCTCACTATAGTGGGAAAACCTGGTGCCCAGGTTTGTGTGTTTTCTTATTTTATTTTAAGAAGATCTTTTGGGTCTCTGCTGGAGGGAGCCCTTTTCCATCACAGTGATACTGATGTGAGATATTAGTGAGAACAACCTGGGACAGGACTCTCTGATAACAAGGGTCAGTTTTTATACAGGTTGAGTGATTCACTAAACATTTCACATCCTCTGTCTTATTTCATCCCCAAGCCACTCTGGAAACCATCAAGGGTGGGTATTACTAATTCCATTAAAAGAATATAGAAAGTGAGGCTGAGTGAGGTGAAGGAATTCTTTTTTTTTTTTCCTATCGGAAGCATGAAATCTGGAATTTAGGACTTTTGTGGCTTGACATATAGTGCCAAGTAATCCACTCATGGCCAGATATGTGTATCCAAAAAGTTGACATGACATAATTCAGAAGGTATAAACTTCCAGTTATAAAGCACTTAAGTCCTGGAGATGTAACAGATAGCATGGTGACTATAGTTAATAACACTCTGTTGTATATTTAGAAGTCACTAAGAGAGTAGATCCTAAGTCTTCATCACAAGAAAAAAAATTTTGTAACTAAGTATGGGGACGAATGTTTACTAGACTTCTTGTGGTGATCATTTTGCAATGTATACAAATATTAAATCATTATGGTGTTCACCTGAAACTAGTACAATGTTAGATGTCATTTATACCTAAATAATAATAATAATAATAAAAGGTAATTCTGGACTCAGCACAAAGAGGGAGCCATAATCTGTATTTCTTGCTAAATCATTATCCAATCTCACCTCATAAGGATGTTGATGGTTTTGGTGCTCTGACTGGAGGAGAAAAAACCGGTGGGAAGGGATTGGGATTGCATCTTCCTAAGGTAGCCTTAGGGATGGTTGAAGCTTACTTAGCATAACTTAAGGTATAGCAGAAGCCATGTAGTCGCTTTTTTTAAATTAGAAAACGAGTGTTTTGTGTGATCAAATAGTTAATACCTGAAAAGGAATATACGTAATGTATATTAATTTATGAAGCATAACAAAATAACACTCATGAATCAAGCTGAAGAACTAGAACATTAACAATGTTTATAATTGCTGACATTTTACCTCATTTGAAAAAGAAATGTTATTATCCTATTGTTAAAAAATAAATAAAACAAAGCAATTTGAGGTTGTAAGTTTTTTAATTATTCAGATGGCAAGCAGTGGAACTGTCTTAAAATGAGACTATTTGGCTCCACTTCCAGTGTTGTGTTCACTAACTCAGTAATCTGTTACACAATGCTGCAAATATTTAAGGTGAATTAGATGAAACAATAATTTCTTGGATCCATTTGGCTTGTTTAATGGCAGAGTCCAATTGGTGCCCTAGAGGTAATGATTTTTGCATTATCAAAGGGAATTAGTAAAGGCAATATAAATATATTCATAATCTCCCTTAACAGGCAGAGCTGGATTCCCCATAAAGATTTTATTTTTAAGATGTTTTTTATTTAATAAGTTTGACATGTTGCCTTTTGGAAATTTAAGGTATTTAATTGCTGGTTGTGTAAGTTTTTGTTGCTCCCGTTGGGGGGTTGTCCCTTGGGGGGTTCCATGAGTATGGAACTCCCTTCCTGGTTTCCATCCGTAAACCTAGCAAGCCATGAAAATACATCGAGGAATGTATTTCACGAAGTGAAAGAAGCCAGCTGGAAAAAGCTACATACTGTCTGATTCCAGCCATGTGATCTTCCGGAAAAGACAAAACTATGGAGACTACTGTGTTTTCCCAGGAGTTGGGTGGAGGGAGGGATGAGCAGATGGAGCACAGAGGAATTTTAAGGCAATGAAAATACACGGTATGATATTGTAATGATGGATACATAACGTTACACATTTATCTAAACCCACTGAATTTACAACACCAAGAGTGAATCCTAATGTAAACTATGGACTTTGGGTGATGATGATGTGTCAATGTGGGTTCATTTGTAACAAATGTACTACTCTGGTGAGGGACACTGATGAGGGGGGAGGCTGTGCATGTGTAAGGCAGGGGGTATATGGGAAATCTCTGTACCTTATTCTCCATATTGTTGTGAACCTAAAACTGCTCTAAGAAATAAAATCTATTAAAAGTTTAAGTCAGAGATACAGAAAATATTCATGTAACGTATATATTTCATGAACTTTATATACACATACGGTTATATATAAACAATATACATATTAATTTATAAGTGTATCCTTATATCTTTCTGTGTATATATGTATACATTTGTATATATACAAAAAACCTTATATATATAAATTCATAAGTATATAGAGTATCTCTCTATATGTATATATATATATAGTCTCTCTATATATGTATACACACACACACACACACACACACACACACACACACACACAGATAGATAGATATGGTAAACTCCCAGAAATAGGACCAAAATTGTTCATTGATATCAAAACACTCCTTGATTGCATCATGTTCCTTCCCATGAAGTAAATAGTATTTATAATTACATGCTTATTCTACACATAATTACATATATGTGGCATTTCATTCTATATGTAGTTATATATCTTTTAGAGTGTTCACTCAGTGTCTGTCTTCTCCATTATACTTAAACCCCATGAATGCAAGAATGATGTTTATTCTGCATGGGTCTGTATTCCCATGGCTCATCATTATTGCTGAAACACATTTGAGATCAATAAACAGTTGAATAAAATGATATTTCTTCTCAGTGGTACAAACATTTAAGGTGAGTAAATTCCAGGGGACTGTTTTCTTGTTTAATGACAGAGCGCATTATCTCCATCCTTCAATATCTACACAAATTGCAGCCCTGGAGTTCATGATATGGCTTGATTTCCACATTATCGAAGAGAATTATTACAAATAATGTGAATTTACTGATGACCTCCCTCAACAAGCAGAGCTGGATCCTCATAGACACTTTAATCACTTCTTCCCTAGTTAGGTGAGAAAGAGTTCTGTAGCCCTCATAGGGTTTTTGTTCCCTGAGAGTTCCATGATTATATAACTCCTTCCTGGTTCTCGCTACTTAACTTTTCAAGTTCCCACATGACTCCATTTGGCTTCGTTCTAGAGGGAGCAGCCCAAGAACCAGACTCACTTTGGCCATTCATTCATTCATGTGATTTGTTAATAGTTGTCTAGTAGCAATAATGACCTTCCCCCAAACTAATCTTACTAAGAGCATGCAACAAAGTCTAGGGAAAACAATCCCAAATAATAATGATGTTGGCTGTGATTATGACAATCACACCTTACAAGTATAAGGCATTTTAGAGATTTTCTAATTTTCTTATCACAGCAGAAGTTTTCAGGGAAGATGGCATTGGGGCTAACTTCTTACTATTCTCATTTTATAAATGAAGATGTCAAAGCTCAAAGAGGTTAAGTGATATATCTAAGAAACATGAGCAGCAGATCCAGAACTAGAACTTATTAGCTGATTCCAAGGCCAATAGCATTTTTGTTTTCTTCAGTTTCTTCCTCCCTCCAGACAACTGTAAACATTTTGGCCAAACATTAAAGAAGAACATTGCAGTAAGTTGTTCACTTTCTTTCACAGCCTGAGTTTCTGATTTGAGATCCACTCATATATGAAGGCGCTGGACTTGCACGTTGTATTACTCAGGGAATAAGGTAAACTTATAAATCTACTAGATCAAATCTACTGTCTGCATAAATTTGCCTAGATAAAGGTAATTAGGAAAATGCGTCAAGGAAGTGATTTCTCCTTTGATTTATTGAAAGATTAGGTCTGAATGTTTTGAATATTTCTTGTATCTGTTTTACACAATCAGGGATTATATGTCTCAACACTGTAGAGGTCCTATTAGAACATATATATATCATGTTATTTAAAGTATTTCAATCTATTTTCTCTTGAGGGAATATGATAATATTGGTTATTTTGACTAATTTCAGAGTTGTTAAGAGGATCAAGTATAAAATGTTATTATATTCTGGCAGTTCATATGATATCTAAGAAGAGAGAGAGAATGAATGGAGAATAATAATGAGGGAAAAATCAGGGTTAGTAATCAGCTATAAAGTCCACCAAAATGGAGATGTGTAAAGTCACACAAGACATATTATAGAAATGAGTAAATTTCATCTCAAATTCTAATTCTGCCACTAAAGACTTATCTGGGTTGGGGACTCAATTTATTAACTATTACATGGACTGCCTAATGATTATAGTGTAAATGATCAGCCACGATTACAGAGTTCTGAGCAAATGAGAAAACAATGCTCTCTCTTGGGATGGAGAATGAGAACAGTACCTAGTATTCTTCAGTTTATTTATGTGTCTCAGAGCACTAGGTATCCTGAGGTCAGGGAATGAGTCTTGCTCATCACTGTAAGCCTGGAAATTAGGCATACACCCTGGTGCACCATACAGACTTATTTGTTCTTGTACAGGGAATGAAGGGATGAACAACATCCAGCATTTTATGTGGCTTATTGGTTGGTGTTACTAAGAAGTCATGTTCCTTTTTAACTGTGAGGAGTTTTTGAGGGATTGAAGTAGCTTGCAAATATTTGTAGATCCATTTCTTATTATTCAGCTAAGATCCAGAAAGCTAGGTTATTTGCACAAAGTTCAAACAAACTGGTAGGTATATCTGATTCCCAAGTTTGTGCTTCTTAATTCTCCCCATTGACTTCCGATGATAGATTTAGTCACTTAATCAGTCATCATCCAGTCAACCAAATGCATTACTTTGTGCCCAGTTTAGTTTAAATGGTAAAAAATTAAAAGAGTATTTCATCATGTAAGGAGCTTAAACTTCAATTCAGAATGACTTGGCTTCAAATCCCTGCTCTACTAATTTCTTCAGCTGCAAGCAAGTAACTAAATGTCAGAAACCTTCAGCTTCCATACCTGTGAAGTGGGGATAATATCTCACACAATGCATGAGGATTAAATGAGGTAAATCAGCACACCTCTAACTTGGTGATAGGCACAGAGCAAATGCTCAATAATTCATATCCATAACAGCTAAAGTCATTATTAATCATGACTTCCACTTATACAAAATGATAAATTATGATAAATTTTTTTCAGAGTGGGGCACCTGGGTGGCTCAGTCGGTTAAGTGGCTACCTTTGGCTCAGGTCATGATCCTGGGGTCCTGGGATCGAGCCCCATGTCTGGCTCCCCGCTCAGGGGAGAGCCTGCTTCTCCCTCTCCCTCTGCCTACTTGTGCTATCTCTCTGTCAAATAAATAAATAAAATCTTAAAAAAATTTTTTTAGAGTAATGAAGTGATGAATTTGATTGATTATAATGACATAGTTGTGTCTAAAGAGGTAGGAGCTGAGGAAGATTTCAGGGAAGCTTTGGAACTTGTGTTATTCTTTGAAGAATACATGAGATTTTGTATCAGAGGCAGAGGACATTTTGTAAGGAAGATTGCATTTTTTAATTTGTACTGAGCACCAACTATATGGAGGTCCATTCCATCAGAAGTTTCCATCTGTAGAACAAAGAATGGTAACAGGTTAACAAATGCCTCAAAGAACCATTGTAGTTCTTAATTTCTTTCCAACAGATTAAAATGAGTTATAACTTTCTTTTTCCTCCAGGAAGATGTTGGATTAAAACCTAAAGGTTGCTGGAGTGGTGGGGGGTGGGAGGGATGGGGTGGCTGGGTGATAGACATTGGGGAGGGTATGTGCTATGGTGAATGTGCAAGACTGTTGAATCACAGATCTGTACCTCTGAACAAATAATACATTATATGTTAAAAAAAAAAGAAGAAGAAGATAGCAGGAGGGGAAGAATGAAGGGGGGGAAATCGGAGGGGGAGATGAACCATGAGAGACGATGGACTCTGAAAAACAAACTGAGGGTTCTAGAGGGGAGGGGGGTGGGGGGATGGGTTAGCCTGGTGATGGGTATTAAAAAGGGCACGTTCTGCATGGAGCACTGGGTGTTATACACAAATAAGGAATCATGGAACACTACATCAAAAACTAATGATGTAATGTATGGTGGTCATAATAAAAAAAATTTAAAAAATACCCTAAGATTTCAGATGCGGAAAAGAAAGTTGGTAAAAAGTTTTGAACTGATTCCTACCACACTGTTGTTGTTTTTCCAGAATTTGGGAAATCTGTATCTATGCTATCAAGTGAGCAGTTTTTTAAGGAACCAAGAGGGTATCCTCACCACCCTGCTCTGTGTAAATGGCCCTCCTATACCACTAGTAACAGCAGTGAACTCTGTCTGTCATGACTCTCAACTGCCTGGATTGCCTTCCCAACCCCTACCCTACCTTGAGACCCATAGGACTAATCTTAATATTATATTTAGCTCTATGTCACTCATCGCAAAGCTGAAGATTGTCATCTAAGCCCTCAACTGCTACAAAATAATGTCTGGACATCTCTGCATATCTCCTTCACTGACCTTGGCTCCCACTCCTGCCCAACTCCTAAAACCATTCCACTGTGCCTTCTGGCATTTATAGTCATTCATCAGTATGACCCAATACATACTTAACCTCTCCTCTGACAGTCTCTTTGCCTACTTGGTCTGACAGAATCCAGTGTCCTGGGGCAGTAGTTTTCTTTCCCACATTCCCCTTACCACTGAATCTCATCATTGTAAACATTAGAATACTCTGTACTTTTGTCTGTCTCTATGTACTCTTTTCTTTGATGGTGTGCATTTAATATACGCATGTCGAATCATTAAAAATTGCCAGCATAGTTCAAATTAATATAATCTGAGGCAGCCAGACCTCTCCTCAGCTCTGGATTGCATACCAATTATTTATACAATGCTCTACTTGGATGGCCAAAAGTTATCTCAGACTTGATTAAATGATTTCTTTACCCCTTTCCCCAAACACCTGCTTCTTTTACACTATTTTTTGTATCACTCTGCACAACTTGGAGTCAATGTGGACCCCTCTCTTTCTCTCATGTCCCTTTTTCAATATATCAGGAAATTTGGTCAGCTCTACTTTGGAAATATATCCCAAAGTGGATGGATTTCTCATTATCTCTCACACTACCATCTTGGTTCAGGCACTCACCATCATTTACCTAGAATATTACAGTGGCCTCCTAATTTTTCCAGCACCTTCCATCCTTATTATGTTAAATTCAATTACCAACAGATCTACAAGAGTGACCTTTTTAAAAAAGAAGTCAGATTATGTCCCCTTTTGGTCTAAATCCTGTAATGTTTTCCAATCTCACTCAAAATAAAAGCTTCATAATTTAATGTAGTGTATGGCTCCCCCCCGCTCTACCTCTCTCACCTAAACTTTCCTTCCCACTGTAGCCTTATTGGTTTTGTTGCTGTCCCTAGAACAATCTCGGCATGTTCAAACCCTAGTACCATGTATTTGTTGTTGCCTCTGCCTGAATTGCTCTTTCCCCAAATATAGACTCGCTCCCCTACTTCCTTCATGTGTTTGCCCAAAGATATACTTTAGGCTAAGGACATGCTTTATATAACTATCTTTTACTAGCATATAACACTGTTCTTGACACAATGGACAAGACAAAAAAAAAAGGTCAGTTGAAGCAAAATTAACTCACTTTCACATTAATTTTACTAAGCGATTTTAGTTTAATACAAAGAGTAATTTGTGGTTGTTTTGTAAGGTTTTACTTGGGAGTCTGAGCTGTTCCAATTAGCAACAACTCTGGTGACATTACTTAAGTCCTTTCTTTTCTTCTTTTTGCCTTAATTCGGTCTTCTATGAAGTTAAGAGATTAGGATGCATTATCTCCAAATCCTTTTTCTGGCATTCTATAATGATTTAAGATTGCATTTTGTTGTCACAACCATGCTTTAGTTCTAGAACATCCTGAAAACAAATTCTTGCAATACCGAAGTAAGACACAGAGTGGACATGCGGACTGATTTCAGCGGAATCCACTCCGTTTATAATTCGGATTCGATTTGCTCACTGCTCCAGGGCAGCCGCATAATTCCCAACTGACCCCCATGGAGAACAGTACAGAAGTGACTGAGTTCATTCTTGTGGGGTTAACCCATGCCCCAGAGCTGCAGATCCCCCTCTTTATCATATTCACCCTCATTTACCTCATCACTGTGGTTGGGAACATGGGCATGATGGCACTGATTCTCTGGGACTCCCATCTCCACACCCCCATGTACTTTTTCCTCAGTAATCTGTCTCTGGTGGACTTTGGTTACTCTACAGCTGTCACTCCCAAGGTCATGGCTGGATTACTTATAGGAGACAAGGTCATCTCCTACAATGCTTGTGCCCCCCAGTTCTTTCTCCTTGTAGCCTTTATCACTGTAGAAAGCTTCCTGTTGGCCTCAATGGCTTATGACCATTTTGCAGCAGTGTGCAAACCCCTGCATTACACCACCATCATGACGACAGGTGTGTGTGCTCATCTGGCCATGGGCTGCTACGTCTGTGGTTTCCTGAATGCCTCCATCCACACTGGGAACATTTTCAGGCTCTCCTTCTGTAGAGCCAATGTGGTTGATCACTTCTTCTGTGATGCTCCTCTGCTCCTCGCTTTCTCATGTTCAGACATCCACATCAGGGAGATGGCTATTTTTTTGGTAGTGGGCTTCAATGTCCTCTTTTCTGTCTTGGTCATCTTGATCCCCTACCTGTTTATATTTATCACTATTCTGAGGATGCGCTCATCTGAGGGATGCCAGAAGGCCTTTTCCACCTGGCCTCCCACCTGACCACTGTTTCCATCTTCTATGGGACGGGCACCTTCATGTACTTACAGCCCAGCTCCAGCCATTCCATGGACATGGAGAAAGCGGCATCCATGTTCTACACCATGGTCATCCCCATGCTGAACCCAGTGGTCTAGCCTGAAGAACAAAGAGGTCAAGAGTGCCTTTAAAAAGGCTGTGGAGAAGGCAAAGCCTTCTATAGGATTCAGATTTTAATTACGAAGAAGCTACAATAAGTCACTTTCATCCACCTCAGATCTAGAGAAAATATTTACCTGTCCAGCCGACAAATTTCTAATTTCTTATAGTAATTTTCCCAGATATTAAGTTTACAAAGTTTACATATCTTTGTTTACAAAGTTTACATATCTTTAAAAATATATACCTAAGAATAATAGGTTAAGAGGAATCACCCATAAATATGTTCTTATCTGAAAAATTCTTCTTAATAAACATGTTCATCCATACTCCCACATGAACATGTATACTCACAGTATTTTTAAGCCCAGGCACACACATAGATAATTCATGAGAAACTCATGAAATGCACACACACACCACAGAAGGAAAAATTAGTTAAGACATATATGAGATAGGTCTGTTGTTATAGTAGAATTTAAAACAATTATTTTGGTGTTGGAGAACACATTCTTAACATACAGAAATAGTTGACTTAATGGAAAAAAAACATATATATATGTCTGTGGGTTTTTTTTATTTAGTTTTTTTGTGTATTTGACAGAGAGAGAGAGTGAGAGAGCACAGGCAGCTGAGCAGCAGAGGGAGAGAGAAAGAGAGAAGCAGGTTCCCTACTGAGCAGGGAGCCTGATGCAGAGGTCCATGCTGGGCTTGATGCGGCTCGAGCCCCAGAACCCTGGGATCACGACCTGAGCGAAAGGCAGATTTGCTCAGTCGACTGAGACACCCAGGTGCCCCATATGTCTGGTTTTTAAGAATTATTTTTACTTTATCTTTTTGCATATGAAAAAAACAATATGTTTTATATTTAAAAAAATTAAAGTTTATGAAAATACTTCCAAAGTTCCTTGAATGTAGATTTATTATTGGTTCTTTGTCAGTTCTTGTTTTTAGTAAAAATGCAAGCCATAAGAGACTCTTAAGTATAGGGAAAAAACAGGGTTGCTGGAGGGGATGTTGGTGAGGGGATGGGGTAAATAGGTGCTGGGCATTAAGGAGGGCATTTGTTGTGATGAGCACTAGGTGTTGTATAGAAGTGATGGATCACTAAATTCTAACCTGAAATTAATACTACACTATATGTTAACTAACTTGAATTTAAATAAAATCTTGATAGCAAAAAAAAAAAAATACATGCTTTATATGGGCATTTATTTTCCTAGCCAAATTTCCATATTAATGAGCCTATCTAAAAATAATATGTGTATATGACAGTTAAATAGAGAAAATATATCACACAAAACAGGAAAAAGGATGACAAGGCATATTTTTTTCACTTAAATAAAAATGTAACAATGCGGCAAGATGGCGGAGGAGTAGGAGACCTGGAATTCGTCTGGTCTCAGGAATTCAGCTGAATAGGGATGAAACCATTCTGAACACCTACGAACTCAACAGGAGACCGAAGAAGAGAGTAGCAACAACTCTGAACAGAGAAGCGACCAGTTACTGGAAGGTAGGACGTGCGGAGAAGTGAATCCGAGGCGATATTCGGGAGGATAGACAGCGGGGGAGGGGCCTCCGCCGGCCGCTTCTGGCAAGTGCTAGAGCCGCGGAGCACAAAATCGGAACATTGAGAAGTCGGCTCTGCGGAGGGACGTCGCTGCAGTGGCTAAGCGGGGGGTGGAATCCTCCCGGGACAGTGTGGTCTCAGGACCCTTGGGGTCACAGAAAGACCGGGGGTGCCTGAGTGTGGCAGAGCTCCCAGGGATCGGAGCGGGGAAGCTGGCTGCAGAGACGGAGCCGAGGCGCGGGCTCTCAGCTCGGGGTGGCCATAAACTGTGATCCGCAGCCCAGTCGGGCCACTGCTCCTCCAGCAGGGACCCAACAAGCGGCAGATCTGGGGAGACTCCCCTCCCTCCTCCGGGAGGAGCGGCGCAGGAGCGCACCGCAGGGATCTGCTGGGTTTGGAGACTCCACATGGGGTCCAGTGCCAGACATAGAAACGCTCGGTCACAGGCCGGGTGAGCACGCAGTGCAGCCAGAGACCAGGGAGACGGGAGTGACTGCTTTTCTCTGGGGGCGCACTGAGGAGCGGGGCCCCGAGTTCTCAGCTCCTCCGGGTGGAGATTGGGAGGCCACCACTTTCGCCCTGGTCCTCCAAAACTGTACTGCAGGGAACAAAAGCTCCTGATAGCAAACCTGAGCAGCTTGCTTAGCCCAGACCGACAAGGGCGGGGCAATTCCGCCTCCGGCAAAGACATTTGGGAACCACGGCAACAGGCCCCTCCCCCAGAAGATCAGCACGAACAGCCAGCAAGCCAAGACCAAGTTTATCGATCAAGAAGGACGGGAGAACTCCAGCCCTAGGGGAATACTGCACATAGAATTCATGGCTTTCTTTACTATGATTCGTTAGTTTTTCAAAGTTAATTTTTTTAACTATTTTTTTTAATTTTTCTTTTTCCCTTTTTCAACCAACATCTTATCAATCCCTTTCTTAAAAAAACATTTTTTATTTTTCATTTTTTAGAGTCATATTTTATCCCTTCATAGTAGTTACCCTTATTTTTCGCATATATGTATAAGTTGTTCTCTCTTTAAAATTTTAAGATACAATTTCTTCTAACAGATCAAAATATACCCTAAATCACTAGTGTATGGCTTTGTTCTAGTCTCCTGCCTGATCACATTCTCTCCCTTTTTTCTTAATCTTCTTCTTTCTTTTTTCAAACAACTTCTTATATTATCAATTCCTTTTATAAAATCTTTTATAATTTTTATCTTTACAGTCATCTTCCATCCCTTCATTGTATCAACCCTTATTTTGTACATATGTAAGTCTTTCTTCCTTTAAAATTTTAGGAGGCACTTTTTTCTAACACACCAAAATATGCCCAAAATCTAGTGTGTGGCACTGATCTATGCACTACCCTGATCATATTTGATCATATTCTGGTTTTTTTTGTATTGTTCTGTTTTTGTTTTTATCTTTTTCTTTTTGTGTTTTTTTTTCCCTCTTTCTTTTTTCTTTCCCTTCCTTTCCCTGGTTTCAGGTCTTTTCTGATTTGTATACAGAATATTTGCTGGGGACATTGATAACTTGTCAGCATTTTGTTCTCTCATTCATCTATTATCCTCTGGACAAAGTGACAAGACGAAAAAAATCACCTCAGCAAAAACAACAAGAAGTAGTACCGTAGGCCAGGGACCTACTCAATATGGACATTAGTACGATGTCAGACCTAGAGTTCAGAATCATGACTTTAAAGATATAGCTGGGCTTGAAAAAAGGGTGGAAGTTATTACAGAAACCCTTTCTGGAGAAATAAAAGAACTAAAATCTAACCAAGTCGAAATCAAAAAGGCTATTAATGAGGTGCAATCAAAAATGGGGGCACTAACTGCTAGGATAGATGAAGCAGAAGAGAGAATCAGCGATACAGAAGACCAAATGATGGAAAATAAAGAGGCTGAGAAAAAGAGAGAGAAACAACTACAGGATCACGAGGGCAGAATTCGAGAGATAAGCGGTACGATAAGATGAAACAACATTAGAATAATTGGGATCCCAGAAGCAGAAGAAAGAGATAGAGGGGCAGAAGGTATATTGGAGCAAATAATAGCAGAGAACTTCCCTAATGCGAGGAAGGAAACAGGCATCAAAATCCAGAAGGCACAGAGAACCCCTCTCAAAATCAATAAAAATAGGTCAACACGCCGACATCTAATAGTAAAACTTACGAGTCTCAGAGAAAAAGAGAAAATCCTGAAAGCAGCTCGGGAGAAGAGATATGTAACCTACAATGCTAAAAACATTAGATTGGCAACAGACCTATCCACAGAGACCTGGCAGGCCAGAAAGGACTGGCATGAGACCTTCAGAGCACTAAACCAGAAAAATATGCAGCCAAGAATACTATATCCAGCTAGGCTATCATTGAAAATAGAAGGAGAGATAAAAAGCTTCCAGGACAAACAAAAACTAAAGGACTTTGTAAACACGAAACCAGCCCTCCAAGAAATATTGAAAGGGGTCCTCTAAGCCAAGAGAGAGCCTAAAAGCAGCATAGATCAGAAAGGAACAGAGACAATATACAGTAACAGTCACCTTACGGGCAATACAATGGCACTATATTCATACCTTTCAATAGTTACCCTGAATGTAAATGGGTTAAATACCCCAATCAAAAGACACAGGCCATCAGATTGGATTAAAAAACAAGACCCATCCATATGCTGTATGCAAGAGACTCATTTTAGACCCAAAGACACCCCCAGATTGAAAGTAAGGGGGTGGAAAACCATTTACCATACTAATGGACACCAAAAGAAAGCTGGGGTGGCAATCCTTATATCAGACAAATTAGATTTTAAAACAAAGACTGTAATAAGAGATGAAGAAGGACACTATATCCTACTTAAAGGGTCTATCCAACAAGAAGATCTAACAATTGTAAATATCTATGCCCATAACATGGGAGCAGCCAATTTTATAAGGCAATTAATACCAAAAGCGAAGAAACACAGTGACAATACAATAATAGTGGGGGACTTTGGATGCCTGGATGGCTCAGTTGGTTAAGTGACTGCCTTTGGCTCAGGTCATGATCCTGGACTCCCAGAATCGAGTCCCACATCAGGCTCCGTGCTCGGCAAGGAGTCTACTTCTCCCTCTGACCATCCCCCCTCTCATGCTCTCTCTCTCTCTCATTCTCTCTTTCTCTCAGATAAATAAATAAAATCTTAAAAAAAATAGTGGGGGACTTTAACACCCCCCTGACTGAAATGGACAGATCATCTAAGCAAAAGATCAACAAGGAAATAAAGACTTTAAATGACACACTGGACCAAATGGACTTCACAGACATATTCAGAACATTCCATCCCAAAGCAACAGAATACACATTCTTCTCTAGTGCCCATGGAATATTCTCCAGAACTGATCACATCCTAGGTCACAAATCAGGTCTCAACCGGTACCAAAAGATTGGGATCATTCCCTGCATATTTTCAGACCACAATGCTTTGAAACTAGAACTCAATCACAAGAGGAAAGTCGGAAAGAACTCAAATACATGGAGGCTAAAGAGCATCCTACTAAAGAATGAATGGGTCAACCAGGAAATTAAAGAAGAATTAAAAAAATTCATGGAAACCAATGAAAATAAAAACACAACTGTTCAAAATCTTTGGGATGCAGCAAAGGCAGTCCTGAGAGGAAAGTATATAGCAATACAAGCCTTTCTCAAGAAACAAGAAAGGTCTCAAATACACAACCTAACCCTACACCTGAAGGAGCTGGAGAAAGAACAGCAAATAAAGCCTAAACCCAGCAGGAGAAGAGAAATAATAAAGATCAGAGCAGAAATCAATGAACTAGAAACCAAAAGAACAGTAGAACAGATCAATGAAACTAGGAGCTGGTTCTTTGAAAAAATTAACAAGTTTGATAAACCCCTGGCCAGATTTATCAAAAAGAAAAGAGAAAGGACCCAAATCAACAAAATCATGAATGAAAGAGGAGAGATCACAACCAACACCAAAGAAATACCAACAATTATAAGAACATATGATGAGCAACTCTATGCCAGCAAATTAGATAACCTGGAAGAAATGGGTGCATTCCTAGAGATGTATCAACTACCAAAACTGAACCAGGAAGAAATAGAAAACCTGAACAGACCTATAGCCACTAAGGAAATTGAAGCAGTCATCAAAAATCTCCCAACAAACAAAAGCCCAGGGCCAGATGGCTTCCCAGCGGAATTCTAACAGACATTTAAAGAAGAATTAATACCTATTCTTCTGAAACTGCTCCAAAAAATAGAAATGGAAGGAAAACTTCCAAACTCATTTTATGAGGCCACCATTACCTTGATCCCAAAACCAGACAAAGACCCCATCAAAAAGGAGAATTACAGACCAATATCCTTGATGAACATGGATGCAAAAATTCTCACCAAAATACTAGCCAATAAGATCCAACAGTACATTAAAAGGATTATTCACCACGACCAAGTGAGATTTATCCCTGGGCTGCAAGGCTGGTTCAACATCCGCAAATCAATCAACGTGATACAATGCATTAACAAAAGAAAGAACAAGAATCATATGATCCTCTCAATAGATGCAGAAAATGCATTTGACAAAGTACAGCATCCTTTCTTGATCAAAACTCTTCAGAGTATAGGGATAGAGGGTACATACCTCAACATCATAAAAGCCATCTTTGAAAAACCTACAGCGAATATCATTCTCAGTGGGGAAAAGCTGAGAGCTTTTCCCCTAAGGTCAGGAACGCGGCAGGGATGTCCACTCTCACCACTGCTATTCAACATAGTATTAGAAGTCCTAGCCACAGCAATCAGACAACAAAAAGAAATCAAAGGCATCCAAATCGGCAAAGAGGAAGTCAAACTCTCACTCCTTGCAGATGATATGATACTGTATGTGGAAAACCCAAAAGACTCCACTCCAAAACTGCTAGAACTCATAAAGGAATTCAGTAAAGTACCAGGATATAAAATCAATGCACAGAAATCAGTGGCATTCCTATACACCAACAACAAGACAGAAGAGAGACAAATCAAGGAGTCGATCCCATTTATAATTGCACCCAAAACCATAAGATACCTAGGAATAAATTTAACCAAAGAGGCAAAGGATCTGTACTCAGAAAACTATAAAATACTCAGGAAAGAAATTGAAGAAGACACAAAGAAATGGAAAAACGTTCCATGCTCATGGATTGGGAGAACCAACATTGTGAAGATGTCAATGCTACCTAGAGCAATCTACACATTCAATGCAATCCCCATCAAAATACCATCCACTTTTTTCAAAGAAATGGGACAAATAATCCTAAAATTTGTATGGAACCAGATGAGACCCCGAATAGCCAGAGGAATCTTGAAAAAGAAAAGCAAAGCTGGCGGCATCACAATTCCAGGCTTCCAGCTCTATTACAAAGCTGTCACCATCAAGACAGTATGGTACTGGCACAAAAACAGACACATCGATCAATGGAACAGAACAGAGAGCCCAGAAATGGACCCTCCACTCTATGGTCAACTCATCTTTGACAAAGCAGGAAAGAATGTCCAATGGCAAAAAGACAGTCTCTTCAACAAATGGTATTGGGAAAACTGGACAGCCACATGCAGAAGAATGAAACTGGACCATTTCCTTACACCACACACAAAAATAGACTCCAAATGGTTGAAAGACCTAAACGTGAGACAGGTGTCCATCAAAATCCTAAAGGAGAACACAGGCAGCAACCTCTTCGACCTCAGCCGCAACAACGTGTTCCTAGAAACATCACCAAAGGCAAGGGAAGCAAGGGCAAAAATGAAGTATTGGGATTTCATCGAGATAAAAAGCTTTTGCACAGCAAAAGAAACACTCCACAAAACCAAAAGACAACCGACAGAATGGGAGAAAATATTTGCAAATGACATATCAGATAAAGGGCTAGTATCCAAAATCTATAAAGAACTTATCCAACTCAACACCCAAAGAACAAATGATCTAATCAAGAAATGGGCAGAAGACATGAACAGACATTTTTCCAAAGAAGACATCCAAATGGCCAACCGACACATGAAAAAGTGCTCAACATCGCTCGGCATCAGGGAAATCCAAATCAAAACCTCAACGAGATACCACCTCACACCAGTCAGAATGGCTAAAATTAACAAGTCAGGAAACGACAGATGTTGGCGGGGATGTGGAGAAAGGGGAACCCTCCTACACTGTCGGTGGGAATGCAAGCTGGTGCAACCCCTCTGGAAAAGAGTATGGAGGTTCCTCAAACAGTTGAAAAGAGAGCTACCCTACGATCCAGCAATGGCACTACTGGGTATTTACCCCAAAGATACAAATGTAGGGATCCGAAGGGGTACGTGCACCGCAATGTTTATAGCAGCAATGTCCACAATAGCCAAACTGTGGGAAGAGCCAAGATGTGCATCGACAGCTGAATGGATAAAGAGGTGGTATATATACACAATGGAATATTATGCAGCCATCAAAAGGAATGAGATCTTGCCATTTGCAACGACGTGGATGGAACTGGAGGGTGTTATGCTGAGTCAAATAAGTCAATCAGAGAAAGACATGTATCATATGACCTCACTGATATGAGGAATTCTTAATCTCAGGAAACAAACTGAGGGTTGCTGGAGTGGTGGGGGGTGGGAGAGATGGGGTGGCTGGGTGATAGACATTGGGTAGGGTATGTGCTATGGTGAACGCTGTGAATTGTGCAAGACTGTTGAATTATAGATCTGTACTTCTGAAACAAATAATGCAACATATGTTAAGAAAAAAGAAGAAGAAGAAGATAGCAGGAGGGGAAGAATGAAGGGGAGTAAGTCAGATTGGGAGACGAACCATGAGAGACGATGGACTCTGAAAAACAAACTGAGGGTTCTAGAGGGGAGGAGGGTAGGGGGATGGGTTAGCCTGGTGATGGGTATTAAAGAGGGCACGTTCTGCATGGAGCATTGGGTGTTATGCACAAACAATGAATCATGGAACACTACATCAAAAACTAATGATGTAATATATGGTGATTAACATAACAATTAAAAATTAAAAAAAGGAAAAAAGAAAAAAGAACACAGATACCATCCCATTTTCAGGTAAAAAAAAATGAAAATAAATAAAAACTTAAAAAAACAGTAAAAAAATCTTTTGCCAATTTTTATTGTATTTCATTGTATTTGTTTTCTTATTATTGGGATTTGAGAATACTTTATGTATCCAAAATACAAGCCCTTTACTGATAAGGACTGATATGATTTGCAAATCCTTTCTTCTAGTCTATGACTTGTCTTTTTTTCTGGAATAAAAAAACTTGAACAAACACTTGTTTCAGTAATATTTAATGTAATATATCTATCCTTTGTTCAATACCACACTACTTGACTATTATAGCTGTATAGTGAATCTGGAAAGGAGGTAGAGTGAGTGCTCCAACTTTGTTGTTCTTCTACAAAATTGTGTTATTCTAGTTTTTTTTTTTATGTTCCATGTAAATTTTATGATGAGCTTGCCAATTTTTACAAATTGGGAAAATTCTTTCTGGGATTTTGATTGAAATTTTGTTGATTACCTTGGGAAAGACAGACATCTTTAAATTATCTAGTCCTCCAATCCATGAATATAGTAAATTTCTTCATGTATCTAGATCTGCTTTGATTTATTTAATCCACATATTTATATTTTTCAGCATATCTTGCACGTATCTTGCAAAATTTGTACCTAAGTACTTCATGATGTTGGTGCTTTTGCAAGTGGTACTGTTTTTAAATTCCAATTTCTAAATGTTTATTAATATTATATAGAATTATGACAGATTTTTGTATATTGACTTTGTTTCTTCAGAACTTGATAAACTTATTAGTTGTATAGTTTTTTGCCAAATTCTTTTCTAAGTAGAAAGCCGTATCTTCTCTGAATTGAGAGAATTTTATTTATTCCTTTCCAAGTGGCATGTTTTTCTTTTTCTTGCCTTAGGGTATGACTAGGATATCTATCATGATGTGGGATAGAAATTTTAAGAGGGGACACCCTTGCCCTATTTCTAATCTTGGAGAAAAGCATTCGGTCTTTCACCATGAAGTGTGAAGTTAGCTGTAAGTTTTTCATGGAATTCTTTTATTATGTTTAGGAAATTCTCTACCATTAATAGTTTGCTGAATTTTTATCATAAATACAGGGTGAATTTTGTCAAAGGCTTTTCAGCATCTATTGAGATGATTATATGATTTGTATTCCTGAGTCTATTAATATAGTGAATTAAATTGATTGATTTTGATTTTGAAGTTTGAGCTAACCTTGGGTTTAAGAGGAAAAGATTTAAGACACTGTAAATGTGGTCAAAGAACTAAAGGAAACCATGTCGAAAGCATTAAGGGGGGAAAAAAAGAATTAAGGACAGCATGAGAACAATGTCTCACCAAATAGAGAATATCAATAAAGATATAGACATTATTTTTAATAACAGAAATAGAAATTCTTGAGTTGAAAAGAAAAATAAATAAAATATAAAGTTTAAAAAGTGGATCAGTAGCAGATGGAAGGTGGCAGAAAAAAAAATCAGTAAGCTTTAAGATAGGTCAGTTGAGAACATCCAGCCTGAAAAGCAGAAATTTTTTTTAAAAAATCAAGAAAAATAAATTGTCTTGAAGAGCAGTGGGATACTGCGAGAGTACCAACTTACAACTAATGAGAGTCTCAAAAGGGGAGAGAGAAAGGGACAGAAAGAATATTTGAAAAAATAATGGCCAAAAACTCCCTAAATCAGGGGAAAGAAATGGACATACATACAGATTCAGAATTTTTTGACATAGTGAGACTCAAAATTTTAGCAGATTTGTACATTAACAAATTCCTAGCATTGCATACAAATAAGTTTTTAATACTATTGTAATTCTTGGTGCTTAAACTTTAAACATTGTTACTTTTTCAATTTTTTTATTGTTATGTTAATCACCATACATTAAATCATTAGTTTTTGATGTAGTGTTCCATGATTCATTGTTTCTGCATAACACCCAGTGCTCCACGCAGAATGTGCCCTCTTTAATACCCATCACCAGGCTAACCCATCCCCCCACCCCCCTCCCCTCTAGAACCCTCAGTTTGTTTTTCGGTGTCCATCGTCTCTCATGGTTCGTCTCCCCTTCTGACCTACTCCCCTTCATTCTTCCCCTCCTGCTATCTTCTTTTTCTTTTTTCTTAACATATGTTGCATTATTTGTTTCAGAAATACAGATCTGTGATTCAACAGTCTTGCACACTTCACAGCGCTCACCATAGCACATACCCTACCCAATGTCTATCACACAGACACCCCATCCCTCCCATCCCCCACCACTCCAGCAACCCTCAGTTTGTTTCCTGAGATTAAGAATTCCTCATATCAGTGAGGTCATATGATACATGTCTTTCTCTGATTGAATTATTTGACTCAGCATAACACCCTCCAGTTCCATCCACGTCGTTGCAAATGGCAAAACTCTTTCCTTTTGATGGCTGCATAATATTCCATTGTGTATATAGACCACCTCTTCTTTATCCATTCATCTGTCGATGGACATCTTGGCTCCTTCCACAGTTTGGCTATTGTGGACATTGCTGCTATAAACATTGGGGTACACGTACCCCTTCGGATCCCTACATTTGTATCTTTGGGGTAAATACCCAGTAGTGCCATTGCTGGATCGTAGGGTAGCTCTCTTTTCAACTGTTTGAGGAACCTCCATACTGTTTTCCAGAGGGGTTGCACCAGCTTGCATTCCCACCGACAGTGTAGGAGGGTTCCCCTTTCTCCACATCCCCGCCAACATCTGTCGTTTCCTGACTTGTTAATTTTAGCCATTCTGACTGGTGTGAGGTGGTATCTCGTTGAGGTTTTGATTTGGATTTCCCTGATGCCGAGCGATGTTGAGCACTTTTTCATGTGTCGGTTGGCCATTTGGATGTCTTCTTTGGAAAAATGTCTGTTCATGTCTTCTGCCCATTTCTTGATTGGATCATTTGTTCTTTGGGTGTTGAGTTGGATAAGTTCTTTATAGATTTTGGATACTAGCCCTTTATCTGATATGTCATTTGCAAATATTTTCTCCCATTCTGTCGGTTGTCTTTTGGTTTTGTGGAGTGTTTCTTTTGCTGTGCAAAAGCTTTTTATCTCGATGAAATCCCAATACTTCATTTTTGCCCTTGCTTCCCTTGCTTTTGGCGATGTTTCTAGGAACACGTTGTTGCGGCTGAGGTCGAAGAGGTTGCTGCCTGTGTTCTCCTTTAGGATTTTGATGGACTCCTGTCTCACGTTTAGGTCTTTCAACCATTTGGAGTCTATTGTTGTGTGTGGTGTAAGGAAATGGTCCAGTTTCATTCTTCTGCATGTGGCTGTCCAATTTTCCCAACACCATTTGTTGAAGAGACTGTCTTTTTGCCATTGGACATTCTTTCCTGCTTTGTCAAAGATGAGTTGACCATAGAGTGGAGGGTCCATTTCTGGGCTCTCTGTTCTGTTCCATTGATCGATGTGTCTGTTTTTGTGCCAGTACCATACTGTCTTGATGGTGACAGCTTTGTAATAGAGCTGGAAGCCTGGAATTGTGATGCCGCCAGCTTTGCTTTTCTTTTTCAAGATTCCTCTGGCTATTCGGGGTCTCATCTGGTTCCATACAAATTTTAGGATTATTTGTCCCATTTCTTTGAAAAAAGTGGATGGTATTTTGATGGGGATTGCATTGAATGTGTAGATTGCTCTAGGTAGTATTGACATCTTCACAATGTTGGTTCTCCCAATCCATGAGCATGGAACGTTTTTCCATTTCTTTGTGTCTTCTTCAATTTCTTTCCTGAGTATGTTATAGTTTTCTGAGTACAGATCCTTTGCCTCTTTGGTTAAATTTATTCCTGGGTATCTTATGGTTTTGGGTGCAATTATAAATGGGATCGACTCCTTGATTTGTCTCTCTTCTGTCTTGTTGTTGGTGTATAGGAATGCCACTGATTTCTGTGCATTGATTTTATATTCTGCTACTTTACTGAATTCCTTTATGAGTTCTAGCAGTTTTGGAGTGGAGTCTTTTGGGTTTTCCACATACAGTATCATATCATCTGCAAGGAGTGAGAGTTTGACTTCCTCTTTGCCGATTTGGATGCCTTTGATTTCTTTTTGTTGTCTGATTGCTGTGGCTAGGACTTCTAATACTATGTTGAATAGCAGTGGTGAGAGTGGACATCCCTGCCGCGTTCCTGACCTTAGGGGAAAAGCTCTCAGCTTTTCCCCACTGAGAATGATATTCGTTGTAGGTTTTTCAAAGATGGCTTTTATGATGTTGAGGTATGTACCCTCTATTCCTATACTCTGAAGAGTTTTGATCAAGAAAGGATGCTGTACTTTGTCAAATGCTTTTTCTGCATCTATTGAGAGGATCATATGATTCTTGTTCTTTCTTTTGTTAATGTATTGTATCACGTTGATTGATTTGCGGATGTTGAACCAGCCTTGCAGCCCAGGGATAAAGCCCACTTGGTCGTGGTGAATAATCCTTTTAATGTACTGTTGGATCCTATTGGCTAGTATTTTGGTGAGAATTTTTGCATCCATGTTCATCAAGGATATTGGTCTGTAATTCTCCTTTTTGATGGGGTCTTTGTCTGGTGTTGGGATCAAGGTAATGGTGGCCTCATAAAATGAGTTTGGAAGTTTTCCTTCCATTTCTATTTTTTGGAGCAGTTTCAGAAGAATAGGTATTAATTCTTCTTTAAATGTCTGTTAGAATTCCGCTGGGAAGCCATCTGGCCCTGGGCTTTTGTTTGTTGGGAGATTTTTGATGACTGCTTCAATTTCCTTAGTGGCTATAGGTCTGTTCAGGTTTTCTGTTTCTTCCTGGTTCAATTTTGGTAGTTGATACATCTCTAGGAATGCACCCATTTGTTCCAGGTTATCTAATTTGCTGGCATAGAGTTGCTCATCATATGTTCTTATAATTGTTGGTATTTCTTTGGTGTTGGTTGTGAAGTTCTCTGCTATTATTTGCTCCAATATACCTTCTGCCCCTCTCTCTTTCTTCTTCTTCTGGGATCCCAATTATTCTAATGATGTTTCATCTACTGTCCGCTTATCTCTCGAATTCTGCCCTCTTGATCCTGTAGTTGTTTCTCTCTCTTTTTCTCAGCCTCTTTATTTTCCATCATTTGGTCTTCTATATCACTGATTCTCTCTTCTGCCTCATTTATCCTGGCAGTTAGTGCCCCCATTTTTGATTGCACCTAATTAATAGCGTTTTTGATTTTGACTTCGTTATATTTTAGTTCTTTTATTTCTCCAGAAAGGGTGTCTCTAATAACTGCCACGCTTTTTTCAAGCCCAGCTAATATCTTTAAAGTCATGATTCTGAACTCTAGGTCCGACATTGTAATAATGTCCGTATTGAGTATGTCCCTGGCTGACGGTACTACCTCTTGTTCTTTTTGCTGAGGTGATAATTTTCATCTTGTCATTTTGTCCAGAGGAGAATAGATGAATGAGAGAACAAAATTCTAACAGGTTAACAACGTCCCCAGCAAATATACTGTATACAAATCAGGAAAGACCTGAAACCAGGGGAAAAGAAAGGGAAAGAAAGAAAAAAGAAAGAGGAAAAAGAAAGACAAAAATAAAATACAACAAAACAAAAAAAGCAGAATATGATCAAATATGATCAGGCTAGTGCATAGAGCAGTGCCACACACTAGATTTTGGGCGTATTTTGATCTGTTAGAAAAAAGTGCCTCCTAAAATTTTAAAGGAAGAAAGACATATATGTACAAAATAAGGGTTGATACAATGAAGGGATGGAAGATGAGTGTAAAGATGAAAATTATAAAAGATTTTATAAAAGGAATTGATAAGATAAGTTGCTTGAAAAAAGAAAGAAGATTAAAAAAAAAAGAAAAAATGGAGAGAATGTGATCAGGCAGGAGACTAGAACAAAGCCATACACTAGTGATTTAGGGTATATTTTGATCTGTTAGAAGAAATTGTATCTCAAAATTTTAAAGAGAGAACAACTTATATATATATGCCAAAAATAAGGGTAACTACTATGAAGGGATAAAATATGACTCTAAAAAATGAAAAATAAAAAATTTTTTTTAAAAGAAGGGATTGATAAGATTTTGGTTGAAAAAGGGAAAAATAAAAATAAAAAAATAGTTAAAAAAATTAACTTTGATGAACTAATGAATCATGGTAAAAAAAAAAAAGCCATGAATTCTATGTGCAGTATTCCCCTAGCGCTGGAGTTCTCCCGTTCTCCTTGATCGGTAAACTTGGTCTTGGCTTGCTGGCTGTTCGTGCTGATCTTCTGGGGGAGGGGTCTGTTGCCGTGGTTCCCAAATGTCTTTGCCGGAGGCGGAATTGCCCCGCCCTTGTGAGTCAGGGCTAAGCAAGCTGCTCCGGTTTGCTCTCAGGAGCTTTGGTTCCCTGCAAGCTCTTGGTACAGCTTTGCAGGACCAGGGTGAAAATGGTGGCTGCCCAATCTCCGCCCGGAGGAGCTGAGAACTCGGGGCCCCGCTCTTCAGTGCGCCCCCAGAGAAAAGCAGTCACTCCCGTCTCCCCGGTCTCCGGCCGCACTGCGTCCTCACCCGGCCTGTGATCGAGCGTTTCTATGTCTGGCACCCGACCCCATGTGGAGTCTCCAAACCCAGCAGATCCCTGTGGTGCGCTCCCGCGCCGCTCCTCCCCGGGGAGGAAGGGGAGTATCCCCGGCTCTGCCACTTGTTGGGTCCCTGCTGGAGGAGCAGTGGCCCGACTGGGCCGCAGATCACAGTTTATAGCCACCCCGAGCTGAGAGCCTGCACCTCGGCTCTGTCTCTGCAGCCGGCTTCCCCGCTCCAATACCTGGGAGCTCTGCCGCACTCAGGCACCCCCGGTCTTTCTGTGACCCCAAGGGTCCTGAGACCACACTGTCCCAGGAGGATTCCACCCCCCGCTTAGCCACTGCAGCGACGTCCCTCCGCGGAGCCAACTTCTAAAAGGTCCGATTTTGTGCTCCGCGGCTCTATCACTTGCCAGAAGCGGTCGACGGAGGCCCCCTCTTCCGCCGTCTATCCTCCCGAATATCGCCCGGGATTCACTTCTCCGCACGTCCTACCTTCCAGTAAGTGGTCGCTTCTCTGTTCAGAGTTGTTGCTACTCTCCTCTTCGATCTCCTGTTGAGTTCGTAGGTGTTCAGAATGGTTTGATCCCTATTCAGCTGAATTCCTGAGACCAGACGAAATCCGGGTCTCCTACTCCTCTGCCATCTTGCTCCGCCTCCCTTAAGTTTTTATTTAAATTCCAGTTAGTTAACATACAATGTAATATTAGTTTCAAGTGTTCGATATAGTGATTCAGCATTTCCATACATCACCAGTGCTCAGCACAACTTGGGTGTCCCTTAATCTCCATCACCTATTTCACCCATTCCCCTACCCACCTCCCCTCTGGTAACCATCAGTTTGTTCTCTATAGTTAAGAGTCTGTTTCTTGGTTTACTTCTTTCTCTCTTTTTTTCCCTTTGCTTGTTCTGTTTCTTAAATTCCACATATGAGTGAAATCACATGGTATTTGTCTTTCTCTGACTGACTTATTTCGCTTAGCATAATACTCTCTAGTTCCATCCATGTCACTGCAAATGGCAAGATTTCATTCTTTTTTTTTATGGCTGAGTAATATTCCACCACATATATACCACATCTCCTTTATTTCTTCAGTTGATGGACACTTGGGCCCTTTCCACAATTTGGCTGTTGTAGATTATGCTACTATAAACATTGGGGTGCATGTATCAAAAACAGGCCAAAGATTTTAACAGACATTTCATAAAAGAAGATAATTGGGAAGGAAAGTAAACACATAAAAAGAGGCTCAACATCATTAGTCATTAGAGAAATTCAAATTAATACAACAAGGGGATATACTATAAACTTATTAGAATAACTAATGTAAAAAAAAAAAAAGCCCATCTGTAAATGTAAAGTACCATCAAGGATGTAAAGCAATTGGAACTCTCATACATTGCTGGTGGGAATGCAAAATAGTATGCTATTTTAGAAAATAGGTTGGCAGTATCACATAACCTAGAAATCTCACTCCTAACAATCTACTCAGGTGAAATAAAAGCACATGTTCACATAAAATCCTGTATGTTAATGCTTATAGGATCTTTATTTGTATGTTAAAAACTGGAAATAACCCATTTTCCTCAACTGAAGAATGGATAAATAATTTGAATACATAGACTGCATCTCAGAAATAAAAAGGAACCAATTACAGAACAAATACACAACTCCATAAATTTCAAATGCATTATACTAAGGGAGAGAAGCATGACTCAAGAGATAACCTACTGTATGATTCTTTTTTTATGACATTCTTACAAAGCCCAAACCATAGGGACCGAAAAAAATTAGCGGTTGCTAGGAGGTGGAAGGAGAGGTCAATTGCAACGGCTTGTAGGAACTGTGGGGGGTTAATAAACTGTTCTATATCATGATATTATGGTGGTTATATGGCCAATTACATTTGTACAAACTCTTAGAACAATGCATTGCAAGTGTGGATATAACTATGTAAATTATACTTTAATTAGAAAAAGGAAAACAAAAGAGAGACAAGTAATGCAAATGGGTCAGTGCTCTTACTCAACAGACACTTCAGTTCCCCACTGACAGTTTAATTGCTTCTTCCCTAAATGAGATGAGGAGCTGTGGATCTTCTCATAGGGGGTCTGTTCCCCTGAGAACTCTGCCTCCCTATAGCTTTCTTTCTTTCTTTCTTTTTTGACTTTCTCCTGGTTCCCATTCATTAGCCTTGGGAATCCTAAAATCACTCGATTTGACATCATTTTAGAGTACCCAACTGTGTGCAGAACCCTTTTGTTCATTTGTTTATACATCTTTTTAAAAAAAATTTTATTATGTTATGTTAGTCACCATACAGTACATCATTAGTTTTTGATGTAGTGATCCATGATTCATTGTTTTCATATAACACCCAGTGCTCCATGCCGGACGTACCCTCCTTAATACCAATCACTGGGCTAACCCATCCCCCCACCCCCCTCCCCTCTAAAACCCTGTCTGTTTCTCAGAGTCCATAGTCTCTCATGGTTCATCTCTCCCTCCGATTTCCTCCCCTTCATTTTTCCCTTCCTTCTCCTAGTGTTCTCCACGTTATTCCTTATGTTCCGCAAATACGTGAAACCCTATGATAATTGACTTTCTCTGCTTGACTTATTTCACTTAGCATAAGCTCCTCCAGTCCCATCCATGTTGATGTAAAAGTTGGGTATTCATCCTTTCTGATGCCTGAGTAATATTCCATTGTATATATGGACTTGTTCATTCATCTTAAAGTTAGTTTTCCTGGTATACCTGCTGTCTTCCTCCAAACAGGATTTGTTTCCAGGCTGCAACCAAAGCCAAAAAAACCCAAACCAAAACAAAACAAAAAACAACTACAAGAAAAAACCACTCCGAGATAAGAATTATACTAATTCAGGTTAAAACGATAAACCCCTTACCAAGTTGGTTTATAGACCTTCCCTCATCTGCTATTCACACACAGAATTCTGTAAGGTATGCGGGAGATGCAATTTTATTAGTTTACTTCACGTATCAGGAAACTGGGCTTGACAGAAGTAAATGACTCTTCCAGGGGATCATGAAGAATACATGGGAGATGCGGGAATTGGACCATTTTCCTAGATCCACGTCAGTGAGTTTTCCTCCATTCTTCCATGGTTCAGAGACCTTGAAGCCTTTTTACCAGTACCAGAGAGAGAGCCTCTTCAATAAGATATACACATTCTACCCCGGTTGAAGTTCTGATATCAGAGACACAATTCATGGTTGCCTTTCCCTTTTCGTCAAGGAGCAAGGTAAGATTCTACATATCCTAGACATTTTCAGTAAGAAGTGTAATTCATGCCAAAACAGTAGGCAAGCTGTGTCTGCTGTGAATTATTTTATTTTTTTAAATTTTATTATGTTATGTTAGTCACCATACAATACATCATTAGTTTTTGATGTGGTGATCCACGATCCATTGTTTTCGTTTAACACCCAGTGCTCCATGAAGTATGTGCCCTCCTTAATACCCATCACTGGGCTAACCAATCCCCCTCCAAACCCTGTTTGTTTCTCAGAGTCCATGATCTCTCATGGTTCATCTCTCCCTTCAATTCCGCCCCCCCTCATTTTTCCCTTCCTTCTCCTAATGTCCTCCATGCTATCCCTCATGTTCCACAAATAAGTGAAGCCATATGATAATTGACTTTCTCTGCTTGACTTATTTCACTTAGCATAAGCTCTTCCAGTCCCATCCATGTCGATGTAAAAGTTGGGTATTCATCCTTTCTGATGGCTGAGTAATATTCCATTGTATGTATGGACCACATCTTCTTTATCCATTCATCTGTTGAAGGGCATCTTGGCTCTTTCCACAGTTTGGCTATTGCGGACATTGCTGCTATGAACATTGGGGTGCATATGGCCCTTCTTTTCACTACATCTGCGTCTTTGGAGTAAATATCCAGTAGTGCAATTGCTGGGTCATAGGGTAGCTCTATTTTTAATTTTTTGAGGCACCTCCACACTGTTTTCCAAAGTGGCTGTACCAACTTGTATTCCCACCAACAGTGTAAGAGGGTTTCCCTTTCTCCACAACCTCTCCAACATTTGTTGTTTCTTGCCTTGTCCATTTTTGCCATTCTGACTCGTGTAATGTGGTATCTCAATGTGGTTTTGATTTGAATTTCACTGATGGCTGATGATGATGAACACTTTTTCATGTGTCTGTTAGCCATTTGTGTGTCCTCTTTGGAGAAGTGTCTGTTATGTCTTCTGCCCATTTTTTGACTTGATTATTTGTTTTTTGGGTGTTGAGTTTGAGAAGTTCTTTATAGATCTTGGATACCAGCCCTTTATCTGTAGTGTCATTTGCAAATATCTTCTCCCATTCTGTGGGTTGCCTCTTTGTTTTGTTGACTGTTTCCTTTGCTGTGCAGAAGCTTTTTATCTTGATGAAGTCCCAAAGGTTTATTTTTGCTTTTGTTTCACTAGTCTTTGGAGATGTACCTTGAAAGAAGTTGCTGTGACTGATGTCAAAGAGGTCACTGCCTATGTTCTCCTCTAGGGTTTTGATGGATTCCTGTCTCACATTGAGGTCTTTCATCCACTTTCAGTTTATCTTTGTGAATGGTGTTAGAGAATGGTCAAGTTTCATTCTTCTGCATGTGGCTCTGCAATTTTCCCAGCACCATTTATTGAAGAGATTGTCTTTTTTCCATTGCGTGTTTTTTCCTGCTTTGTCAAAGATTATTTGACCATAGAGTTGAGGGTCTATATCTGGGTTCTCTATTCTGTTCCATTGGTCTATATGTCTGTTTTTGTGCCAGTACCATGCTGTCTTGGTGATCATTGCTTTGTAATATAGCTTGAAATCGGGCAACGTGATGCCCCCAGCTTTGTTTTTATTTTTCAACATTTCCTTGGCGATTCGGGGTCTTTTCTGGTTCCATACAAATTTTAGGATTCTTTTTTCCAGCACTTTGAAGAATATCATTGGAATTTTGATTGGGATGGCATTGAAGGTATAGATTGCTCTGGGTAGCATAGATATTTTAACAATGTTTATTCTTCCGATCCATGAGCATGGAATATTTTTCCATCTTTTTGTGTCTTCTTCAATTTCTTTCATGAGTGTTCTGTAGTTCCTAGAGCTAAAGACCACTCTGCTCTAGTGCCCATGGAACATTCTCCAGAATTGATCACATCCTAGGTCACAAATCAGGTCTCAATCGGTACCAAAAGATTGGGATCATTCCCTGCATATTTTCAGACCACAATGCTTTGAAACTAGAACTCAACCACAAGAGGAAAGTCGGAAAGAACTCAAATACATGGAGGCTAAAGAGCATCCTACTAAAGAATGAATGGGTCAACCAAGAAATTAAAGAAGAATTAAAAAAATTCATGGAAACCAATGAAAATGAAAACACAACTGTTCAAAATCTTTGGGATACAGCAAAGGCAGTCCTGAGAGGAAAGTATATAGCAATACAAGCCTTTCTCAAGAAACAAGAAAGGTCTCAAATACACAACCTAACCCTACACCTAAAGGAGCTGGAGAAAGAACAACAAAGAAAGCCTAAACCCAGCAGGAGAAGAGAAATAATAAAGATCAGAGCAGAAATCAATGAACTAGAAACCAAAAGAACAGTAGAACAGATCAACGAAACTAGGAGCTGGTTCTTTGAAAGAATTAACAAGATTGATAAACCCCTGGCCAGACTGATGAAAAAGAAAAGAGAAATGACCCAAATCAACAAAATCATGAATGAAAGAGAGATCACAAGCAACACCAAAGAAATACAAACAATTATAAGAACATAGGATGAGCAACTCTATGCCAGCAAATTAGATAACCTGGAAGAAATGGGTGCATTCCTAGAGATGTATCAACTACCAAAATTGAACCAGGAAGAAATAGAAAACCTGAACAGACCTATAACCACTAAGGAAATTGAAACAGTCATCAAAAATCTCCCAAGAAACAAAAGTCCAGGGCCAGATGGCTTCCCAGGGGAATTCTATCAGACATTTCAAGAAGAATTAATACCTATTCTCCTGAAACTGTTCCAAAAAATAGAAATGGAAGGGAAACTTCCAAACTCATTTTATGAGGCCAGCATTACCTTGATCCCAAAACCAGACAAAGACCCCATCAAAAAAGAGAATTACAGACCAATATCCTTGATGAACATGGATGCAAAAATTCTCACCAAAATACTAGCCAATAAGATCCAACAGTACACTAAAAGGATTATTCACCACGACCAAGTGGGATTTATTCCTGGGCTGCAAGGCTGGTTCAACATCCGCAAATCAATCAACGTGATACAATACATTAACAAAAGAAAGAACAAGAATCATATGATCCTCTCAATAGATGCAGAAAAAGCATTTGACAAAGTACAACATCCTTTCTTGATCAAAACTCTTCAGAGTATAGGGATAGAGGGTACATACCTCAATATCATAAAAGCCATCTATGAAAAACCTACAGCGAATATCATTCTCAATGGGGAAAGGCTGAGAGCTTTTCCCCTAAGGTCAGGAACGCGGCAGGGATGTCCACTCTCACCACTGCTATTCAACATAGTATTAGAAGTCCTAGCCACAGCAATCAGACAACAAAAAGAAATCAAAGGCATCCAAATCGGCAAAGAGGAAGTCAAACTCTCACTCTTTGCAGATGATATGATACTGTATGTGGAAAACCCAAAAGACTCCACCCCAAAACTGCTAGAACTCATACAGGAATTCAGTAAAGTAGCAGGATATAAAATCAATGCACAGAAATCAGTGGCATTCCTATACACCAACAACAAGACAGAAGAGAGACAAATCAAGGAGTCGATCCCATTTACAATTGCACCCAAAACCATTAGATACCTAGGAATAAATCTAACCAAAGAGGCAAAGGATCTGTACTCAGAAAACTATAAAATACTCAGGAAAGAAATTGAAGAAGACACAAAGAAATGGAAAAACGTTCCATGCTCATGGATTGGGAGAATCAACATTGTGAAGATGTCAATGCTACCTAGAGCAATCTACACATTCAATGCAATCCCCATCAAAATACCATCCACTTTTTTCAAAGAAATGGGACAAATAATCCTAAAATTTGTATGGAACCAGAAGAGACCCAGAATAGCCAGAGGAATACTGAAAAAGAAAAGCAAAGCTGGCGGCATCACAATTCCGGACTTCCAGCTCTATTACAAAGCTGTCATCATCAAGACAGTATGGTACTGGCACAAAAACAGACACATAGATCAATGGAACAGAACAGAGAGCCCAGAAATGGACCCTCAACTCTATGGTCAACTTATTTTTGACAAAGCAGGAAAGAATGTCCAATGGCAAAAAGACAGTCTCTTCAACAAATGGTGTTGGGAAAATTGGACAGCCACATGCAGAAGAATGAAACTGGACCATTTCCTTACACCACACACAAAAATAGACTCCAAATGGTTGAAAGACCGAAACGTGAGACAGGAGTCCATCCAAATCCTACAGGAGAACACAGGTAGCAACCTTTTCGACCTTAGCCGCAGCAACTTCTTCCTAGAAACATCGCCAAAGGCACGGGAAGCCAGGGCAAAAATGAACTATTGGGATTTCATCAAGATAAAAAGCTTCTGCACAGCAAAAGAAACAGTCCACAAAACCAAAAGACAACCAACAGAATGGGAGAAAATATTTGCAAATGACATATCAGATAAAGGGCTAGTATCCAAAATCTATAAAGAACTTATCAAACTCAACACCCAAAGAACAAATAATCCAATCAAGAAATGGGCAGAAGACATGAACAGACATTTCTCCAAAGAAGACATCCAAATGGCCAACAGGCACAGGAAAAAGTGCTCAACATCGCTTAGCATCAGGGAAATCCAAATCAAAACCTCAATGAGATACCACCTCACACCCGTCAGAATGGCTAAAATTAACAAGTCAGGGAACGACAGATGTTGGCGGGGATGTGGAGAAAGGGGAACCCTCCTACACTGTTGGTGGGAATGCAAGCTGGTGCAACCCCTCTGGAAAACAGTATGGAGGTTCCTCAAACAGTTGAAATTAGAGCTACTGTTCGATCCAGCAATTGCACTCCTGGGTATTTACCACAAAGATACAAATGTAGGGACCCGAAGGGGTACGTGTACCCCAATGTTTATAGTAGCAATGTCCACCATAGCCAAACTGTGGAAAGAGCCAAGATGCCCATCGACAGATGAATGGATAAAGAAGAAGTGGTATATATACACAATGGAATATTATGCAGCCATCAAAAGGAATGAGATCTTGCCATTTGCAACGACGTGGATGGAACTGGAGGGTGTTATGCTGAGTGAAATAAGTCAATCAGAGAAAGACATGTATCACATGACCTCACTGATATGAGGAATTCTTAATCTCAGGAAAGAAACTGAGTGTTACTGGAGTGGTTGGGGGTGGGAGGGATGGGGTGGCTGGGTGATAGATATTGGGGAGGGTATGTGCTACGGTGAGCGCTGTGAATTGTGCAAGACTGTTGAATCACAGATCTGTACTTCTGAAACAAATAACGGAACATATTTTAAGAAAAAAGAAAAAGAAGAAGATAACAGGAGAGGAAGAAAAGGGGAGTATGTCAGAGGGGGAGACGAACCATGAGAGATGATGGACTCTGAAAAACAAACTGAGGGTTCTAGAGGGGAGGGGGGTAGGGGGATGGGTTAGCCTGGTGATGGGTATTGAGGAGGGCACGTTCTGCATGGAGCACTGGGTGTTATGAACAAACAATGAATCATGGAACACTGCACCAAAAACTAATGATGTAATATATGGTGATTAACATAACAATAAAAAAAAAAGACCACTCTGCTCAAGAATGTTTGGGTCAACCAGGAAATCAAAGAAGAACTTAAACAATTCATGGAAATCAATGAGAATGAAAACACATCAGTCCAAAACCTATGGGATACTGCAAAGGTGGTCCTAAGGGGGAAATACATAGCCATCCAAGAAAAATAGAAAAATCCCGAATTCACCAACTAAATCTACACCTTAAAGAACTAGAGAAAAAGCAACAAACGATGACTAAGCCATGCATTAGAAGAGAAATAATTAAAATCAGAGCAGAAATCAATGAATTAGAAACCAGAAACACAGTAGATCAGATCAACGAAACTAGAAGTTGGTTCTTTGAAAGAATTAATAAGATTGATAAACCACTGGCCAGACTTATCCAAAAGAAAAGAGAAAGGACCCAAATTAATGAAATTATGAATGAAAGGGGAGAGATCACGACTAACACCAAGGAAATAGAAACAATCATTAGAAATTATTATCAACAACTATATGCCAATAAACTGAGCAATCTGGATGAAATGGAGGCCTTCCTGGAAACCTATAAGCTGCCAAGACTGAAACAGGAAGAAATTGACAACCTGAATAGGCCAATAACCAGTAACGAGATTGAAGCAGTGATCAAAAACATCCCAAAAAACAAGAGTCCAGGGCCTGATGGATTCCCTGGGGAATTCTACCAAACATTCAAAGAAGAAAGAATACCTATTCTCCTGAAGCTGTTTCAAAAAACAGAAACAGAAGGAAAACTTCCAAACTCATTCTATGAGGCCAGCATTATCTTAATCCCCAAACCAGGCAAAGACCCCATCAAAAAGGAGAATTTCAGACCGATATCCCTGATGAATATGGATTCCAAATTCCTCAACAAAATTCTAGCTAATAGGATCCAACAATACATTAAAAGGATCATCCACCACGACCAAGTGGGATTTATCCCCAGGATGCGAGTGTGGTTCAACATTCGCAAATCAATCACCGTGATAGAACCACATTAATAAGAGGAGAGAGAAGAACCATATGGTCCTCTCAATTAATGCAGAAAAAGCATTTGACAAAATACAGCATCCTTCCTGATGAAGACTCTTCGGAGTATAGGGATAGAGGGAATATTCCTCAAGTTCATAAAATCCATCTATGAAAAACCCACAGCAAATATCATCCTCAATGGGGAAAAGCTGAGAGCCTTTCCCTAAGATCAGGAACACGTCAAGGATGCCCACTCTTGCCACTATTGTTCAACATAGTACTAGAAGTCCTAGCAACAGCAATCAGACAACAAAAAGAAATAAAAGGTATTCAAATTGGCAAAGAAGAAGTCAAACTCTCTCTTTTTGCAGACGACATGATACTTTATGTGGAAAACCCAAAAGACTCCACCCCCAAATTACTAGAACTCATACAGCAATTCAGTAATGTGGCAGGATACAAAATCAATGCACAGAAATCAGTTGCTTTCTTATACACTAACAACGCAACTGTAGAAAGAGAATTTAGAGAAACGATTCCATTTATAACAGCACCAAAAACCATAAGATACCTCAGAATAAACCTAACCAAAGAGGTAAACGATCTATGCTCTAGGAATTGCTGTAAATTATTTTAGCAAAGTAATGGATGCTGTGAGTATTTTTCTGAACAGTGAGGCAGAGCTGGTCTTAAATGCTCAAATGTACATCATTATTCAACAAATAAGGAATTTAGTGATAATTAGGAAACAACATATTGCTTTCCTAAGGACGCTGAACAGCAATAACAAGAAATAGAGGATAGATTATGCTTCAATGGAATAGGTAGTAATTTCATTCTGTTTACTAATTGTGGGTCTGTTATGGAAGGGAAGTTAAGTAGAACAAGGTGAAATGATATGTCTTTAGACTCCAAGAGGATCCTCATGATTATAAAGCTCCGTACTCTATTTCAACCTTTTTTTGCTCTCTAACCTTACTCATATTACTGGCTCACATAAAAAAGCTGAAAGTGTAGTAGCTAAAAGCACAGGCTTATGAACTTTCTGATCTGTATATGAATCTTGAGTTTATTTCTTGCTAGGTGTAGAGTGGACCTCTGTAAAGTCACCAAACCTCTCAAATCCTCAATTCTTTAACCACAAAATGTGGATATTAATACTCCATATCTTTTTTTAAATACTCCATATCTTATAACATTGTAGGATACTATAACTTTTAAAGTTATTCTTGTCAATTTATAAGTTATCCTTATAAAGTCATGAGGATAAAGAAAGAATACACACCCACACTCGGAATGCTCTTATCAGAGGTTGTAGAACTTAGTATATGCTAAAAAAAAATCTTATATTTGTCAAAGGTGAGCACATACAAATGTTTTTAGGAACTGGGTATGAAAGGGGAAGTTGTGACGCCTCTTCAGATGGTAGAGAAGAGTGGTTACCAATGAGGGAAAGCTGTGGCATAGGCTTCATTCAGTTCAAATGAGAAAAATCACAGCATGGAGCTCACCTCGAAGGCAGATCTGAAAGCTAGAGTCAAACCCAGGGACATGAGATTTTGACCCTGGTTCTTTGTCATCCAGCTTAAGGGGTCAGAGTAATGAGAGTAAGAGTGAGTTCAAAACAGAAGAAAACTGTTTCAACCCAAGGTAAAGTATGGATCCCAAGGAAGAAACTGAACGAATGGCTGGTGTGGCCAATGATACGGTCAGAGGTAGGACAGAACGAGACACAGGAGGATCAGAAGATCTGAGTGGACATGGTGTGTGGGGAAAGACAAATCAAAGAGCGAGGCTCTCAGACTTCAAAACTAATCTGTAACCTAGAGATTGGATATGGCTTCCCACATTTACCCAGCCAAGACAGAGACCACCCTTTCATCCCACTAATAACATTAGAGCCAACACTCATGAGATTTGTCATTATTGTTGTTCATGCATTATTTTTAAACTCACAATTGCCCCTTCACATTACATCTCCATTTTTAGAGATGAAAAAACTGAGGCTCAGAGAACTTAGGTTAGGACAGTGTCTCCCAGACGGTAAATGCTAGGGTACCATTTTAGCACAGGAGCTTGAGCTCTTGTACTTGGTGCATTACCTTCTCTTCAGAAGTGCCTTTGCTGGTTGTCCATGTCTGCAGCAGCAGCTCCCCCACTACATCCACTCTACCTCTATGCTTCTGTCACCCCACTGCAAGTCTCAAATCCAGGAATAGTATCTTCATCATGTCAGTATTCCTCACAACTAACATTAAGATGGTTCTGATGGATTCAATGGCTTCATGTGAATAGAATTAATTCAATTCAATTCAAATTTCAGTTACTGTCATGGGATTCTGGAATTAGTCTGCCTGGGTACACAGCTTGATTCTGCCAGTTAATATTTGGGTAAGCTTGGACAAATTACACAACCTTTTTGAGCCTAAGTTCCCTCACAAAATAAATGAGCGTAATGACTGGTTGTTTTGTTTTGTGTGTGCTCTAGACTTGAAGAACAAATTATTGCCATAATTGAAACAATCAATTTACACAGTTCAACTTCATTCTACTCTCTTTTCCAATTAACACTCTGTTCCTTTACTTCTCATCACTACAGGGTATCCTGTGATTCCCCACTGACATCCATGGAGAACAGCACAGAAGTGAGTTCATCCTTCTAGGACATACAGATGCTCCAGAACTGCAGATCTCACTCTTTATGACATTCACCCTCTTCTATCTCTTTACTCTAGTTGGAAATCTGGGGGTGATTGTGTTGATTCTGTTGGACTCCCATCTCTACACTCCCAGGTACTTTTTCTTCAGTAATCTGTCTCTGATAGATTTTTGTTACATACCCAAGGTCATGACAGGACTTCTTTTTTTTTTTATTTAATTTTATTATATTATGTTAGTCACCATACAATACATCATTAGTTTTGATGTAGTGATCCATGATTCATTGTTTTCGTATAACAGCCAGTGCTCCATGCAGTACATGCCCTCCTTAATACCCATCACCGGGCTAACACTTTCCCCCAACCCCCTCCCCTCTAAAACCTTCAATTTGTTTCCTGGAGTCCATAGTCTCTCAAGCTTCATCTCTCCCTCTGATTTCCCCCACTTCCTTTTCCCCTTCCTTCTCCTAATGTCCTCCATGCTATTCTTTATGTTCCACAAATAAGTGAAGCCATATGATAATTGACTTTCTCTGCTTGACTTATTTCACTTAGCATAATCTCCTCCAGTCCCATCCATGTCGATGTAAAAGTTGGGTATTCATCCTTTCTGATGGCTGAGTAATATTCCATTGTATATATGGACCACATCTTTATCTATTCATCTGTTGAAGGGCATCTCGGCTCTTTCCACAGTTTGGCTATTGCGGACATTGCTGCTATGAACATTGGGGTGCATATGGCCCTTCTTTTCACTACATCTGCGTCTTTGGAGTAAATATCCAGTAGTGCAATTGCTGGGTCATAGGGTAGCTCTATTTTTAATTTTTTGAGGCACCTCCACACTGTTTTCCAAAGTGGCTGTACCAACTTGTATTCCCACCAACAGTGTAAGAGGGTTTCCCTTTCTCCACAACCTCTCCAACATTTGTTGTTTCTTGCCTTGTCCATTTTTGCCATTCTGACTCGTGTAATGTGGTATCTCAATGTGGTTTTGATTTGAATTTCACTGATGGCTGATGATGATGAACACTTTTTCATGTGTCTGTTAGCCATTTGTGTGTCCTCTTTGGAGAAGTGTCTGTTATGTCTTCTGCCCATTTTTTGACTTGATTATTTGTTTTTTGGGTGTTGAGTTTGAGAAGTTCTTTATAGATCTTGGATACCAGCCCTTTATCTGTAGTGTCATTTGCAAATATCTTCTCCCATTCTGTGGGTTGCCTCTTTGTTTTGTTGACTGTTTCCTTTGCTGTGCAGAAGCTTTTTATCTTGATGAAGTCCCAAAGGTTTATTTTTGCTTTTGTTTCACTAGTCTTTGGAGATGTATCTTGAAAGAAGTTGCTGTGACTGATGTCAAAGAGGTCACTGCCTATGTTCTCCTCTAGGATTTTGATGGATTCCTGTCTCACACTGAGGTCTTTCATCCATTTTGAGTTTATCTTATCAGAGACCATTATACCACCATGACAGTAGGTTTGTGTGTTTGTCTGGCCATAGGCTGGATGTCTGTGATGTTCTGAATGCCTCTATAAATGTTGGAGATACCTTCAGTCTCTCTTCCTGTATGTCCAATGTGGTTCAGCACTTTATCTGTGATATTCTAGCAGTCACAGCTCTGTCTTGCTCTGATAAGTACATCAGTAAGTTGGTTCTTATCTATATGACTGGCTTCCATTCTTTTTTTTTGCCTTTGTGGTTATCTTTATTTCCTACCTGTTTATATTTATCACCATCTTGAAGATGCACTCAGCTCAGGGGCATCAAAAGGTTTTGTCCACCTGTGCTTCCCACCTCACTACAGTGACCATCTTCTATGGGACAATCATCTTCATCTTCATGTACTTACAGCCTAGCTCCAAGAATTCCATAGACACAAACAAAATGGCATTTATCGTATGTATTTCCAGTTAACACATAAACTCCATGTGAACAGTAGCTTTGTCTGCTTTGCTCATAACTCTACCCTCCATAGCTAAATGAATCTCTGGTTCATAGGAAATTTCAGTAACTCTTTGTGAAATGAATGAATTAATAAATGAAGCTTTTAGTTTAATCATATCAATACATTGGCTATTTGGATCATGAATATTTATAATTCATCATTCATAAAATAAATTCATAAAATTCATCATTCATAAAATAAAAAAAATTTTAAATTCATCAGACATAAAATTATAGAACATTTCAAGATTCATGACCAGTGTTCTTTTTTGCTGAAATATTTTTATCTACATTCTCACTCAATGCTTTTAATCCCCATTTATGGATGCAATAATTTTCTGGAAACTACATTATCATTCCTTAGGAATGACATCTCATTGACTAGTAAGTAACACATCAAATAGATTCTATTTAGTAAATCATGAAAAGATATAAAGTATAAAACTATTTTAAAGTTTAATATCTCATTCAGTTCAGAAAATCACTTTATACACACTGGTTATGCAGTTAATTCCAGTGATTCTAAATATCCATAGAGAGATACTCTGATTTCTCTTCAGATCACATAAATCTTTCGCCTTTTTTTTTTAAAGATTTTATTTATTTGAGAGAGAGAGAATGACAGATAGAAAGCACGAGAGGGAAGAGGGTCAGAGGGAGAAGCAGACTCCCCGCTGAGCAGGGAGCCCGATGTGGGACTCGATCCCGGTACTCCAGGATCATGACCTGAGCCGAAGGCAGTCGCTTAACCAACTGAGCCACCCAGGCGCCCAATCTTTCGCCTTTTAAATATCCATAGAGAATGGGAATGCAATAGTATTTGTCAATAGTAAATACAATCCACATTCAATATCCTAGCATTAAAGTGATCATGTGTTTAATTTTGATCCTCAGGAGAGATCAATTCTATAATAAAGCTCCCTATAGGAATTTGCACTGTTTCCTTTTCTGCATCTACACACTTGGAGGCACTCATACTCACAGTATATGAAAGACTGTGCTTGGGGCACCCGGGTGGTTCAGTCAGTTAAGTGGCTGACTCTTGGTTTCTGCTCAGGTCATGATCTCAAGGTCATGAGATCAAGCCCAGTGTCAGACTGGGCGTAGAGCCTGCTTGAGATTCTCTTTCTCCCTCTCTCTCTGCCCCTCCCCCATTCCTTGCTCTAAAAATAAAAAGACTGTGTTTGAATATGCTAGGATGGTCATGCTGACACTAGCATGGGCAGTGTGTTATAACATAAACGTTCTCTTTTGGCTCCAGATCTATGATGATGGTGATGTATCTTCTGCTGGAATCATTTAAGAAACTAAGTTTAATAAAAACTTTTGGAATAGTTTTAGGCTTACAGAAAATGTGCAAAGACAGTATAAGAGTTCCCATATATCCCTTACCCAGTTTACTCTGATGTTATCATCTATATTACCTTGGTACATATGTCCATACAAAGAATCCAACATTCATACATTGCTATTAACTGAATCCCATACTTACTTGGATTTCACTAGTTTTTCTTTTGATGTCTTTTTTCTGTTCCAGTATCCTATCCACGATACCACATAAGGAAATAAAAGTGGTTATTGTTTTATGTCATTATTTTGGGTGATGTTCTACAAGCAGCATATAAGTGAAAGAAAAAGTCATGGGGGTAAGGAGACAAAGAAGGTGAAGTAGTTACATATAAGAAAAAACTTGGTGGGTGCCTGGGTGTCTCAGTCAGTTGTGCCTGCCTTCGGCTCAGGTCATGATCCCAGGGTCCTGGGAACCCAAGCCCCACACTGGGCTCCTTGCTCAGCAGGGAGTCTGCTTCTCCTTCTCCCTCTGCCCCTCCCCCTACTCATGCTCTCCTCCCTCTCTCAAATAAATAAATAAAATCTTTAAAAAAACAAAGAAAAAATTTTGGATATGATGACCAATATTGGACCTAGTAATACAAATTGAAAACACAACTTCACATTATTGAGGGAATTGCATTGGCAAGAAAGCTATGAGCCTTGACTGAGCATTAAAACAACTCTAGAAATTTAAAATTGCGTGTGCAGAAGTAAGCTGTAAAAACTGAATATTCCTCAAAGAGCTCATAATCCCCCACATGCACTTAAACTGCCTGATGTGGCCATCAGCTTCACATAAAAACATTGCACAACAGCACTCAATATATCTCCCACTTGTTCTGGGACATGGCCAGACTCTAATACCCAAGGTCTTTAGCACCGGACAGTTCTTTCTGTTTTGAAATGCCCCAGAACTGTTCACTTGAACCCTGCAACAAACTAAGGCCCATCAAAGTTACCTGAAAACCAATTAGAAAGTCTCCTTTTCCAAAAATCCCATCTTAATAACATGTTCGTCAATTTTATACATCTCTCAGTATTTCTTCTTTTTAATCTATAAAACTTACTCTCCTTTATAACATTTTTATAACCCCTGCTAAAACTCAAGTAATAGCAGATGGCTTCCCTTGCTGACACAAAATACAACAAGGCAAAACAAAACAAAACAAAACCAGCCTGTTAATTTTGTCTCAGATTTTGTCTTTGATACACTTCAGAAATGATCTTAAAGAATAATGGGTAAGGGGGGGGGGGAAATCCAACTAGACTAGGGCCCAGGAAAAATAATGGAAAGTAGAATTCTCCTAGAGAGAAAAACAGGATCTCATAAAGAAATATCTCCACTGTCAAGGTTGGGGTGGGGTGAGGGGGGCTGTTTCATAAGGCTGACTCAGCAAGATTTCAAAAGTGACCATTATATCTCTGTTCTTTACTTTCATAATAGGGAACTTTTTTTTTTCACTTATATTCATCCTGTTTGTATGTAATATATTGAGTAAGATGTGAGATAAGCTGTTTGGTTTTTATTTGTTTGTTTAGTTTGTAAGTTCCTAGACCATGAGGAGCCATGTTTGGACTGAATGGAGAGAACCATTGAACCCCTTTAGTGTCCTGGGTATTGAGCCCCTATAGTGATTAGTTGGGATTTAGGTTGTCTCCCTACTGGAAGCAGATAATATGGTCTGTGGGAACAGGGGGAATAAAATGGATATTTGATGAACATAAATATTACAGTAGAAGACACTTGTTCTTTTTGTGCCAAACTATTTTCTTTTTCCTCTTAAGCACATAGCTACACTTAATTTCTCAGCCTGCATGCAATTAGTGGAGGTCATGTCATTGTATCCTTGTCAGTGAAAGTGAGTATAAGTTACCTGTGCCACTTCCAAGTCTGGCCTGTGAAACCTTCCAGGTGATCCTTTGCTTATTCTCTCTTCCACTGTCACCTATTGGATAGAGAATCCAGGTCACATAGAACAACTAACTGAACAGTATATGAGCAAGTGAAGTCTCTATGGTTAAGCCACTGTGATTTGGGAGTTTCCTTGAATAACAGCTCGTATTATTTACACCAGCTAATATAAAGAGATTCCCATAAGACAGTCTGGAGGCTGTTGGCAAGAAGCAGATGGATGTATGATGAGAAATACTGTCAAATGTCTACAACACAATTCCACAAATTAATCCCCATCCAGCTTCTAAACATAATTAAAATGGATAGGACATGCATTTGCTCTACCACATTCAATATAAACCTACATGAGTACATGAGAATGGGGGTGCACACAAGCCTGTGAATAAAAAGTAATGCAGAGTTCCATCTATACACATACAGGTAGGAATAGGAAATTTGTCAAAGAAGTAAGTATAGTGTGGCTAATGTTTGATGAAAAAACATAACAAATCAGTTGAGGTATCAGAATATAAACTTATGTCAAATCATAATTTATTTGTTTGAAAAACTGTTCTAAGAGTCCCAAATGCAGAAAAAAGTACTCTAGTATTTTTTTAATGAAGGCATGTGTTTAAGTCAATACGTTTTATGGAAAGCTACATAAGTATAGCACTTAAATGAATTCCATCTTGACTGAGCCATTATGTAGAAACAGCAGGTTCACATAATAATTTTCAAAAAGATAAAAGACCAGAGTAGAAGAAAACAAAAGAGATAATACCGGCCTTTCCACCTTATGTGTACATGACTACCGACTCCTCACGTTGAGTAAAAATAATGCACTCAGAATAACAAATATACTTTTTTTCTGTCTGTAAATGCTTTGAAATGGTTATTGTCCTCATTCACTTTTACCCTAGTTGATCTGCACCATCTGTTATCACTTTCCCAATCATGGACTCCACATCGTTCACATTGACTTCCTTGTTATTCCTTCACAATTCCAAGCATGCTCCTACCTCAGGACCTTTGTACCTGCTATTCCCTCTGCTTAGAATGTTCCCTTGCTTCCTTCAGGACTCTCCCTAAATGTTACCTGTCCTATAGGTATGACTCCCCTTATAAAATGTTCACTTTGTTCTTCATGGGCCTCCTCACCTCAGCCTGCTCTATTTTTCATAGTTCTTATTAACACTGACTTATTTTATCTGTTCACCTGTTCATCTATATCTGCTAACTAGAATATAAACTCCCCGAGAGCTGCAGTTTGATCTTCTGTGTTCACAACTCTCTTCCCAGTACCTAGTAGAGTGTCTGGCTCAAGATTCTTTTGTGGAATGAACGAAGTAACTCTGTCATGAGTACACTATGTCAATATGTTGGATCTTTGAAGCACTGATAATTCTATCACACCACTACTAAATAATCCTTCTAAATATAATTTAGAACATTTCAAGAGACATGGCTGCTTTTCTCCTTTGTGGAATATTTTTATCTACAATCTCAGTGCTTGGACCCCCAATTTTAGATGCAAGGATCTTTTGGAACCCACCTTGCCATTCAGTGTGTCATCTGAAACCATCTCTTATTTTTCCCTTAGGAATGTCTCATTAAGTGGCAAGTCACACAATCAAACAAATCCTATTTAGTAAATTATGAAAAGACCTAATATTGAATGTAAACATAACCTGCATTCAGTATCCTAGTGTGAGATACAATAATTATCATTTGATTTTGGTTCTCCTGTTAGCTATAATAAAGCTACCCAAGGATATTTGCATCTGTATCTTCTCTTTCTATCTCTATATGATTAGAAGTATTCAACATCTCAAGATTTATAACACTGTGCTTGAATGCCTTAAGGCAGTCATGTAGATACTAGCATGAGATAAACTGATATTCCCAAATGGGCATGACTAGACTCCTTGACACGACATGCCAAACATCAAGAATCTTAAGTTACAGATTTTATATCTTAAATATAGGAATGGCTGACGTGCTTTTTTGTCCCACCAGTTTATCTCACTAGTATCATATGCTAGTGGGACACTAGCATGCATTCCCTTCTGGCTCTAAAGTCTATAGAAATGGTGATGTTTCTCCTCCTGGAACCATTATTATCACTTTAAATATTTTTTAAATTCTAGAATGTTCTAAATTTTCAAAAACTTACAAAGATATTACTGTCACTTCCCATATACCCCTGCCCTACTTTCCCCTATTACTAATGTGTTACTTTAACATGGTATGTTTGTCAAAACGAAGAAGCTAACCTCAGCATTACTGTTCTCTAAACTTTAGATTTTACTTGGATTTTATCATTTTTTTCCAGTAATGTCCTTTTCTCTTCCAGGCTACAACTCAGGAACAATACTGAATTGAGTTGTTATGGCTCCTTGGTTTCCTATAACAGTGTCTCAGTCTTTCCTTGTCTCTCATGACTTGGACAGTTTTGAGAGGTACTAGTCAGATATTTTGTAGAATAGCTTTCAATTTGCAGTTATTTGGTTTTTTTGGGGTCATGGTTAAATAAGGGTTATGGGTTTTCTGTCAGGAACAAGAAGTTCCCTTTTCATCATGTTGTATCAGCGGTACACGTTCACAACATGATTTGGTACTGCGATATTACCTTTGATCACGTGGCCAAGAGGGCTTGGCCAGGTTGTCCAGTGTGAAGCAATGTTTTCCCTTCTTTATATTCTATTTTTTGTAAGTAACTCACTAAGACTACCTTAGACTCCAGGCAGTGGGGGACTAAGGTCCACCTCTGGGAGTAGAGGGGGACATATAAATAAATGATTTAGAATTCTTCTGAAGGGAGAATCTGTCTATTTTCACCATTTACTTATTTCTTCAATCATTTATTTATATCAGTATGGGATCCCACATTTATTGTATACTTTGGGGTATAACCCTTTTGACACGCCCCCATCTGTTTTGAACAATTCTTTGTGTTGGAGCATTATGAGATGCTCAGACTCATCTTGTGTTGACCCTCTCCAGGCCTGGAATCAGTTATTTCTCCAGAGAGCCCTGCTCCCATCTATTGGCGAATACTATTTAGAAAATAAGATCTAGGAGCTGGGTAGGCTCATTGCTACTTGGCTGTCATTTCCAGGTGATCTTAGAAGACAAAACTAGGAAATATACATACACACACATTTATGCTTATTTCTGTATCTGCCCATCTATACCTGTAATAAGCTAAATATTTCTGACTTTAATTTTGTTCTTTCCAACCTCCCCCACTTCCTGTGTGACTTCTTTTCCTCTAGTGCTAGCTCAACAACAGTTTTTATCACGAATCAATATTGGATTTGTCAACTGTTTTTTCGGCAGCAAATGATATGATCACGTTTAATTTTCTTTATTAGCATATTGATAAGGTCAATTACATCGACTGATTTTCAAATGTTGGCTCAGCCTTGCATACCTGGAATAATTTCCACTTAGTCATTGTGTATAGTTCTTTTTATACACTGCTGCATTTGGTTTGGTAATATTTTGCTAAGGATTTTTGTATCGATGTTCACGAGAAATGTTTGCTTGTAGTTTTCCTTAGTGGTAAGGCATTTATCTTATCTGGTGTTAGGATTCGGGTACTCTCTATGCTTTGGCTTGTTTGTTTGTTTTGTTTTGTTTGTCATTTGCTTAGTAAAAGAAACTGTTATAAATTGTATTTACATTTTGCTGGATTTGGAAACCTGAGAAACTGATCCAAATAGCTCTTCCTTCACTTTTCTTTTTTTAATTTTCTTTCCCAGCTAACTGAGTTGGAATATTCCCCTGCTAGAACAAAGTTGATACAACACTGATGAGTAATCAGGCCAAGGTGTGAGTAAGGAGGGACAAAAAAGCATGTCAGCCATTCTCATATTTAAGATATAAAATCTGTAACTTAAGATTCTTGATGTTTGGCATGTTGTGTCAAGGAGTCTAGTCATGCCCATTTGGGAATTAAAAGGTGAGACAAGACAACTCAGGACTTTGAGCAAAAGTGGCAGTGGCAATCTGTTTTCCTGGTTAGGCTCCCTCCACTGTTGCCATCCCTGCCTATCACATAGGTGTGGGTGATAATGTGGGGGAGAGAGGTGATCTTGATGTACACAACAGAAATGAACTCTGGCTAACTTAAGCAGAAAAGAAATTTATTAGAAGATTAAAGGGGTGCTCACAAAACCAAAGGGAATATGTGATAATTTAGGCTAAGAAAATCGGTGTTAAACAAAGAAAGCCAGAAGGCAGGAACCACAGGCAAGACAAAGCCCTTGAAAGAGTTTTGTTAAGACAATTCCTCTGGCACATCCACCATTTCTGCCTTGGACGCTACTATTGACGGCTGCCACTACCACAACTGTTGGACCCTTGCTAATGTCATATGCCATAACACCTATTGCAAAAAATTCTAACTATCCTAACTTCTGTATGGCATTAATTGCATTCCTTTGGCTGAGATAAGTTCTTCTGATGCTTGCTGAGCTGTGAGCATGGTAAGCATAATAATAATAATAATAATAATAATAATTACTGCTCTCAAATACATCCCTCCTAGTACATTGACCATGTTCTTAGTGCTTACACGTCTTAATTAATTTAATCTTCACAGCAACTTCACAAATAAGTACTATTGTAATTCCCATTTTACTTAAGAGGAACTGAGGCTTAGAGACATTAATTAGCTCCCCCACATTCCAGGACAGTTTGGACAGAACCAGGATCTGCACACATGCCACCCTCTGGAGTCTTCTCTTGTGAACTTGTGAACACAGTGTTGTACAGTTTCCTACTTGTGAACCCAGTGCTGTAGTTTCCTACCACGTTTCATATATTGGGCAATTATCAAAAGTAGGAAGAGTTTGGGTGAAGGGCATCCAGAAAAATGTCGTATCTCAGCTCCTGGTGGCCATGTTATAGTTTCTACAAAGACATATATCTGGAATTTCTTTGTTGAGTCCCTGGGTTGTTCAGCTTAGTCTGGAAGTCAGTGGGCAAACTGAATATGCTATAGATGAATTCTTGCTTCCCTGCTTTGTCAATTTAAGCAGCTCGTATTTGAATTCTTCTTTTCTCACTTGAATTCTTACTTCTCAGTTTGCTAATTATTAACACACACCTCAACCCCACTATGGTAGGGTCTGTGGAATTGAGTCATGGTGACTTCTAAGGCCCCTAGGGGGTAAATTATTTCTTTTAGAGACAATGGGCACTTTCAGAAATGAATGGAGGCTCTCTCACAAAAAAGTAAGACTTTGCAATTGTTTTTTACAATGTTTGGTGAGAGTTTACTGTGTACCTGGCTTTGTTTTAAAAGCATATAAATGTTAATTAATATGCTTCTCATAACAACTGTATGAAGTAGGCACTATCATTGTCTTCATTTTACAAATGAGGGAGCTGAAGTGTAGAGGGGTTATATAACCTGTAACCTTCTCCACATTAATTTTTGGAGGTCATGTGGCTGTGCGACAACACAACTTCCATAATGCTCCAGCCTGGTTTTCATGACCTCTCTCACGATTCTGTCTGATTGCCATTGGGAAATTTAATGCTGAATCTTTTCTGAAGATATCTGCACTGTCAAGAAGAAATAATCCCAAGTCATGTAAATACATCAATGTTATGCCTTAACAAACTAAGCTGGGTCTCTAATTGCTTCTTCTCTACGTGAATGGACTCAGAGGCTATGGTTGCTCTCTTGGGTACCTATTCCACTGAGAATCTCATGTATGTATAAATCCCTCTGTTTCCCCATCATTAGCTCCTAACATCCCAACATGACTCTATTTGACATCACTTTGGAGGGACCAGTCTGTGTGCCATAGGCTCTTTGGTGTTCTTTTTGTGAATCTTCATGTAAAATGTTGTCTATTTCACTAAGTGGCCTTATTTCACAGACATATTACTCTGAGCCTGTGAAATGAGCAGGGACAAAATCCCAGGCCGAAATTTTGTCCCTGGTGGGTATGATGATTCTTTTTTGGAGTGGCTCAGGACTGTAGAGTCCATTCAGAGACTTTCTTCTGTTTTTCCTCATGGCAGCATCTCTGTGTGACAGGTTGGAGAATATTTTATAATCCCCATCTAGTAACTACCTTTTCTTTATATCTCCCTGCCTCTAGAGAACCTCAATCTTTGTGACCAGACATTAAGCAAGGAGATCAATGGGACATTTTCTTTCTCTTTGAGTGGCACTAGCAATTTGAAGATCATAAGTGAAGTTGTGTCACCTTCCTTGAAGGGCAAGGTAAATGTTTAGCTCAGTTCTCTGGTCTGTTAGATTGTGGTATTTGAAGATGTGCTATGTGAAGTTACAAGGGCAACACCTTCCCAACACCTTCCCAACACCGATTTTTCAGAGTTTAATATTCTTACCCTTCCAGACTGCTTGGCTGGAGTCCAGATGTTAGAGGAACCTTTATTGATTAGGAAAATGGTGATTTTTCTCAAATAATAGAGATGGTATTTTTCTCATCATTTAACATCCCTGCACCTAAGAGAGCACTTAGAAACTGGTAAGGACTCAGTACATCTTTGTTGAGGTAATGAGTGAAAAGATGAATAAATGAATACATGAATGAATGAATGAATCTCTGAATGAGCTGTTTATTAAGCCTGTTAATGAAGCACATTCTGAAGTACCTGGTACTGTGTTATTAAAGCTAGTCTCATGTGCAACTTAACAGAGGCTTTGCAGAGGCCCTGGATCAAAGGTTTTAGACTTCTGTGAATAAGTAACAGTAGTGCCTGGCTACCCATTATTGTTGATATTATTGTTGTTTTTTTAAGATCTATTTATTTATTTTGAGAGAGAGTGAGAGAGAGCACATGTGAGCAGTGGGGGAGGAGGAGCAGAGGGAGAGGAAGAGAGAATCTCAAGCAGAGTCCATGCTGAGCATGGAGCCTGGTGCGGGGCTTGATCTCATGACCCTGAGAGCATGATCCTGAGATCACGAACCTGAGATCATGACCTGAGCCAAAACCAAGAGTCTGACACTCAACCAACTGAGCCACCCAGGAGCTCTATTGATCTTATTGTTGTTAGCTTTAAAAAGACATGGCCTATGGGACACATTTATTATCTACTTGAAAAGACAAAACTTTGGCATCGTTAATATCTACTCCTTGGCTCCCACCATCTTTCAGCTCCCATATCTGCATCTCACCTCTGATTTTCTCTTCTTACCTTTTCCAGTGACCCACTGCAGGACTCAGTTCTTACCACACATGGCCTAAGTGATGCCATGGCTTAGAGCGGGTACACAGGAGGTGGTGACAAGGACATCAATTCAGGCTATATTTTGAAGGTAGAGATAACAAGATGTGCTCATGGACTACATGTGGAGCGTGAGGGAAAGAGCCAGGGCTGAATAATTCTGGCATTAAGAGATTCTTTGTGGAAGACTTTATCAGGGTTAGCCAGATATGTAACCTGGATTCTGAGAATTGTGGAGGCTATTTTATACAGAGATTATACAGTTGGCTGAAATAATTGGTATAACCTTCAAGAGATTCCTTTTGCAGTAGTCATGCCATGAAAGATAGTATCTCAACATTTGTACCTGTTATCATTCCTGATGTTTGGCCCCCAATTTTTTGTTGTTAATATTTTTAAAACAGTATGTTTGTTTAAACAGATTTGAATTTAAGTTATGAGGTCACTCACCCACATAAGTTTCTTTAGTAGTATGGTTCCAATAATTGTGTTGGTTTCTTTGTTATTTTTTTCAACAGCCTTATATACATACTATTAATAATAATAATATTTATTTAATAATAATACAACTTATGATTTATTACACACTATTAGGCAGTATTTGGGGTGATTCAAATATATCAACTCATTAAATTCTCCAAACAGCCTTGTGAAGTACTATTATTATCACCTCTGTTTTAAACTGACACACGGAAAGGCTGTGACTTGCCCAGGATTACCAGCTAGCAAGTGGAAATGCCAGGATTTGAATGCAGATAGGTCACCCAGACACCATGTTCTTCACTATAACAATATGCCGCCCCTGGAAATACTTGTGTTGTTTTCAAAGTGCCTTTTAAAATTCCTCTAAGAATCTTGTAATATAGTAAAAGTAGGAAACACAATGCCCACTTAGTTTTTTCAGATGAAGAAATTAAAGCTCAGGAACATTTATGTTGCTTTTCTGAGGCAATAAAATGAAGATCACAGAAACCTTCAACCTACATGAAAATAAGCAATAGCCAGTTTGAAGATAACTGAGTGGTAATTTGGAATATCTCAGTGGGGTCAGGCACTGACAAGTATGTATGTACCCTTACACATTGAAAGATGGAGGTCAGAAGATGCCAGTCTCTGGGTTACTGGGAACCCTGTACTGGTAATGGTGTCATGGTGCACTCATGTCATTTGGGTGACTTGGGTGAGCTCTGAGTCATTTTCCATGCATAAGTAATTTATCCATTTTGCCTTCTGGTGAACCATAATTTCAAAATAGTATCTATGGAGAACAGCACCAAGGTGAATGAGTTTAGGCTCTTGGGACTGACCGACAGCCCAGAACTGCAAATCCCTCTCTTCATAATGTTCATTTTCATTTATCTCACTACCCTCATTGGAAATCTTGGGATGCTCCTGGTGATTCTGTTGGACTCTCGTCTCCACACTCCCATGTATATTTTCCTCAGTAACCTCTCTCTGGTGGACTGTGCTTACTCCTCAGCTGTTACCCCCAGTGTGATGGCTGGGTTTCTCACAGGGGATAAAGTCATTTCCTATGGTGGATGTGTTGCTCAGATGTTCTTCTTTGTGGCTTTTGCCAGTGTAGACTGTTTCCTGTTAGCTGCCATGGCTTATGATCGGCAGGCAGCAGTATGTAAGCCCTTACATTATATCACCGCTGTGACTACAAGCTTGTGTGCTCAAACGGCAGTAAGCTGCTATGTCTGGGGCTTTGTTGACTCTGTCATCTATACTGGATTCACATTTTGCCTCTCTTTCTGCCATTCCAATGTGGCCCATCACTTTTTCTGTGATATCCCCCCAATTTTGGCTCTTTCCTGCCTTTATATCTATATAAATAAGATTGTGCTCTTTACCTTAGCAGCTTTCAGTGTCTGTTTTGCCCTTGTAGTTATCTTGACCTCCTATCTGTTCATCTTCATTGCCATCCTGAGGATGTGCTCAGCTGAGGGAAGGAAGAAAGCTTTCTCCACCTGTGCCTCACAGCTCACTGCTGTAACCACCTTCTATGGGACTGTCATGTTTATGTACTTACAACCCAGTTCTAGTCATTCTATGGACAATGACCAAATGGCATCTATGTTCTATACAATAATAGTCCCCACGTTGAACCCTATTGTCTATAGTCTAAGGAATAAAGAGGTGAATAATGCTTTCAGGAAAGCCACTAAGAAGCTGAAAATTCTGTTCAGCCCATAGATCAATTAGAGAGATTATAAAAGCTGTATAGTTAATCAGTTATCTATTGTTGTGTAGCAAAATATCACAATGCTTAAAACAACAGTTTATTATTTCTCATAATTCTGTGGTTGGTGGGGTAGTTCCTTTACTGCTTTCCTATGGGCCCACTCATGAAGTTGCATACCTTCTGCAAGGTCAGCTGGGCTGAAAGGTTCATGTTTCTAACTCATATTTCTAACTGTGGATTCTGGTTACTGTCCACCTCTTCTCCACATGCTCTTTCATCCTCCAGAGGATGGACAAGCTTTATTACATATTTTAAGTATGAAAGTAAAACTGAACAGTTTCTTGAAATTTAGACTCCTAACTTACACATTTTCTCTACCACATTATACTAATCAATGGTGTCAAAGGGTTGGCCCCAATGCAAGCATGAAGAAAGACTCCACCTCTTGAGGGAAATAGCTGCAAAGAATTTGTGCCCATAGTTAATCTACCATAATTAGAAATTAGGTTAAACTGCTGTAACAGAGAAAGCCAAAATACAGTGGCTTAAATACCATAGCAATTTGTTCTCAAATAATGGAAGCTAATGTAGCAACGTGAAAATGAACTCTCTGGACGGCTGGTGTGTCTTGGTCATTCAGGGCCAGGTTCAGTCCACCTAACCTCTCTCTATTATCTCCTAGAGTGTTGAGTGTTGAGTTTGTCCTCATCATAACTCTTCTGTCTGGAGGAAAGGAGGAAGAGATGAGTTGAAAGAAAAATAATATCTCTTCAAGAAAGTAATATAGTCACTATCTGCATGACTTCTGAGTACATTCCATTGGCAAGGATTTAGTCATAAGTCCACAAAAACAACCTGCAAAATCAACTTCAAAATTTAATCTCTGTCTAAAAGACAGTGGATGAAGCTGAAATCTCAATACTTTTGGAAAAAATAATGGAAAAACATATCCTGGAAAGCCAGGATACTGCCACACAATTAGTAACTGAATCTGAGCTTCTAAGCCCTGGAACTTTCTCAATAAAAGGTCAGAGAGATGAGTAGCCAGTGAGTGGTGTTCTAGAGGTGAGTGGTGTTCTAGAAACCAAGTGATGAGAAATGCATCAAGAGGAAATGGATGTGTCTGAGCTGCTAGTAGGTTAAGCAATATCAAGACTAAGAACTGGAAATAGGCCATAGTGATAGCAAGTTGGTGGGTGACTTTGAATGGTTATAGCTAGATGGTGGAAGAACAAATCTCATTAAATGTATACTCTACAATCTAGTCCATGATTATTCTTTGCTTTACATCATTTCTAAGTATTTTCCCAACCTGCATGATGGAGTAAATGTATGTTGTCTTTTCCCAGAGCAGCTAGAGAGATAAGGCTTTGAGACTTTCAACTTTGAGAAGAGAGATAGACAGAGCCTAACAACATGATGGGAAGCCACGGTTTCAGGAGATGACTGGTAAAAAGATGTTTTGGCAGTAGATGATGCTTCATGAACTTGAGCATCAGTTATATCGAATGCCTACTTTGCAGCAATTCGTTGTTCTGGGCTTCACTTCCCCTCCATTTTGTCTGAGTACAAGATTATTGTGTAACTGGTTCTTTAGAAGAATGGAGAAGGAGTGGTTTAGGTCACCTTGGGGAAAAGCAGTGTAGAGACAGGAAAAGAAGAGGCACAGGAGGTGGTGTGGTGCTTGAAGTGATGGACAAGTAAGACAAAGGAAGGGATTTGGAACAGGAACTGAGAGACAAAAGGAAAACTTAAACACACACAATCCCTACTCAAAGACACCTCAGAACCATTTAGGAAGGTACTCAGCCTCTTGTAGCTAGCTAGTTGCTATTTAATCTACCAGTTAAAGGAAAGAAGGCTGGAGGATTTGGGTTCATTTGAGTTACAACTGAGAAGTGAGATGGGCTCTTTGGAGAAAGAACTGATTACCGGGTTGGGACAGGAATAGCACAAGAGGAACCTGGAGTGTCTTGTAGTTCCAGAAAGTAAGGAGGAGAAAAACAAGAGGGTTGGGTATATCAAAAGGAAACAAGAGTAAAACTGAAAGTGCTCCCAATGGCCAAAGACAGAACAACTTGAACAAGAAAGTAAATAACATAGGACTACACTGTACCCCAAAGTATAAAGCAGATATATGTAAGTTGGTATTGATGGAAGTAATTAATAAATAAATAAGTAAGCAAACAAATCTTCCTTATAGAAAAATTCTAAATAATATATTCAGACTTCCCCAGGAGGTAGAGTGTAGTCCCTTCCACCATGAGTGTGTCCTGAACTTAGTGTGATGTTTCTAAAGTGTACAGCATGCAGGGGAGAAAGGCAACATTACACTGAAGCCCCTGGCAAACATACCTTCTTTAGGTGATTAAGGTTAAGACCCCCAGTGACAAGTCATGTTGGTAATGTGTCCCCTGATCAGATATGAATTTGTTATTTTTCTGAAAACCTACAACCCCTGTAACCATGACCAGAAAAAGTATACAAACCTAAATTGAAAGACCTTCTAGAAAATGCCAAAGCAATACTCCTCAGAGCTATTAAGGTAGTTAAAATCCAGGAAAGACTGACCCTCTCACAGATCAGAGGAGACTAAGGAGACAGGACAGTATATGTAGGTTTGGATACCGGATCAGACCCTGTAAGAACAAAACGACATTATCTGAAAAATAATAATCTGCACGAATTCTTCAAGTTTAGAGAATAGTAATGTATCAATGCTGGTCTCTGCGTTTTGACTAGTGTATTATGATAAAGTAAGATGTTAACACTAGGGGAAACTGGGTGGGAGGTAGGTGGGACTTGTTCTAATATCTTAACAAATATTTTGAAAATCTAAAATCATTTTCAAATTTAAAGTCATTATTAAAAAATGGCTCCAGAATAGAAACCATTTTCATAGACTTCAGAGAAGACCTTTGTGTTGCATCACACAGACCCCACCAATGTCAGCAATGTCTTAGGACATTCAAGCACAGGTTTGCAAGTCTTGAGAAGCTGAATGCTTTTAAAATCATGGAGATGAGCACACCTGGACGGCTCAGTATGTTAAGCGTCTGACTCTTGGTTTCAGCTCTGGTCATGATTTCGGGATGAGCTCTGTGCTCATCAAAGAGCCTGCTTGGGATTCTCTCTTTCCCTCTTCCTCTGCCCCTCCCCCTGAGCTCTCTCAATAAATAAATGAATAAATAAAATCTTTTTAAAAATTAAAAAAAAAACCAAAGTAAATAAAAAAGTAAAACCAGGGCGCCTGGGTTGCTCAGTTGGTTAAGCGACTGCCTTCGGCTCAGGTCATGATCCTGGAGTCCCGGGATCGAGTCCCACATCGGGCTTCCTGCTCGGCAGGGAGTCTGCTTCTCCCTCTGACCCTCCCCCCCTCATGCTCTCTCTCTCTCTCATTCTCTCTCTCAAATAAATAAATAAAATCTTTAAAAAAAAAAAAAGTAAAACCATAGAGATAAGAAAAAGAATATGGGTAAAAATTCCTTTGGATAGGTTTATCATAAAACTGAGCTCACCTCTAAGTCAAATAAAATACGCAATGATTATATATTATTATAGCATATTGAGGTAGGTTATGTTTGTTGTGGTAAAGTGTTGTCATGCTTACATTTTCTATGGATGTTTAGTCACTGGAGTTGATTGAATAATCATTATTTATGAAGGACTTTTGCAAGTTGAATAATTTAGAAAACTTTGTGCAGTCTCATATTTTGTGTTGTTACAATTTGCTAAATAAAATGTCTTTCATGTGTTATTTTTCATTTAATGAGAAATTCCTAGAAGAAAAGAATTAAGATGGCTTGATATGATTCACGTGATAGTGTGGCTTCCAAAATTTATTTGTATGAAAGCGGGAAATGCAAACAGTGAGTGAGAGACTATATAAAGAAAACAGCCACATCTCCTAAAATGCTCTCAAATTCTTTTTTAAAGAATTACATAATGGGTAATCAACTATAATTATCAGTAGTTCAAATATATTGACTTCTGGACTCAAAGCTTAATTAATTTATTTATTCATTAATTTAGCAAATGTTTATTGAGAAATTAGTATGAACTAGGGTATAATTTTTGTTTGGGGATAAAGTTGTCGATAAAACAAATTCACTCTTGTGTAGTGTATGTGCTAGGTAGACAGGTAAATGAATAAACAAGCTAACAAACAAATAAATAGAAATACTTGAGTACTGATCAGGACTATGAAGAGTAAAACAAGTTGGGAACAATGTCCAAGGGGTGTGGGGAGACTATTGTATGGTAACACTTAAGCAAAGACCTGAGGGAAGTGAGGGAGCTTTCTGAGCATTGGCAGCAGCAAGTACAAAGACCCTAAGGCAGGAGGGAGCTTGGATGGTCCAGGAACAGCAGGGAACTCAGTGTGAGTGAAGTGGAAGGAGCAAGTAGAGAGCAGCCACACATGATGTAGCTCATCTGAAGCCAAAGTGTCCTGAATGAGGAGCACTAGCCATCTCATAGTATTTCCAGAGAAAAAAATAGCTAATGTGATCATTACTCAGTGCATTTATTTTTTCACAGAATATAAGAAAGGATCATTATAAACAGATAAATTGGAAAATTCCCTTATTATATACTGATCAACTTTTCTTTTTCTGGCCTTCTTTTTTTTTGAAAATTGCCCTGTCAGGAGACATGAACAGACATTTCTGCAAAGAAGACATCCAAATGACCAACAGACACATGAAAAAGTGCTCAACGTCACTCAGCATCAGGGAAATCCAAATCAAAACCTCAGTGAGATACCACCTCACACCAGTCAGAATGGCTAAAATTAACAAGTCAGGAAACGACAGATGTTGGTGAGGATGTGGAGAAAGGGGAACCCTCCTACACTGTTGGTGGGAATGCAAGCTGATGCAGCCACTCTGGAAAGCAGTATGGAGGTTCCTCAAAAAGCTGAAAATAGAGCTACCCTACAACCCAGCAATTGCATTATTGGGTATTTAACCCAAAGATACAAATGTAGTGATCCAAAGGGGCACGTGCATCCCAATGTTTATAGCAGCAATGTCCAAAATAACCAAACTATGGAAAGAGTCTAGATGTCCATCAGCAGATGAATGGATAAAGAAGATGTGGTGTATATATACAATGGAATATTATGCAGCCATCGAAAAAATGAAATCTTGCCATTTGCAATGATGTGGATGAAACTAGAGGGTATTATGCTAAGCAAAATAAGTCAATCAGGGAAAGACAAGTATCATATGATCTCACTGATACGAGGAATTTGAGAAACAAGACAGAGGATCATAGGGGAAGGGAGGGAAAAATGAAACAAGACGAAACCAGAGAGTGAGACAAACCCTAAGAGACTCTTAATCTCAGGAAACAAACTGAGGGTTGCTGGAGAGGAGGGGGGTGGGAAGGTTGAGTTGGCTGGGTGATGGACATTGGGGAGGGTATGTAATATGAAGAGCACTGTGAATTGTGTAAGACTGATGAATCACAGACCTGTACCCCTGAAAAAATAATACATTATATGTTAATTAAAAAATTTAAAAAAGAGAAAATTGCCCTGTGACAAATCTGTTTCCAACAGACAGAATAGTAATTCCTTTAAAATATTGTATGTTGTAGCTTTGAATAAAATGTGCCACAAAAGGCGTATATCTTTATTTAAAAACTTATATCATGTATTTGGGCATCTGGGTGGCTCAGTTGGTCAAATGTCCAACTCTTAATTTCTGCTCAGGTCATTGATCTCAGGGTTGTGAGATCAAGCCCCGCATTAGGCTGTGAGCTGGGCATGGAGTCTGCTTAAGATTCTCTCTCTCTCTCTTTCCTTCTGCCCCTTCACCCTGCTCTCTCTCTCTCTCTAAAAAAAAAAATTATGTCATGTTTTATTTCATTTTGGCCTTTTTTTCACCATCTTAAATCATTTTTTTCTTCTTCAAGTATAATTAACATACAGTGTTGTATTAGTTTCTAGTGTACAATATATCGATGCAACAATTTTATATATTTCTCAGTGCTCATGAAGGTAATGTACTCTTAATCCCCATTTTGGACTCTTGTAAAATTTTCAACTACAGAAATAAATAATGTCAGACATAAATTTATATTCTAATATTTAAATTGGTTATTTTAACTTTTTTATTAAAAATTAGTCATACTACAATCAACTCCTTTAACAAATTCCCCCCTCCTGTGTGTATGTGCACATATGGGATTCTTGCATATGCTTTTTTTCATGGGTTTGTGTGTGCCATGGTTTGCATGGAGGCTTGCATTGCCATATGGTAGAAAAAATAATGAAGATGTAATTAATAAAACTTACTACAAGCAGAGCCCCCAAATTCATAAGATTCCCCTTGGCCATCCTGCTTCAGATATCACATATTTGAACATATATTTTCTCTTCTAGATTATAGATTTTTGAACAAGAAATGGTATCACCTCAGTAATTTAGGTGCAGTGCGAGCATTAAAATGGTCATTGCATATTAGAGACCTGACAACAATGACACAGGTCACTGTGGATACTATGATTTCAAGAGGTAAAACCAACAGACAATTTTGCTTTCTCAACCACCTTCTTGAAAGCAGTTTTAACCTCCTTGTTCCTCAGGCTATAGACCAGGGGATTCAGCATGAGAATGACCATTGTGTAGAACACAGATGCGATTTTGTCTGAGTCCATGGAATGGCAGGAGGTTGGCCCATAGAAGATGGACACTGTAGTGAGGGGGGAGGCAGAGGGAGATAAAGCTTTCTGATATCCCTCGGCTGAGTGCATCTTCAGGATGGTGATAAAAATGAGCAGGTAGGAAATCAAGATAATGAGAGCAAAAAAGATTTTGAAGCTCGCTACAACAAGAACCAGCTCACTGACATGTCTATCAGAGCAAGAGAGAGCCATGACTGCTGAAACATCACAGAAAAAGTGATGGATTAGATTGGACATGCAGAAAGAGAGACTGACAGTGTTCTGAATGTGAATGGAGGCACTAAGGAAACCGCAGATGTAGGAGCCCATGGCCAGACAAGCACACACACCTGTCATCATGGCGGTGGTGTAATGGAGGGGTTTGCACACTGCTGCAAAATGGTCATAAGCCATTGAAGCCAACAGGAAATTTTCCACGGTGGCTAAGGCTACAGAAAAGAACCTCTGAGCAGCATATGCACTGTAGGAGATGACCTTGTCTCCCACAAGGAACCCAGCCGTCACTTTGGGAATTACAGCTGTAGAGTAACAAAAGTCCACCAGAGACAGATTACTGAGGAAAAAGTACATGGGGGTGTGGAGATGGGAGTCCAAGAGAATCAAAAGAATCGTCCCCATGTTACCAACCAGAGTGATGAGGTAAATGAGGGTGAACATGATAAAGAGGGGGATCTGCAGCTCTGGGGCATGGGTTAGTCCCAGAGAGATGAATTCAGTCATTTCTGTGTTGTTTTCCATGGGTATTGTTGGAGAATCACAGGAAGCCCTGGAGGGATGAGAAATAAAGAAACAATAAAAAACAAACAAGTAATTGAAGTGAAATTGAAAGAGATACATAGAAAAATGATAGATCAATAGATGTGCATGGTTTCATTACACCAATAATTCTTACTTCATATTTTTCAGATCTCAAAATTTAATGCATGAATTATCTATATAGTTATACATTGCTAAAACTGAAGGATCTTCATGGATCATATTCCACTTTCTAAGTTTTGTAAATTTGTAAACTGAGATGTGGAAAAAGAATGTCTTGATTAAGATGACGTGTCTATACCTTGGCTCATTGAAGGTAAAAAAAAGATGGCATGTCTGGAATCAAATATATCTGTCATTTCAGTTCCATGGGTCATTAAATGTTTACACTTGTATGTTGCTCTAGACAGAAACTACTTTAGACACTATGCATATATTCATTCTTTTTTCTCAACAACCATATGAGATTGACTGGTTATTACCCCCATTTCATTTATGAAGCACAGAGATTAAGTCATGTGTTCTTGTTTACAACATTATGCTGCCAAAGCCAAGTTTTGTACCCAAGAGTGTTTCTTCAGTCCACTGGTCTCAAGTAAAATTGAATTTAACTCAATTTACAATTACTCATTGTCTCCATTGTCCCACACTCAGTTTTTGGAGCCTTATACTTAGGTAACTGAGCATATAAGCAGAGTAGATGTAGTAGGGTAACTGGAGCAGTAGGGCATATACAACCAGCAGAGGCAATTCAGAGAGCAAGGCACAGCATCCGGTGTAGAGCTCGGGCTCTGGGAAGAGGTGCACATCAGCCCTATCACTGACTACCGAAGGGGTATTGGTTCCAACCTCAGTACCTAGACCTGATTTTCTCCATACACAAAATGAGGATTGTCATGAGATCTACCTCAAGATATTGTCTTCTTTTTTAGTTTTTTTTTAATTAAACTTTTTATTTAAATTCTAGTTAGTTAACAAATATGGTAAAATTGGTTTCAGGTGTAGAACTTAGTGATTCATCACTTATATATTACACCCAGTGCTTACAAGTGCCCTCCTTAATACCCATCACCCAATTAGCCCATCCACCACCCACCTTCCGCCATCAACCCTCAGTTTGTTCTCCATCATTAAGAGTCTCTTATGGTGTGCCTCGCTCTCTCTCTCTCTCTCTTTCCTTATAGAAATAAAGAGATAAGGCATTATAAACAATGAGCAAAATGCTGGGTGTTTAGCATGGCCTAATATATAAGTTAGCTGTAGTATTGTCCTTAGGATGGAATGATAGCCCTTATGTTTGTTTGAGAAAGGTGGGTGGTGACATGCAGAAATTCAGGGATGGATGAGTTCTGAAGTTTATAGCCTCTCTTTGATTTCCTTGTTCTCACACACTTGGTCCATTGATGATTTTGTCCCCTCCAGTGTTCCTCAGTCTGTCTGTCCTCTGTCAGCTTGAGTGGCTGTTCTAGCCATTCCAAATGAGCCATTCTTTTGCTTAATTTCTTTCTTAAAATCCATATTTTAGCATGAGTCAAAGAATGTCCTTTCTGAAACTCATTCTTCCTCTCATTACTATCATCTCATGGTTGAATCACCAAGATCAAGGGCTGAAAGGTCCTGGTTTGTTGGCTGCCTTTAGCCTGCAGGTCTGTTTTGGTAGTGAGCTCCACATTTAAAAACATTTTTTAAATGTTTTTTATTTATTTATTCATGAGAGTCAGAGAGAGAGAGAGAGAGAGGCAGAGGCAGAGGGAGAAGCAGGCTTCCTGCCGAGCAGGGAGCCCGATGCAGGACTCGATCCCAGGACCCTGGGATCCTGACCTGAGCCGAAGGCAGACACAACCAACTGAGCCATTCAGGTGCCTCTCAAATTTTTTTATGTGATATGATCTTATATAGGAACAGTGCCTTCAATCTTTTGAATTTGAATTTGAAGGCTTTAGAAAGACATCTCTTCTGCTAATCATTCTCTACCACTGTCCTCCCGCTTCTGCAAATCTTCCCTCAGCAAGCCCAGCTCTAAAATCATTAAGTTTGTCAACCTCTGACAATTGTAACCACTCTTAGAATGTGGCATGTTCTACAAATAGTAAGAGCTATATGCTTATATATTTTTCTTTATGCATATCTGTACATATATATTTATGTGTGTGTGTATGTAAACACATATCATTACATTTAAATTCACGGTAAGTAGAATTATTACTCCCAAGTTACCATTAAGAAAACTGAGGATTTGAGGAATTATGTAAAGCTCTACAACTGCTTGGCTCAGATGAGGAAGAGTCAAGATTCAAATCCAGCTGTGACCAAATCAAAAGCCTGTGCTTTTAGGGGCGCCTGGGTGGCTCAGTCGTTAAGCGTCTGCCTTCGCCTCAGGTCATGTTCCCAGGGTCCTGGGATCGAGCCCCACGTCTGGCTCCCTGCTCGGCAGGAAGCCTGCTTCTCCCTCTCCCGTTCCCCCTGCTTGTGTTCCCTCTCTCGCTATGTCTCTCTCTGTCAAATAAATAAATAAAATCTTTAAAAAAAACCTGTGCTTTTAGTGACCTTATCATTGGCCTTTACAGATGTGCTAACAATAATAATAAGGATGACATTATGCATTATGCAGGAAAGATTACAGTGGAGTACAGATCTGGTTAATTATAACACTTTTGTAGTTTATAGAATGTTTATTTTACTGTCTTCTGTTTTTCTTAACCTCCAATGAGAGGACAGAGATAGCAAGCATAAGATGAATTTAAAACTTACTGAATAAGAGCTTCACCTATCTTTTTTGTTTGGTGGATCTTTTATTTTTTTTAAAGATTTTATTTATTTATTCATGAGAGACAGAGAGAGAGAGAGAGAGAGAGAGAGAGGCAGAGGGAGAAGCAGGCTCCCCGCCGAGCAGGGAGCCTGATGCGGGACTCGATCCCAGGACCCTGGGATCCTGACCTGAGCCAAAGGCAGACGCTTAACCATCTGAGCCACCCAGGCGTCCTGGTGGATCTTTTAAAAGACAGCAGCATGATGGTATTCCATAAGTATCACTAAACTCCCCATTGACAGAAGTTTTGATATTTAAATCTCAGTCTCAGCTCACTACTTTAGACGTAATGTTCAAATCATCTATTTCTGTGCTCAAATAATTCATAGTAGGTAGAGTAGCCCCATGGATTTTGCATGAATTACACTTCTCGCTAAAAATACATTTGCAACAACGTGGATGGGACTAGAGGGTATTATGCTAAGTGGAATAAGCCAGTCAGAGAAATACAAATACCATATGATTTCACTCATATGTGGAATTTAAGAAACAAAACAGATGAACATAGGGTAAGGGAAGGAAAAATAAAATAAGATAGAAACAGAGATGGAGGCAAACCATAAGAGACTCTTAGCTCTAGGGAACAGACTGAGGGTTGTTGGAGGGGAGGTGGGTGGGGCGATGGGGTAACTGGGTGATGGGCATTAAGGAGGGCACTTGATGGAATGAGCACTGGCTGTTATGTGCAACTGATGAACCACTAAATTCTACCCCTGAAACTAGTAATTCAACTTAGTTAGTTGAATTTAAATAAAGAAATATATAGAGAGACTGACATTATATATAATATAATATATATATATTTATACGCACACACACATATATGTATGGATCATAGACGCTTACCTTGCTGCTGGAAAAGAAGGGATAGGAAATCCTGAATAGTGAGTCTGAAATCAGACTTTTTGCCATGGAATAACGCCTATATACTGTTATAGATGTTCTCTATCAGCTATCAGCCAAAATATTCCAAGACCTTTAAGGCAGGTAAAGATGAAGGAAAGATTCCAACAGGGAGTCACAAACCTGATCCATGTCCTGAATCTACCATTAATTCTTCCTATGCTTTGGAGGAGTCACTTGTTCTCTCCTTATTTGTAAGATAAAGAATAAAGTGACCTCTCCTACATCATTCACAGAATTATGTCTGTGGTAAGCAAAGGAAGGAAGCTCAGTAAAACATCTTGCTGAGGGGTTATCCCTTTAAAGTCAATCAGTATAATTTTCCTGTTGAAATGTTTTCCCTGCCCATGATTGCAGGCTTGAAGCAAATTCTCAAGTCCAAGTCAGGGAGGAAGGTCTGCAAGTACTAGCAACTATTAACAGTCAAATGAATAAATGGTGGCCAAAGGGGCTCGGCACATGGTCTGGTCCCTCTAAAAATGATGTCCTGTGAGTCATGTTGGGATTTCAGGGGCTAACTCATGGAATCAGGAGGGAGTTATGTAGACATGGAGTTCTCTGTGCATGTCCCCCAGGAGGGCATCTATAGCTCTCATCCACCTTCTTAGGGAGAAGCAATTAAACAGCCTGTGGGGCCCTAGCTGGATTTGATTAAGGTCACACATGTTTTCATATCACTTGTTATTTCTTATTTTCCCCCTTTTCTAATTAAAGCAGAATTTATACACAATAACATCCTTAGTTTCTATTGTATAAATTTCAGAGTTTGGTTACATTTACAAGGTCATGTAACCACTAGCACAATTGCGATATAGAAGAATTCCATCATCTAAACCAAACCCTCCAGCTTCTTTGTGATCAATCCCTTCTCCCACCTGCCGCACCTGGAAACCACTAAACTGGTTTTGTCCGTGTAATTTTGCCTTTGCAAGAATGTCCTATAAATTGAATCCCAGTGTGTAGCCTTTGTATCTGGATTCCTTCACTTAGCACAGTGTGTCTGAGATTCATCCATATTGTTACCTGTATTAATTTCCCAAGACTGCCATTAAAAAGTACCACAAAACAGGTGTTTTAAACAACAGAAATTTATTGTCTCACATTTCTGGCCCTAGGAGCCTGTGGTCAATGTGTCGACAGGGTTGGTTCTGCTGGTTGCTTGTGATTTCTGAAAGGCAGAATTTGTTTCACATCTGTCTTTGAGCATCTGGGTGATGTGTTGGCATTCTTTGGCATTCCTTGGTCTGCTACATCTTCTTGACTTCTGTCTTCGTCATCATATGGTGTTCTCCCCTTATGTTTGTGTCTGTCTAAATTTCCCTTCTTAAAGGGACATGAGTCCTGTTAGATTTGGGGCCCATCCTACCCCAGTATGATCTCATTTTAAGTAATCAAATTTGCAACGATCCTGTTTACAGATAAGATCATATTTTGAAGTACTGAGGTTAGGACTTCAACAAATGAGACATTGAACTGGACTTTGGACTTCTCATAAGAGCATTTTGTTACTTATATTGTTAAATCTGTCTTTCTGTAAGGGAACATGGGTTTGGACTTTCCATTGCTCCATCCTGCTTATCTCACTCTCTGGTCCTTTATTATATGATTAATGGCTTGGCAGGACTAATTCTTCAAAGTGTATTTCCCCTGAAGTACATAAGCTCTGATGTCCCGGCTTTATTTTTTTTTTCCTTCTTTATCTCTTAGCCTACCTTCCTATGGATTGCTCTTGGGTCCTTATGAACCATTTACACAGCAAAAATTATTCTTAAATCCCCTTAACCAAGTAGACCCCAAATTTCATATTTTACCATTGGATGTTTGTATGAGTTGGATACCACTTTCACAGTTCAGGGACATTATAATTTTGCCCTACATTTAGCCAAGGACTAGTACCTCAGAAATTTTCCTTCCTAGGCCTCCCGAGATGGTGTGGCCTTGGGAATGCAGAACATCTTCCAGACCGACAGGGATAAGTATGACTTTATTTTTAAGACTACTTCTTTAGAGTTATGCCTGGATTAAAGTAGCTTATTTTTAGCCAGCGTTTGGTCAAAGTTGTGCTCGAGTGTGCTTAGAGTTCAAGGTCCTTTGCTAATGGATCACTGTGTGATTTGGTAAAACTTTCATGTTTTCCCCACCTCCGGCTTTTATGGCTCTTAAGTGGATGCTATCTAGGGTGTGAATGCAAGCTTTAGGACCCTTAGGCATGAGTGTGATTTTAGAAGGACTCTTCTTGACTCTCTCTTGCCCCTGTTCTCTCTTTGAATCTACTGGCATCTCGACCATTTTACTTTTTGCTACTAGTATCATGAAATTTTCCAAACCCCTTTTAATTGCTAATCACCAAATCCTCCATGGTTTTCCACGATACTCTTAGGCATGAACTTCTCACTTGCTCTAACTAAAGTCAGTCACTTAGTTTCCCTTAAAACTTGCATCTAAAGTTTTATCATTTTATATTATTGTGCCACATTTTTTAAGACAAAGAATCCAATATTGGTACTTTACTGTTAACTGAAGTCCAGAGTTTGTTCAAATTTCACTACTTTTTCCACTAATGTCCTCTCCCCCTCCCACCACCTTTGGTCAGGATCCGATCTTGGATACCACAGAAGCAAATACAAATTGTGTTATTTTAAGCCAGACTACTACACACTAGTAGTGTGTCAACAGCAGCTCTATGTCCTTGTGGACTGCCTAGCCCGCTGGACATAAACTCTGTACCACTGTACTGGAACTGTGGGGGCAGACAGCATTCAGCTTCTCCCAGAATGATCCTCCTCTTTGTTAAGTAAGTGCTGGTGGGAAGACCATAGCCCTAGGTTTCTTGGCTTGCCCCTCCCAATGTGGAATCACTGCCCAAAAAATAAATTGAGGCAGAGACCATGGGGTCCCCAAATTCTCAGACTTCTGTATGTTGGGGCAAAGATTTTACCCTGGAGATGACAGCCCTGGCCTACCCAGCCTTGCTCAATGGGAACAGTGCTTCCGCAGGATGGGCCTGGGAAGGATGAGAGATGCCAGTGTCTTGCTCCTCATAGAGTGATATTGTAGCCCACTGGAACCTGGAGTTAGAAAGTTTCCCTGCCTTCTTGGACACATTTTCCTGGAATATAACCTCTACCACACAGAGCTGGGAAAGGTGATGGAAGCGGGTCTTGGCTTAAATGCCACAGACGCTGTTCTTAGTAAGATTGAGCAGATCTCCTTGAATAAATATTTCTCCATTTGCTATATGTCCTTAAGATAAGTATAAAGGATTTCAAATTGTTGGGTTTAAAAAAAATAATTTTCACTAGTTATGTTGTTGTTTCACTGAAGAGAAGGTCTGTTGAGCCCTTTGTATGCCGTCTAGAGAGCCCACCGCTAAGATTATTTTTCATAAACTTTTAATGTTGGAATTGTTTAGGATTTACACAAAAGTTTCAAAGTCATTACCAAGAACTCCTGTATAACCACTCACTTAGTTTCCCTTAAAACTTGCATCTAAAGTTTTATCATTTTATATTATTGTGCCACATTTTTTAAGACAAAGAATCCAATATTGGTACTTTACTGTTAACTGAAGTCCAGAGTTTGTTCAAATTTCACTACTTTTTCCACTAATGTCCTCTCCCCCTCCCACCACCTTTGGTCAGGATCCGATCTTGGATACCACAGAAGCAAATACAAATTGTGTTATTTTAAGCCAGACTACTACACACTAGTAGTGTGTCACCAGCAATGTGTCATTCTCAGAGATATTATTTATCTTTAGTAGTTTCAAGTTTTTATTTAAATTCTACTTGGTTAACATACAGTGTAATATCAGTTTTAGGAGTAGAATTTAGTGATTTATCAGTTCCATATAACACCCAGTGCTCATCACAAGTGCCCTCCTTAATGCCCATCACCCATTTGACCCATCCCCTGCCCACCTCCCCTCCAACAACCCTCAGTGTGTTCTCTGTAGATAAGAATCTGTTTTATGGTTTGCCCCTCTCTTTTTTTCCCTTGATATTCATCTGTTTTGTTTTCTAAATTCCACATATGAGTGAAATCATATGGTATTTGTCTTTCTCTGGCTGACTTACTTCGCTTATGATACACTCTAGCTCGATCCACATCATTGCAAATGGAAAGGTTTCATTCTTTTTTATGGCTGAGTAATATTCCATTGTATATATATACCACATCTTTTTTATCCATTCATCAGTCAATGGACATTTGGGCTCTTTCCATAATTTGGCTATTGTTGATAATACTGCTATAACCTTCAGGGTACATGTGTCCCTTTGAACCACATACATTAAAAGAGAAAGGTACAGGAGTAGGGACAAAAGTAAATGAAGCAATCTAGAGAGTTATATCTAGAAAACAATTCAGGGTGTGGTGACTAGAATATGGGAGCCAACTTATAAGAAATGTCCAGGTTTTTTAAGGAACTGCATTTCTAGGATGTCTGTGCCTTCATTGAAAAAGTCTTAAACCACCTGTGGAAATTAAAAATTGCATGGATGAAAGTAAGTTGCCAAATGATGTTCCTCAAGGAGAATAGATCCTTCAACACCGCTTCTAAAGTTGTAAATAAAAAATAATGGGTAAGAAAGCAACTTCCAACATAGTACATCATTAATTTTTGATGTAGTGTTCAAAGATCCATCAGTTGCATATGACAACCAGTGCTCATCACAACAGTGCCCTCCTTAATACCTATCACCCAGTTACGCCATCCCTCCACCCCCCTGCCCCTCGCTAACCCTCAGTTTGTTTCCCAGAGTCCAGAGTCTCTCATGGTTGCCTAATTGAACATAATAATAATAATAATAAATAAAATTTTTTTAAAAAGAAAGCAACTTCCAAAAAATTAAATCAGGTTTTAAGAAAAAGAATGGCAAGTGTATTTCTTCACAAAAAGAAAAACCAAGATCTAATGAAGAATTATCCACCATCCTCATGGTTGAGGAGACTTTGTAATGCCAACTCAGCAAAATTCTAGAATTGATTGCCTTCTTTTCTTCACTTTTATGAATGAGTTGGATTTTTTCCCTTATTATCTTTACCCTACTTCAATATTATATATTGGATGTGCATATGGGACGAGCTAAGTTTTTTTCTTAGTTCATAAGTTGTTGGATCAAAAGGACCCACATTTGGAGTGGATGGAGGGGACAAATTTGTCCCTTAGATACGCTGATAATTGAGCTTCTATACTCGCTATAATTACTGGAATGTCAGGTGCTCCCTCCCAGGAATTTTGATTGGAACTTTAAAAAGCCTTTATGTCCTTAATGTATTCAGAAATGTCTAGCCCAGTCCCTTAACACCTCACTCCATTACCTTCAAAAGACAGTTATATCCTGTGAGTGATATTGTCTTGATGTTTGAGACAAGGTCCCTTCCTTTAGCAGTTATTTATTTTCTTTGTATAATGAAACCACAGAGGATTTTGTTCTACCTCTGTAGAAGAGTTTGTCCCAATTCTCCAGCCTCTCAGGTAACTCCAAACTTGAATACTACCAGCAATGTATGAGGACTCTCATTTCACCACACCTGTACAAAAATCTGTCATTATCTGTTTATTTGAATGCAGCCATCCAAGTGTGTATGAACTTGTGTCTCATTCTGGTTTTAATATTTATGATTAATGATATTTTGTATCTTTTCATGTGATTATCAGTATTCACACAATTTCTTTGCCTGGTGATGGGTATTAAAGAGGGCACATTCTGCATGGAGCACTGGGTGTTATGAACAAACAATGAATCATGGAACACTACGCCAAAACAAATGATGTAATATATGGTGATTAAAATAACAATAGAAAATTTAAAAAAATGTCTCCTTATATCTTTCCCCACTTTTTAATCAAGATGTTTGTTTTCTCATAATTGAGTTGTAAGATTTCTATATTCTCAAAATAAACTTGTAGATCAGATATTAGATTTGCAAAAATTTCCTCCCAATTTGTAATTTTGGCTTTTTTATTTGATTAATGGTGTTTCTTGATATAGAAAAAAAATTGAATTTTGATGCAGTTAACATTGTGACTCCAAAATTGTTACTTGTTACTTTTTTGTAAGTTTCATCTATTTATTGATATTTTTTATTAGGTGAATCATTGGCACCATATTTTCCTTTCCTTGCTTTCTTCAGCTCTTTGCACATATCTGATCTCCCTCAGAGAGTTTGTAATGACTACTCTCCCTTTGTTTGGGTCACATTTTCCTCTTTATTTTCATGCCTCATAATATTTTTTTTCCTAAAAAGGTGGACACTTCAGATAATAAAGTATAGAAACTCTGAATTCTGAACATCCCAGGAGTTGTCTTTTTTTGTTTGTTTAAGATTTTATTTATTTGTCAGAAGGAGAGAGAGAGAGTGCATGTGCACAAGCAGCGGGAGCAACAGGCAGAGGGAGAAGCAGGCTCTTCACTGAGCAAGGCACCCAATGTGGGACTCCATCCCAGGACCCAAGACCTGAGCTGAAGTCAGACGCTTACCCAAATGAGCCACCCAGGTGTCCTCCAAGAGTTGTTGTTTGATACTCCTTTTTGTTTGATTGATCAAACTATCCTGATTTTAGAGTCTGTTTCTCTGCTGTGTGTGGCCAGTGAAGTCGCAATTCCATCCTTTTTTAACCTTGTTTTTATTTATAAGCCTGTGCTCTTAGGGGTAGCCACTGTATCAGTGGCCAGCCAATGATGTGTCAGAAGTTTTCCTTAGACCCATTTTGATGGAAGTTTCCGTGTATGGTTTGAGAAATATATTCAAAGTTCGGGCAAGTTGACAAATCTGCCCTGGCTTTCGCTTTCTTCTTGGGTGGGACCATGAGAGCAGCCAGGAATGAGGAACTGGCATCTGCTGTTTTACCTGCGTGCTTACGTAGCATTGAACAGATACATACCCAGGAATATGTCAGAGCTTTTCAAAGCCCACATGGCTGTATCATTTCCTAAATATCCCTTTAAAATGTCTGACTTGTCCCTCACTTTCCCCAAACAGTATTACAGCTCTTGGCAGCTGTGATTTATCCTTCTGCAGTAGTTTTGACAAATGCTGTTGCAAGGCTAATGCAATTCTCATAGTCTGTAAGCAATATAACTTTTCGTAGCCATAGAATTCTCAGGCTCTTCATTCTGTCAGGAATACTCTATCCTGGCATAGACACTACCAAGGGTTGGCAGTGACATGAGGAAATTGAGATTATTATGCACTACTAATGGTACTCAAAAAAAAATACCATTTGGTAATATTTTATAAGGTTAAACATAAACTTACTGTATCAGCTAACAATATCACTTCAAGGTATTTACTCAAACCTATGTTCATACATAGTTCTGTGTGCAAAAGTTTATAGCAGATTTAACTGCAATCAATACAAACTAGAAGTAAACAATGCGCTTAGATCCATGTAATAGACTACTACTCGACAATAAAAAGAAACAAACTACTGATACATGCAACAAATGGATGAATCTCCCAAATACATTATGCTGAATGAAACAAGCCAGACTCAAAAAATAGATAGTGTGTGACCTCATTTATGTGACATTGCTTCCATAGGAAATTGAGGATTGAGGGTGGCAGGGGAGTTTCACTACAAAAGAACACAGGGAATTTTGGGGGGCAAATGGGACTATTCCTTATTTTGATTGTGTTGTGTTTCCACGATCAAACACCATTTGTCCAAACTCTCAGGACTATACACTAAAATTCATGAAATGTCCTGTAATAACTTATACGTAAACTGAAAAAAAGGAAGAAATGGCAACCAAAAAATGTGAATACATCTGTGTGTTCACTCAACTAAGCTAGGTCTTCACAGGTGGTTTAATTGCTTCTTTGTTAGGTAGTAGGAGAAGGCTCTGTAGCTGTCTTCACAGGGGCCCGTTCCCCTGAGGTCTCCAGGCCTCTAAAACTCCCTTCTGGTTCTCATTCATTATCTTCTAAAAATCCCAATGTAGTTCTTCTCTTTGACATCATTTTGAAAGGAACAGACTATATACTAAGCTGTTTTGGTAATTTATTTACTCATGTGAATGTGAATAGTTGTTAGTACATGTGCTGGACTTCCCCCAAATTGTGGATTTTCTGTAAGTCTGCAACCATTGACAGAAAAACCTCCAGGATGAAAATTATATTGAATGCAGTCAAAATGACAACCCTTTCCTGAGTTGTTTTATAGCCTTTTTATCTGCTATTCACAGCCACAATTCTATGACTTATGCCCATGTGTTAATAATTTTCTATTTCACAAAGAAACTGTTTGGCATCAAGTAAGTGACTATTCTAAGGGCACCTTTTGACTAGTGCCCAAGGAGAGCGTCTGCAACTGGATTGATACATTCTTTCCTGGCAGAGTTTTAGATCAATGACTAAAAAATCAAGATTTCCAGTACCTGTTTTCAAGGGGCAGGTGAATAAGCTTCTGTCTTCTATACACATTTTCAGTGAGAAGTATAATACATGTAAAAAGAGCAATGAAGTTGATGCTATGAGTTATTTGAGCTCAAAGTACAATGTCATGAACATTTTTCTGAAACAGTTGGGACTTTATGTCCAATTACAAAGTACGTCCCTTCGTAGGAAGTTCAGGGACACTCATGAAACACTGTTATGTTGCTAAAAAGGATGGGCAAAGACATAAGAGGAATGACATTCTGATTGAGCAGATGGTAATTTCCTCCCGTTTACCATCTTTCCCTGTCATTGTAGGTGATGCTCACAAACAAAGTTTGAATTGACAGCTCTTTAGATCCCAGAAGGATCCTCATGAGATTATTTAGATCTGTATTCCCCTTTAATATTCTTTTTTTATTTTTTATTTTAAATTTTTTTTTAGTTTCAGGGGTAGTATTTAGTGATTCATCATTTGCATATAACACCAAGTGCTCATTCCATCAAGTGGAATCCTCCCCTCCAGCAACCCTTGGTTTGTTCCCTAGAGTTCAGCATCACTTATGGTTTGCCTCCCTCTCTATTTTCATCTTATTGTATTTTTCCCTCCCTTCCCCTATGTCCATCTGTTTGTTTCTTAAATTCCACATATGAGTGAAATGATACAGTATTTGTCTTTTTCTGACTGACTTATTTCACTTAGCATAATACCCCTTTAATATTCTTTACCCCCAAATCTCACCCTTTTCGTGACATCTAGAAAAGTTGACAGGGCAGTCATTCAGAGAATAGGTTGTGAAATTAATCATAGATACATTTGAGTCTTGAATCTGCTTTGTATTAGACACGTAATTCTAGGAAGTAAATTTTCAGTTTTCTTATCTGTTAAAATAGTGACAATAGTGCCAAATTTTAATACTGTTATGAAGATTAACTGAAACATATCAATATCTGAATACAAAATTCCCTTATTAGTGAACACTGCATATTCTATTTATTTTAAAAGTTATAGATTATATTATCATGTGTGTCAGAAATTTATAAACACAAATGCCTTTAGGGACAGCATTGTGAATTGTGTAAGACTGTTGAATCACAGACCTGTACCTCTGAAACAAATAATACATTATATGTTAAAAAAAAAAAAAGAAGAAGAAAATAGTAGGAAGGGAAAAATGAAGGGGGTGGGAATCAGAGGGGGAGATGAACCATGAGAGACTATGGACTCTAAGAAATAAACTGAAGGTTCTAGAGGGCTGGAGGGTGGGGGAATGAGTTAGCCTGGTGATGGGTATTAAAGAGGGCATGTATTGAATGCAGCACTGGGTGTTATATGCAAACAATGAATCATATAACACTACATCAAAAACTAATGATGTAATGTATGGTGATTGACATAACATAATAAAATTTTAAAAATGCAAAAAAAACAAAAAAAGGAATGTAGAGTGAAGTTGCAAAATGGCCAGGAGGAAAGAGAAGGTAGATAAGAGGTAGAGAAAAGTAGTCACCAGAGAATGGACATACTTCCAGAAGTTCCAAATTCAAATTAAAAATTAAACCCTCAACTGAGGGTTGCTGGAGGGTAGGTGGGTAGGGTGATGGGGTAGTCGGGTGATGGGCATTAAGGAGGGCACATGAAGTGATGAGCACTGGGTATTATAAGCAACTAATGAATTACTGAACATTACATCTGGAGCTAATGATGTACTATATGTTGGCTAATTGAATTTAAATTTAAAAAAAAGAAAGACGCTTTACACACAGAAAAAAAAATTTCAGTTAAGAGCATAGGTCTAGGAAATAACATTACCTGAGCCCAAAGCTTGACTCTGTCCATTAACACTAGTGTAAACTTGTACAAACACTTAATCATTTGTGGATTTGTTGAGAGGATTAAGCATATTTAAACATATTAAACATAAGTGTGTACTTGAAATGAGCACTATATAAATGTAAGCTGTCAACAGACTCAGGTGATCTGATTTGGAAAATGTATGTGACCTTGGATAAATCATCACCTCTTTCTGCACCTTGGTTTGTTCATTTGCGCATAAGAAGTTGGTTGTGTGACCTTTAAGGATCTTTTGGTTGCAACACTATGTAACCATGTAGATCATTTATCTACTAAGTACTAAGTACTTTGTTCAAATCTATGCTTTAGATCAGAGAATCGTGAAGAATAAACTATTACCATAGTGAAATAAACAGAGTATTTATATATTTAAGTTTCAGTCCAATCCATTTTCTGTTTACCAAATGTTCCTTTCTTTCTCATTACTATGGAAAATTTAGTAATTTCCATGGAGAATAATACAGAAGTGATGGATTTCTTCCTGGTGGGTCTGACCGATAACCCAGACTTCAGATTCCACTTTTTATTGCGTCCACCCTCGTTTACCTCATCAGTGTTTGGGGGAACCTGGGGATGATCATGCTGGTCCTACTGGACTCCCATCTCCACACCCCCATGTACTTTTTCCTCAGTAACCTGTCTCTGGTGGACTTTTGTTACTCTACAGCTGTCACTCCCAAGGTCATGGCTGGATTACTTATAGGGGACAAGGTCATCTCCTACAATGCATGTGTTGCTCAGATGTTCTTATTTAAAGACACATAAATACTGCATTTAAATGGAGATATTTATTTATTTATTTATTTATTTATTTATTTATTTATTGAGAGAGAGAGAGAATAGGAGTGCTAAGGGGAGGGGGAAGGGGGAAGGGAGGGGAGAGGGAGAGGGAGAATCTTAACCAGGCTCTACGCCCAGCCTGACACAGGGCTCAATCTCACAACCCTGAGATCATGACCAAGAGTCAGACCCTTAAGTGACTGAGCCACCCAGATGCCCCTAAATGGAGTTAGAGTTTTATCTTGACTGAGTCATTTTGTAGAATCAACAATATGTTAACAGGACCATTTTTAAAAGGACAAAAGATCTGGAATACAAAAAAGGAGGAAAATAAAAGCATTTTCCATTATTGACATATAACCTCAAATTTTCATAATGTTTGAAAAATGCACATAGAATATCAATAATGTACCCTTTTCTGTCTGAAAATGCTTTGAAATGGTTAATGCTTCCCATTTTTTCATACTTTAGTGGTGTTAGGTCATCTCTTGTCCCTCCCCCAGAATTCTCCCGCACTTTATTCATGCTGATTTTCTTGCTATTTCTTAACAACTCAAGTATGCTTCCCCTAAGGGTCTTTGTATTTGCTCTTCCCTCTGAATGGAATCATCCCTTAATCCATTCAGGGTCTCCTTAAATATTACCCTATCAGAGAGACCTTCTCTGACCACCTTTAAAAAATAGTCAACTTAAGAAACAAAACGGATGAACATAGGGGAAGGGAAAGAAAAATAAAATAAGATAAAATCAGAGAGGGAGGCAAACCATAAGAGACTCTTAACTCTAACAAACTGAGGGTTGCTGGAGAGGAGGTGGCGAGGATGGGGTAACTGAGTGATGGGCATTAAGGAGGGAATTTGAAGTAATGAGCCCTGGGTGTTATATGCAACTGATGAATCACTAAATTCTACCCCTGAACATAATACAGTATATGTTAATTAAATAGAATTTAAATAAAAATTTTTTTAAAAATAATCACTTTCTCTTTCCCACATACACCAACTTCTCACCCCGCATTATTCTTTGTAGTCCTTATAAACACTCATCAGTTGTATATTTGTTTGCCTGTTCCTTTGTTATCTCTCCTAACTGGACTGCAACTCCATAAGAATGGTGACTTTATCTGTTTTATTCACCACATGATCACCAATACCTAAATGAGTATGTGATTCATTGTAGATCTTTACTAAATAATTATCAAACAAATGAATAAATTAAGTTTAAGCCCAATTGTACTATATGTTAAGTCTTTGAGTCTTTGATGATCGTAGTTCGTTCCCTGAAATAACAGTCTAGATACACTTCTAAAGCATTTCCTGAATTATAGCTTGTTTTCTGCCTTGCTGAGATATTTTAATAGACGTTCTCACTCAGTGCCTGCACTCCTCACTTTTGGCTTGATTTCCTGGAAATCTTAGCAGTTGGGTAACCTCAAATCATTTTATAATTTTTAGTCAGAAGTAATAGCTTTTAAAATGTCAAGTAAACATCAGAGTGCTATTTAGTAAATTGCAGAAATACATTAATATGAAATTATATAAAAGTTTGCTGTCTGATTTAATTTGGAAAATTACTTCATACACACTGATTATACACCTAATTGAAATGATTCAAAATGTCCATGTAGAATCTAAACCAGAAAATATTTGTCAGTAATAAACATAACGTGCTTTCAAAATCCCAAAGCAATGCACAATCTTTATGTATTTAATTTGTTCCTCAAAGAGCCCCATTCTATACTAAAGCTACCTCTGGGAATGTGCACTCATGGCTCCATTTTTCGTTTCTGTCTAATTATAGGCTTCAACATTTCCCTATTTGTAAGGTTTTCTTTGAATGTACTAGGATGGTCATGTAACTATTTGTGGGAGAGTGTAGTGTATCAAAAGACTCCCTTCTGTCTTTATAGTGATGTTTCTCTTATTGAAATTTAATTATTTAATTTTATTTTTTTAAGATTTTATTTATTTATTTGAGAGAAAGAGAGCATGAGTGGGAGGAGCAGAAGGAGGGGAGAAGAAATCTCAAGCAGACACACTGAGCGCAAGTCTGACGTGGGACTCGATCCTATGACCCTGAGATCACGACCTGAGTTGAAACCAAGAGTTGGTTGCTCAACTGACTGCACCACCCAGGTGCCCCTAATTATTTAATTTTATAATATTTTCAGAATTACAGAAAATTTTCAGAGATAGTGCAAAATGTTCCCACATGGCCCTGCGTAGGCTGAATAATAGCTAAATCATGTATTTAGGGAAAAAAAAGAAATACCAACAAGTGATGACAACTGTGCATGTCCACTCAATATAGGCAGCTAGGTCCCCGTTGGTAGTTTAACTGCTTCTTCCATAAGAAGGTGAGGTGAGCAGCTATAGATGCTCTTGAAGGAGCATCCCCTGAGCTTCATATCTCTATAACTCACTCCAGGTGCCTTATATTAGTGTCTAAAATAGCAACAACTGTCCACATGGCATCATTTTAGAGAGACCAGATTGCACACTGGGCTCAGTGATCATCATACGTTCATCTGAATGCTAATAGTTATTGCACTCGGGCCTTCTCCCTACCTGAGGAATTGCTGTGAGTCTGCAACCATAGCCAAGGAACTCACCTCAAGATAAAAATTGTATTGAGTGGCTTTAAAATGGTAACCCCTTACTGAGTTATTTTATAGACCTTCCCTCATTTGCTATTACAGACACAATTCTGTAAAATATGTAGGAGAAGTATTTTTACTATGTTTATCTTACAAATAAGGAGAAGGCAAGTGACTTCTCCAAGAGCACAGTAGGAATTAATGGTAGGTTTGGAACTTGAGCCTAGATTCCTGGGTCCTTGTTAGTATGTTTTCACCCATCTTTTCCTGCCTTAGAGAACATGGATCCTTTTGGCCATACCTAAGATGTAGCTTCTTTACATTATTTATGGGTTATTTCATGGATGAGTTTCTCATTTCACACTCAGTATTCAGGACTGACTGGTCCTTCCCTTCAAGGAGCAAGGTAAGCCACTGTATTCCATATACACTGTTAGTGAAAAACATAATTCATGCAAAAGGAGCTCTATATACTATTGTTTGAGCAGATAAATAGATGTTTTGAACATTTTTTCAAAAATAGTAAGTTGAGGGGATTTGGAAAAGATGGCGAAGGAGTAGGGGACCCTATTCCAACTGGTCCCCGGAATTGAGCTGGATATCTACCAGACCGCTCTGAGCACCCACGAAATCAGCCTGAGATGTAAGAAGATCTGGATCTCTACAAACAGAAGATCGCAGGTGGTTGGTTTCGAGGTACAAAGCGGGGAGCAGTGATTCCACAGGGAGATATCAGAGGATAAATGGCAGCGGGAGGGAGTCCGGCTGTGGGGATCCTACACCACTGGTGAGCAAGAGCTTCCCACGCTGGGGATGGGGCACAGACTCACAGACCAGTAGCAGCGGGGAAAGGACTTTAGGGCAGCCCCCAGGAAGGAAACCGGATCGGCAGGGCACGTGTGCGAACTGGGGGTGGCTGGTGGTTTTAGAAGCACAAAGGGCAGAGAGGAGCCCCGACCTGGAGGTGTAGACTGGGAACGCTGCAGAGGAGTGCACACCCCAGGACTGCAGTTTACAGCACAGACAGAAACAGAGATAGTGTGGTTTGGAGAGCTCACTGAAGAGACTGCGATCTCTCTACTCTGAGGCAGAGGGTTGGAAACAGTCTCTTCTGCTCTGACTCTCAGAAGAAACACAGAAAGCCGCCAGGGAAAGCTGCCAGAGAACAAAAGCCCCAAAAAACCAGTTCCCACTTAGCCCATCCCCCGCCACAGGGGGGGCAGGGCAACTCTGCCCAAACAGGGTTGCCTGAGTAACAGCGTGGCAGGACCCTCCCCCAGAAGACAGTCTGGGAGAACGAAAGGCCAGCAACCCTAATGTCCCTAGAAAACAGGTGCATCTAGCTAGGGTTATGGTTATTAATTTGGACTCTATACATTCCCTCAACCACCCATCAACAGAATGACTAGGAGGAGGAACCCCCAAAATAGGAAAGACTCAGAGATTATGACCTATGCCACAGATTTAAAATGGATGCAGATATAACCAAAATGTCGGAGATGGAATTCAGGATAGCAATTGTGAAGACAATAGCTAGAATGGAGAAATCAATTAATGGCAACATAGAGTCTCTAAGGGCAGAAATGAAAGCTGAATTGGCGGAACTTAAAAATGCTATCAGTGAGATCAAATCTAATCTAGATAATCTAACAGCTAGGGTAAGTGAAGCAGAAGAACAAATTAGTGACCTGGAAGACAATTTAATAGATAAAAAGGGAAAAGAAGAGGCCAGGGAAATCCATGAAAATAGAATCAGAGAAATAAGTGACACCATGAAGCATTCCAATGTCAGAATTATTGGAATCCCAGAGGGGGTGGAGAGAGAGAGAGGACTAGAAGATATATTTGAGCAAATCATAGCTGAGAACTTCCCTAACTTGGGGAATGAAACAAACATTCGTGTCCTAGAGGCAGAGAGGACCTCTCCCAAGATCAAGGAAAACAGATCAACACCACCCTGGCACGTAATAGTAAAACTCGCAAATCTTAGAACCAAGGAAACCATCTCAAGGGCAGTTAGGGGTAAGAGATTCCTTACATACAGAGGAGGAACATCAGAATAGTGTCAGACCTATCCACAGAGACCTGGCAAGCCAGAAAGGTCTGGCAGGACATATTCAGGGTACTAAACGAGAAGAACATGCAGCCAAGAATACTTCATCTGGCAAGGCTCTCATTTAGAATGGATGGAGAGATGCAGAGCTTCCAAGACTGGTAGAAACTGAAAGAATATGTGACCACTAAACTGGCCCTGCAAGAAATATTAAGGGGGGTTCTATAAAAGGAGAAACACCCCAAGAGTGATATACAACAGAAATTTATAGGGAAAATCTATAAAAACAAGGTCTTCACAGACAACATGATGACAATTAATTCATATCTTTCAATAATCACTTTCAATGTGAATGGCCTAAATGCTCCCATAAAATGGTACAGGGTTGCAGATTGGATAAAAAGACAGGACCCATCCATATGCTGTCTACAAGAGACTCATTTTGAACCTAAAGATACATCCAGACTGAAAGTGAAGGGATGGCAATCCATCTTCCCTGCCAGTGGACCTCAAAAGAAAGCTGTGGGAGCAATTCTTATATCACACAAATTAGATTTTAAACTAAAGACTGTAGAGACACAGAAGGACACTGTATCATTCTTAAAGGGTCTATCCAACAAGAAGACCTAACAATTGTAAATATCTATGCCCCAATATGGGAGCAGCCATCGACATAAGCCAACTGTTCACCAAAATAAAGAGTCATTTTGATAATAATATTAATTGTAAAAGACCTCAATACTGCACTCTCAGCAATAGACAAATTATCTAAGCAGAAAATCAACAAAGAAACAAGAATTTTGAATGACACACTGGACCAGATGGACCGCATAGATATATACAGAACATCCCACCCTAAAACAACAGAATATTCATTCTTCTCGAGCGCACATGGAACTTTCTCAGAATAGACCACATACTGGGTCACAAATCAGGTCTCAACTGATACAGAAAGATTGAGATTATTCCCTGCATATTCTCAGACCACAATGCTTTAAAACTGGAACTCAATCACAAGAAAAAATTTGGCAGAAATTCAAACATTTGGAAGCTAAAGACCACTCTGCTCAAGAATGTTTGGGTTAACCAGGAAATCAAAGAACTTAAACAATTAATGGAAACCAATGAGAATGAAAACACATCAGTACAAAATGTATGGGATACTGCAAAGGCGGTTCTAAGGGGGAAATACACAGCCATCCAAGCCTCACTCAAAAAAAAAAAAAAAAATAGAAAAATCCCGAATTCACCAACTAACTCGACACCTTAAAGAGCAGAGAAAAAGCAACAAACGATGCCGAAGCCACGCATTAGAAGAGAAAAAATTAAGATTAGAGAAGAGATCAATGAATTATAAACTACAAACACAGTAGATCAGATCAATGAAGCTAGAAGTTGGTTCTTTGAAAGAATTAATAAGATCAATAAACAACTGGCCAGACTTATCCAAAAGAAAAAAGAAAGGACCCAAATTAATAAAATTATGAATGAAAGGGGAGAGATCACGACTAACACCAAGGAAATAGAAACAATTATTAGAAATTATTATCAACAACTATATGCCAATAAACTGAGCAATCTGGCTGAAATGGATGCCTTCCTCGAAACCTATAAGCTGCCAAGACTGAAACAGGAAGAAATTGACAACCTGAATAGGCCGATAACCAGTAACGAGATTGAAGCAGTGATCAAAAACCTCCCAAAAAACAAGAGTCCAGGGCCTGATGGATTCCCTGGGGAATTCTACCAAATATTCAAAGAAGAAATAATACCTATTCTCCTGAAGCTGTTTCAAAAAACAGAAACAGAAGGAAAACTTCCAAACTCATTCTATGAGGCCAGCATTACCTTAATCCCCAAACCATGCAAAGACCCCATCAAAAAGGAGAATTTCAGACCGAGGCCAGCATTACCTTAATCCCCAAACCATGCAAAGACCCCATCAAAAAGGAGAATTTCAGACCGATATCTCTGGTGAATATGGATTCCAAAATCTTCAACAAAATCCTAGCTAATAGGATCCAACAATACATTAAAAGGATCATCCACCACAACTAAGTGGGATTTATCCCCAGGATGCAAGGGTAGTTCAACATTCTCAAATCAATGTGATAGAACACATTAATAAGAAAAGAGAGAAGAACCATATGGTCCTCTCAATTGATGCAGAAAAAGCATTTGACAAAACACAGCATCCTTTCCTGATGAAAACTCTTCAGAGTATAGGGATAGAGGGAACATTCCTCAAGTTCATAAAATCCATCTATGAAAAACACACAGCGAATATCTTCCTCAATGGGGTAAAGCTGAGAGCCTTTCCCTTAAGATCAGGAACACGTCAAGGATGCCCACTCTCGCCACTATTGTTCAACATAGTACTAGAAGTCCTTGCAACAGCAATCAGACAACAAAAAGAAATAAAAAGTATCCACATTGGCAAAGAAGAAGTCAAACTCTCTTTTCGCACATGACATGATACTTTATATGGAAAATCCAAACGACTCCACCCCCAAATTATTAGAACTCATACAGCAATTCAGAAATGTAGCAGGATACAAAATCAATGCACAGAAATCAGTTGCCTTCTTATACACCAACAATGCAATTGTAGAAAGAGAAAATAGACAAACGATTCCATTTACAATAGCACCAAAAAACCATAAGATACCTCGGAATAAACCTAACTAAAGAGGTAAAGGATCTATACTCTAGGAACTACAGAACACTCATGAAAGAAATTGAAGAAGACACAGAAAGATGGAAAAATATTCCATGCTCATGGATCAGAAGAATAAACATTGTTAAAATGTCTATGCTACCCAGAGCAATCTATACCTTCAATGCAATCCCGATCAAAATTCCAATGATATTTTTCAAAGTGCTGGAATGAACAAACAATCCTAAAATTTGTATGGAATAAAAAAAGACCCCGAATCGCCAAGGAAATGTTGAAAAAGAAAAACAAAGCTGGGGGCATGATGTTGCCCAATTTCAAGCTGTATTACAAAGCAGTGATCACCAAGGCAGCATGGTACTGGCACAAAAACAGACATATAGACCAATGGAACAGAATAGAGAGCCCAGATATGGACCCTCAACTCTATGGCCAAATAATCTTCCACAAAGCAGGAAAAAATATGCAATGGAAAAAAGACAGTCTCTTCAATAAATGGTGCTGGGAAAATTGGACAGCCACATGCAGAAGAATGAAACTCGACCATTCTCTAGCACCATACACAAAGATAAACTCAAAATGGATGAAAGACCTCAATGTGAGACAGGAATCCATCAAAATCCCAGAGGAGAACATAGGCAGTAACCTCTTTGACATCAGCCACAGCAATTTCTTTCAAGATACATCTCCAAAAGCTACTGAAACAAAAGCAAAAATGAACTTTTGGGACTTCCTCAAGATAAAAACTTCTGCACAGAAAAGGAAACAGTCAACAAAACAAAGAGGCAACCCACAGAATGGGAGAAGATATTTGCAAATGACACTACTGACAAAGGGCTGGTATCCAAGATCTATAAAGAACTTCTCAAACTCAACACCCAAAAAACAAATAATCAAGTCAAAAAATGGGCAGAGGACATGAACAGACACTTCTCCAAAGAAGGCATACAAATGGCTAACAGACACATGAAAAAATGTTCATCATCATTAGCCATCAAGGAAATTCAAATCAAAACCACATTGAGATACCACCTTACACCAGTTAGAATGGCAAAAATGGACAGGGCAAGAAACAACAAATGTTGGAGAGGTTGTGGAGAAAGGGGAACCCTCTTACACTGTTGGTAGAAATGCAAGGTGGTACAGCCACTTTGGAAAACAGTGTGGAGGGGCCTCAAAAAATTAAAAATAGAGTTACCCTATGACCCAGCAATTGCACTCCTGGGTATCTACCCCTAAGACACAGATGTAGTGAAAAGAAGGGCCCTGTGCACCTCCATGTTCATAGCAGCAATGTCTGCAATAGCCAGACTGTGGAAAGAGCCGAGATGCCCTTCAACAGATGAATGGATAAAGAAGATGTGGTCCACATATACAATGGAATATCACTCAGCCATCAGAAAGGATGAATACCCAACTTTTACATGAACATAGATGGGACTGGAGGAGCTTATGCTAAGTGAAATAAGTCAAGCAGAGAAAGTCAATTATCATATGGTTTCACGTATTTGTGGAACATAAGGAATATCATGGAGGACACTAGGAGAAGGAAGGGAAAAATGAAGGGGGGAAATCGGAGGGAGAGATGAGCCATGAGAGACTATGGACTCTGAGAAACAAACTCAGGGTTTTAGAGGGGAGGGGCGTGGGGGGATGGGTTAGCCTGGTGATGGGTATTAAGCAGGGCACGTACTGCATGGAGCACTGGGCGTTATATGAAAACAATGAATCGTGGAACACTACATCAAAAACTAATGATGTATTGTATGGTGACTAACATAACATAATAAAATAAAAAAAATAGTTGAGGCGGAGTGTAAGTGACAAAACTTCCATTAGTAGGGGGTTTAATGATACTAGTGAAATATCCTGCTACTTCCTTATAAAAAATAAGATAGATGACACTCTACTTGAGTACATAATAATTTCATTTTGTTCACTATCAGTTGGTCTCTCATTGGAGGTAAAATAAAGAGGGGAGGTTAAGTGTGAAGTGAATCTTCTTTAAGCTACACAGGGGACTAAATGAATTAGCAAGATCAAACTGTAGTTTAACCGTTGTCCTATAATCTCATCCTTATTATCACTGGCACTTTTAGGTATGCTGTCTGTGAGGGGGATAAAAGCACACAGATTCTGATTAAGTCAAAACTGAGTTTCAAACTAAGTCAAAACTGAGTTTCAAACTTGAATCTTCTTCATACTAGCTATATAATTGTAAAATATCATATAACTTCTCAAATCCCTAATTCCTTAATGGTAAAATAAAAATACTAATAGTACCCACTGTATACAAACACACACACACACACACACACACACACACACACACACACACACACACACACACTTATATGTAAAGCCCTTAACATTAGACCAGGATTATTTTGATGTATAGATTATTAATGAAATAATGCACATGGTATTTACACATTTCAATTTCACTAGAATTTTGTTTCTTACTTTTCTCCTTTATTCTCATTGCTACAGGACATCTAATAGTTCCTAAATAACATCCATGGATAACAGCACAGAAGGGACACAGTTCCTCCTGCTGGGACTAACCCATGCCACAGAGTTGCAGATCCCACTCTTTATCATGTTCACTCTCATTTACCTAATCAATGTGGTTGGGAACCTGGGGATGATGGTGCTGATTTTCTTGGACTCCCGTCTCCACACAACCATGTACTTTTTCCTCAGTAACCTGTCTCTGGTGGACTTTTGTTACTCTACAGCCGTCTCTCCCAAGGTCATGGCTGGATTACTTATAGGAGACAAGGTCATCTCCTACAATGCATGTGCTACTCAAATGTTCTTTTTGTAGCCTTTGCCACTGTGGAAAATTATCTCTTAGCCTCAATGGCTTATGACCGCTACGTGGCCGTGTGCAAACCCCTGCATTACACCACCATCATGACGACAGGTGTGTGTGCCCCTCTGGCCATAGGCTCCTATATCTGTGGTTTTCTGAATGCCTCCTTCCATGTTGGGGACATATTCAGTCTGTCTTTATGTAATTCCAATCTGATCCATCACTTTTTCTGTGATGTGCCGGCGGTCATGGCTCTCTCTTGCTCTGGTAAACACATTGGTGAGGTGGTTCTTGTTTTTATGTCAAGCTTTAATGCCCTTTTTGCTCTTCTGGTTATATTGATTTCCTACCTATTCATATTTATAACCATCTTGAAAATGCAATCAGCTCGAGGGCACCAAAAGGCTTTATCCACCTGTGCTTCCCACCTCACTGCAGTGTCCATCTTCTATGGGACAGTCATCTTCATGTATTTACAGCCCAGCTCCAGCCATTCCATGGACACAGACAAAATGGCAGCTGTGTTTTATTCTATGGTCATCCTCATGCTGAATCCTGTGGTCTATAGCCTGAGGAACAAAGAGGTCAAGTGTGCATTCAAGAAAGTGGTAGAAAAGGCAAATTTTTCTATAGGCTTGGCCATTTAACATTACATTATGCATAATAATTTTGTTTAATTCCACTCAGACTTTGCCCATGCAATGAGCTACTTTTTAAGTCTCGTGCTGCTTTTAAATTCTTAAAGTAACAGCCTTATCTCTTCAAAAGTCTATTGTCTTGTAAAAAGAAAACATATTCAGAAATATAATACTTGAATGAGGGTGGCTAATGGGAAGCATTAGAAATTTGGGGACCCACTTGTCAAACCTGACTAGTAATATTTGATTTATTCACTTTTTGCACTTACTGTTTCTCTGCCACATGCCAATGCAAAAATATATGTCAAACAGGAGTCCAAACAAGCCCATGAACAAAGCACATATATGTGCCCCATGTAGGCACATACACACTTGCAGTGGGAAATTTGTCAGAGGGAAATGGAGTGTGCCTAGTTTTGTTTTTTTTTTTTTTATGTTATGTTAGTCACCATACAATACATCATTAGTTTTTGATGTGGTGATCCACGATCCATTGTTTTCTTATAACACCCAGTGCTCCATGCAATATGTGCCCTCCTTAATACCCATCACCGGGCTAACCCATCCCCCCACCTCCCTCCCCACTGAAACCCTCAGTTTGTTTCCTGGGGTCCATAGTCTCTCATGGTTCATCTCTCCCTCCAATTTCCCCCCCCTCATTTTTCCCTTCCTTCTCCTAATGTCCTCCATGCTATTCCTTACGTTCCACAAATAAGTGAAACCATATGATAATTGACTTTCTCTGCTTGACTTATTTCACTTAGCATAAGCTCCTCCAGTCTCATCCATGTTGATGTAAAAGTTGGGTATTCATCCTTTCTGATGGCTGAGTAATATTCCATTGTCTATATGGACCACATCTTCTTTATCCATTCATCTGTTGAAGGGCATCCCGGCTCTTTCCACAGTTTGGCTATTGTGGACCTTGCTGCTATGAACATGGAGGTGCACAGGGCCCTTCTTTTCACTACATCTGTGTCTTAGGGGTAGATACCCAGGAGTGCAATTGCTGGGTCATAGGGTAGCTCTATTTTTAATTTTTTGAGGCCCCTCCACACTGTTTTCCAAGTGGCTGTACCAACTTGCATTCCCACCAACAGCATAAGAGGGTTCCCCTTTCTCCACAACATGCCACATTCTAAGAGTGGTTATGACTGTCAGAGGTTGACAAACTTAATGACTTTAGACCCTGGGCTTGTAGAGGAAAGATTTGCAGAAGCGGGAGGACAGTGGTGGAGAATGATTAGCTGAAGAGATGTCTTTCTAAAGCCTTCAAATTCAAATTCAGAAGATTTAAGGCACTGTTCCTACACAAGAACATATCCCATAAAAAAAATTTAAATGTGGATCTCACTACCAAAACAGACCTGCAGGCTAAAGGCAGCCAACAAACCAGGACCTTTCAGCCCTTGATCTTGGTGATTCAACCATGAGATGATAGTAATGAGAGGAAGAATGAGTTTCAGAAAGGACATTCTTTGACTCATGCTAAAATATGGATTTTAAGAAAGAAATTAAGCAAAAGAATGGCTCATTTGGAATGGCTAGAACAGCCACTCAAGCTGGCAGAGGACAGACAGACTGAGGAACACTGGAGGGGACAAAATCATCAGTGGACCAAGTGTGTGAGAACAAGGAAATGAAGAGAGGCTATAAACTTCAGAACTCATCCATCCCTGAATTTCTGCACGTCACCACCCACCTTTCTCAAACAAACATAAGGGCTATCATTCCATCCTAAGGACAATACTACAGCTAACTTATATATTAGGCCATGCTAAACACCCAGCATTTTGCTCATTGTTTATAATGCCTTATCTCTTTATTTCTATAAGGAAAGAGAGAGAGAGAGAGAGAGAGAGAGCGAGGCACACCATAAGAGACTCTTAATGATGGAGAACAAACTGAGGGTTGATGGTGGAAGGTGGGTGGTGGATGGGCTAATTGGGTGATGGGTATTAAGGAGGGCACTTGTGGTAAGCACTGGGTGTTATATATAAGTGATGAATCACTAAGTTCTACACCTGAAACTAATTTTACCATATTTGTTAACTAACTAGAATTTAAATAAAAACTTGAATTAAAAAAAAAAAACTAAAAAAGAAGACAATATCTTGAGGTAGATCTCATGACAATCTTCATTTTGTGTATGGAGAAAATCAGGTCTAGGCACTGAGATTGGAACCAATACCCCTTCAATAGTCAATGATAGGGCTGATGTGCACCTCTTCCCAGAGCCCAAGCTCTACACCGGATGCTGTGCCTTGCTCTCCGAATTGCCTCTGCTGGTTGTATATGCCCTACTGCTCCAGTTACCCTACGACATCTACTCTGCTTATATGCCTCAGTTGCCTAAGTATAAAGCCCCTAACACTGATTTTGGGATGACAGAGTCAATGAGTAATTGTAAATTGAGTTAAACTCAATGTTTTAAAAATTAAAACCAGTGGACTAAAGAACAAATCTTTGGGTATAAAACTTGGTTTGGCAGTAATAATTTTATAAATTAGATACATTATTCAACCTCTGTGCCTCATAACTTAAATGGGCTTAATTACTAGTCAATCTCGTTGGGTCTTTGAGAAAAATAAATGAATACACACATACTGTCTAGAGCAGTTCTTGACACACAAGCAACATAGAAGTGTCAAAATTTACAAGCTCGTGGAACTGAAATGACAGATATATTTGATTCCAGACCTGCCATCTTGATCAAGACATTCCTTTTTCCACATCTCAGTTTACAGATTTACAAAAATTAGAAGGTGGGAGATGATCCACAAAGATCCTTTAGTTTCATCAATGTATATAGGTAATTCATTCATTAAATTTTGTTGTCAAGTTCATACTAGAGACTTGAATAATTTGGAAGTAAGAATTACTGCTATGATGAAAAAATGCACATCTATCATCTTTCTTTCTTTTTTTTCTTTCTTTCTCCTCTCTGTCTCTCTCTCTCTCTTTCTCTTCAGGTATCTGTTTCAATTACATATAAATTGCCTTTCTGTTCCTTTATTTCTCATTGCTACAGGGCTTCCTGTGATTCCCCAACAACACCCATGGAAAACAACACGGAAGTGACTGAATTCATCCTGCTGGGACCAACCAATGCCCCAGAGCTGCAGATCCCCCTTTTTATCATGTTCACCCTCATTTACCTCATCAATGTGGTTGGGAACCTGGGGATGATGATGCTAATTCTCTTGGACTCCCATCTCCACATACCCATGTACTTTTTCCTCAGTAGCCTGTCTCTGGTGGACTTTTGTTACTCTACAGCTGTCACTCCCAAGGTCATGGCTGGATTACTTATAGGAGACAAGGTCATCATCCTACAATGCATGTGTTGCTCAGATGTTCTTTTTTGTAGCCTTTGCCACTGTGAAAACCTACTTTTGGCTCCAATGGCCTATGACAGCTACACAGCCATCTGTAAACCCCTACATTACACCACCATAATGACGACCAGTGTGTGTGCACATCTTGCCATAGGCTCCTACGTTTGTGGTTTCCTAAATGCCTCCAACCCCATTTGGGACACATTCAGTCTCTCTTTCTGCATGTCCAATCTAGTCCATCACTTTTTCTGTGATGTTCCAGCAGTCATGGCTCTCCCTTGCTCTGATAGACATGTCAGTGAGCTGGTTCTTGTTGTTGCAGCAAGTTTCAATATTCTTATTGCTCTCCTCATTATCTTGATTTCCTACCTGTTCATTTTTGTCACCATCCTGAAGATGCACTCAGCTGAGGGATATCAGAAGGTCTTATCCACCTGCACTTACCACCTCACTTCAGTGTCCACTTTCGATGGGACAGCCATCTTCATGTACTCCCAGCCCAGCTCCAGCCATTCCATGGACACAGACAAAATCACATCTGTGTTCTACACTATGGTCATCCCCATGCTGAAACCCCTGGTATATAGCCTGAGGAACAAAGAAGTTAAAACTGCATTCAAGAAGGTGGTTGAGAAGGTAAAATTGTCTCTAGGATTTGCCTCTTAAATTGTAGGATCCACAATGACCTAGTTTCATTCCTCTCAGATCTCCAACATGCAATGACTCACATTTTTTTAATCAAAGTATAATTAACATTTAGTGTTATATTAGTTCAGGTGTACAAGTAATGATCCGAATTCTATACACTACTCAGTGCTCACCACAATAATTATAGGCACCATCTGTCACCAAATACCATTATTACCATCTTATTGACTATATTCCCTATGCTGTACTTTTCATTTCCATGGCTTATTTATTTTGTAACTGGAAGTTGGTAACTCTTAATTCCCTTTATCCCTTTCACCCATCCCCCCACTCAACTCACCAACTGGCAACCACAAGTTCTCTGTAATTAAGAGTCTGTTTTCTGTTTGTCACTTGTTCTCTTTGATCATTTGTTTTGTTTCTTAAATTCCACATATGACTGAACCACATGACACTTCAATGCCTGCCCTGCACCTAAATGATTGAGGCAATACCATTTCCTATTCCAAAGTCTATCATCTAAAAAAGAAAATAGTATTCCAAACATGTGATATCCAAACAAGGATGACCAAGGGGGACCTTAAGAATTTGGGGGCCTTGCTCATAATATACCTTATTAATTACATGTTATATGTACTCTAGTTTATGGCAATGCAAGCCTATATGTAAACCATGGAATACACAAACTCATGAATAGAAGCATATGCAATCCCATATGTGCACATATACATAGGAGTGGAAAATTTGTTCAAGGAGTTGGATGCAGTATGCCTAGTTTCTAATAAAAAAGTTCAAAAAATCAATTTAAGTATCGGAATATAAATTTATGTCTGTCATTTTTTTCTCTAGTTGAAAAACTATTTCAAAAGACCAAAATGAAGAAAAACATTACATAAATTTTTAAATAAAGGTGTATGCTTTTTGGGGCACATTTATTCAGAGCTACAAATGTATAATATTTCAAAGGAATTAATTTTTCTATCTTTGGTACCGTTTGGTAGAAAATGTATGGTCACAGAATAATTTTCAAAAGCAAGAAGACCAGAGTATAAGACAGCATGATCAATTTTTTTTGAAAACACGGTAATATTTATTCATGATAATAAACGTGGTTTAATGAAAGCCAGGGATGTCCAAACAGAAACTGAATCATGACACCCAATGGTCTTTTTTTTTTTTTTTACAAAAACCATGACATATGTCCCATTAATTTGCTAAATGGTATGAGTGCAGAAAAGATGAATCAAAAACACTAAAATTCTTTTAAACATACCATCTAATAATAAACATCAACCCTAGATATGGCATTCAAAAATAGTCCCTTTGCTTTAACTTCATCTGCTGAGTTTTTATTACTAGACCTTTACAAATTTCTTTAAAGCTTTAATTGTTATCGTTCATTTCAACAAAAAACTGCTAGCACTTTGGCTTGACCTTCTACAGAAGATTAAATTCTATGACATTAGTACATATGTAGTAAAATATACAAAGTCATTTGTAAATATGTGAGTCTGAAAGAGTCATCACAAATATCCAATAAACCACATGCCAAATAGGATATATATACCATGTGGTATATATAATGGTTGACTAGAACTTATGTTTGTCCCTAACAACTTCAGACTCATTTTATTTTATTTATTTTATTTTATTTTATTATGTTATGTTAGTCACCATACAATGATCAATTGATAACAAAGAAATTTTTCAATTTTTCTGTATAGGACTACCAACTCTTCAACTGTGTAAGATGAATGCATTATGATAACATTATCTGTTTTTCTCTCTGGAAGTACTACAAAATGACTAGTGCCCCTCATGCAGGGACACTTTACTTTCAGATGAGCTATGTCATGTCTTGCCACTCTCCTACTTGCTTCTTCCACTTCACTTACACTAAGTTCCCTGCTGTTCCTGGATAATCCATGCTCCCTCTTGCCTTAGGGTCTTTGTACTTGCTGCTGCCAATGCTCAGAAAGCTTCCTCACTTCCCTCAGGTCTTTGCTTAAATGTTACCATATCATAGTCTCCCCACTCCCCATGGACACTCTTCGCAACTTGCTTTATTCTTCATAGTCCTGATCACTCCTCAACTATTTCTATTTACTTTTTTGTTAGCTTGTTTATTCATTTACCTATCTACCTAGAATGTATACTGCACAAGAAGAGCAGCTTTGTCTTCTTTACTAACAGCTTCATCCCCAGTAATTAAATTATGCCCTGGTTCATACTAATTTCTCAACAGACATTTGTTAAATTAATGAATAAACTAATTGTTTGAGTCCAGCAGCAAATATACTGGAACCACTGATAATTAGAGTTGATTACCCCTTATATAATTCTTTATTTTTTTCATTATGTAATTTTTTAGAAAAGAATTTTAGAGCCTTTCATAAGATGTGGTTTTTTCAAAAAAAATATTCTTTCATTCCCCATTTACATATTCCACTTTTGGACAAATAACTTTTTGGAAACCACACTATCAAGCAGATCATATAAAACTATTTTAATTCTTTTTTTATTAGAAACCTCATTAAATGAAAAATAACACATGAAGTACATTTTATTTAGTAAATTGTAATAATACAAAATACGAGACTGCAAAATTTTCCTGATTCAATTTGCAAAATTCCTTCATAAATTACAATTATTCAATCAACTTCAATGACTCTAAACATCCATAGAAAATGTAAGCATGACAGGGGGCGCCTGGGTGGCTCAGTCAGTTAAGTGTTCAACTCTTGATTGCGGCTCAAGTCATGATCTCAGTGTTGTGAGATCGAGCCCGACATCGGGTTCCACACTGGGCATGGAGCCTGCTTGAGATTCTCTCTCTCTCTCCCTCTCTCTCTGCCCCTCCACTGCCCCACACTCACTCACTCTCTCTTTCTTCCTCTCTACAAAAAAATTAAAAGTGTAAGCATGACAATACTTTACAACAATAAACATAACCTACCTCAATGTATTAATATAATATACAATCATTGTGTATTTTATTTGACTTTTAGGTGAGCTCAATTTTATAATAAAGCTACCCAAAGGAATTTGTACGCATGTTCCTTTTCTATCTCTATAATTTTAGAAAGATTCAACCTCTCAAGACTTGCAAACCTGTGCTTGAATTTCCTAAGAGTATCATGCTGACATTGGTGGGGTTTGTGTGATACAACACAAATATCTGCTCTGAAGTCTATGAAAATGGTTTCTCTTCTGGAGCCATTTTTTAATAATTACTTTAAAAATATCTTTAAATTTGAAAATGATTTTAGATTTTCAAAATATTTGCTGGGATATTATAGACAAGTCCCACATACCTCTCACCCAGTTTCCCTAGTGTTAACATCTTACTTTATCATAATACACTAACCAAAACAAAGAAACCATCATTAATACATTACTATTCTCCAAACTTCAAGAACTCATTCAGATTATTATGTATCAACTAATGTCATTAGCTCTTAGAGGATCCAATCCAGGATCCAACCCTGCATATATTGTCTTGTCTCCTTAGTCTCCTCTGATCTGTGACAGTGTCAGACTTTCCTGGATTTTCACCACCGTAATAGTTTTGAGGAGTATTGCTCTGGTATTTTGTAGAAGGTCTTTCAATTTAGCTTTGTCTGATTTTGTTGGTCATGGTTACACAGAGGTTTAGATATTGAGAGATAGAGAGAAGTGCTATTCTTATCATATCTGATCAGGGGACACATATTACCAACATGACTTGTCACTGAGGATCTTAACCTTAATCACCCAAACGAAATATGTTTGCCAGGTGCTTCAGTGTAACGCTACCTTTTCCCCCTGCATACTGTATATTTTAGAAACTCCATTCAGGCCATACTCATGGTGGAAAGGACTACACTCTCTCTCCTAGGGCAAGGCTAAACATATTATTTAGAATTTTTCTATAAGAAAGATTTATTTATTTACTTACTTACTTACTTACAGCATGGACTTATATATGTCTGCTTTATACTTCGGGGTAAAATGTAGTCCTGTGTTATTTACTTTCTTGTTCAAATTGTTCTGTCTTTGGCCATTGGGAGCACTTTCAGTTTTACTCTTGTTTCCTTTTGATATACTCAACCCTCTTGTTTTCTGAGCTCCTCCTTACTTTCTGGAACTACAAGACACTCCAGGTTCCTCTTGTGCTATTCCTGTCCCAACCCAGTAATCAGCTCTTTCTCCAAAGGGGCCATCTTACTTCTCAGTTGTAACTCAAATGAACCCAAATCCTCCAGCCTTCTTTCCTTTAACTGGTAGATTAAATAGCAACTAGCTACAGGAGACTGAGTACCTTCCTAAATGGTTTTGAGGTGTTCTTGAGTAGGGAGTGTGTGTGTTTAAGCTTTCTTTTTGTCTCTCAGTTCCTGTTCCAAATCCCTGCTTTTGTCTCATTTGTCCATCACTTCAAGCACCACACCACCTCCTGTGCCTCTTCTTTTCCTGTCTCTACACTGCTTTTCCCCAAGGTGACCTAAACCACTCCCTCTCCTTCATTCTTCCAAAGATCCAATTACACATTAATCTTGTACTCAGACAAAATGGCGGGGAAGTGAAGCCCAGAACAACGAATTGATGCAAAGTAGGCATTCGATATAACTGATGCTCAAGTTCATGAAGCATCATCTACTGCCAAAATCTCTCTTTACCAGTCATTTCCTGAAACCTTGGCTTCCCAACGTGTTAGGCTTTGTCCATCTCTCTTCTCAAAGTTGAAAGTCTCAAAGCCTTATCTGTCTAGCTGCTCTGGGAAAAGACAACATACATTTACTCCATCATGCAGGTTGGGAAAATACCTAGAAATGATGTAAAGCAAAGAATAATCATGGACTAGATTGTAGAGTATACATTTGATGAGATTTGTGCCCCCACCATCCAGCTATAACCACTCAAAGTCACCCACCAACTTCCTATCACTGTGGCCTATTGCCAATTCTTAGTTTTGATATTTCTTAACCTAACAGCGGCTCTGACACATCCATTCCCTCTAGATGCATTTCTCATCATTTGGTTTCTAGGACACCACCCACCTCCACTGGCTATTCATCTCTCTGACCTTGTATTGAGAAAGTTCCAGGCCTTGGAAGTTCAGATTCAGTTACTAACTGTGTGGCAGTATCCTGACTTTCCTCTGAAAACATTATTTCTTTTTCCAGAGTATTGAGATTTCAGCTAAGTACATTGCCTTTCAGCTAGAGATAGAATTTTGAAGTTGGTTTATCCAGTTGTTTTTTGTGGCCTTATGACTGAATTCTTGCCAATGGAATGTACTCAGAAGTAATGCATACAGCTGCTATATCACTTTCTTGAAAAGAAATTATTTATCCTTCACTCACCTCTTTCTCTTCTCCTCAGGTAGAATAGTTATGATGAGGACAGACTTTCAACCCTCGAGGAGATGGTAGAGAGAGACTATGTGCACTGAACCTGGCTCCAGAATGACCAGGACACACCAGCTGTACAGATAGTTCTTACAGAAGTTCATTAACTTCCACTATTTGAGAACAAATTGCTGTCTTATTTAAGCCACTGTATTTTGGCTTTCTCAGTTACAGCAGTTTGACCAGATTTCTAATTGTGCTAGATTAACTATGGGTACAAATTCTTTGCAGCTGTTTTCCTCAAGAGGTGGAGTCATTCTTCATGCTTGATTCATACTTGAATCTGGGCAGCCCTTTGACATCATTGATTAATATAATGTGGCAGGAAAAAAAATGTTGTAAGAGTTAAGAGTCTAGATTTCATGAAACCATTAAATTGTACTTTCATACTGAAAATATTATATAAGAAATCTGGTGCATCCTCTGGAGGATGAAAGACCTTGTAGAGAAGAGGTAGAGAGTAACCTGAATCAACAGTTGGAAATTTAAGTTCATCTCAAACCTTTCAGCCCAGCTGAACATGCAGAAGATATGCAACCTCATGAGTGAGCCATGTGAAATCAGCAGAGTAACTGTCCCTGTCCGGAGCACATACTTAGAATGGCAATGAAGATGAACAGATAAGAGGTCAAGATTACTACAGGGGCAAAACAGACATTGAAATCTACAAAGATATAGAACACAATCTTCTTTATGTAGACATGAGAGCAGGAAAGAGCTAGGATTGGGGGGGTTACCACAGAAAAGGGGTGGACCACATTAGAATGGCAGAAGGAGAGGCAGAAGGGGAATCCGGTGAGGACGACAGATTCAACAAAGTCCTATCACCATTTTTGCACACATTTGCTGGTGGTCAGAGTGGTGGTGTAATGTAAGGGCTTACACAACTGCATGCTGATCATAAGTCATGACGGCAACCAGGAAAGTCTCTACACAAATGTTTAGATCAGCTTTATTTATAATGACCAAACACTAGATGCAATACAAATGTTCTTCAACTGAGAATAGGACAAACAATCAGTAACAACTGTTAAGTGAAATACTACTCTGCAGTAAAAATATTCCACCCTGACACAGGAAACAATATGGATGGGCCTCAGATGCTAAGTGAAAGATTACAGACTCAAAGAGTACATATTCTTTTTCTTTTAATGTTGTTAGCCACTGTATAGTACATCATTAGTTTATGATGCAGTGTTCAACGATTCATCAGTTACATATAACACCCAGTGCTCATCACAGCACATGCCCTCCTCACTACCCATTACCCTTTACCCCCCTCCCCTCCCCTCTGAAACCCTCAGATTGTTTCCTGGGGTCCATAGTCTCTCATGGTTGGTCTGTTCAACAAAGAGTACATGTTCTAGGATTACAGTTAAGGACACTGTTGGAAACGCAAATTTATTTGGACAAACCAGTGTATTGGTTGCCAGGGACAGTGGATTGGAGAATGGGTTTGTCAGAAGAGGTTTGCATGAAGTTTTTTAGGTGACAGTGCTTCTGGACATAAATTTGACAAAATCTTACAACTGTCCGCTGGGATTGTGGATACTATTATATGGAAATTACACTTAATTATAAACTAACAAAAATCACAAGAAATAACAAGTAATACAAAAACATGTGTGTTCAACGAAATAACCAGAATGGACCCCACAGGCAGTTTAATTGCCTCTATCCTGGGAAAGGGGGATGAGGTGCTGGAAATGTTCTCCCAGGGGAAATTCCCAGAGAGCTCTGTGTCTCTATAATTCTCTCCACGTCCCCATGCACTAGCCATTGAAATCCCAATATGGCTCCACATGCCACCATTGTAGAGACACTAGTCTACATGCTGAACCCATTTGGGGATCATTTATTCATTTGAATGTTAATATTTGCTAGTGCATGGAGGCCTTATCTCAGGATTTGCTATGAGCCCCCATTCATATTCAGGGGAAATGCCCCAAGATAAAAATTATATTCATTGACTTAAAAATGATAACTTCTTATGGAGATGTTTTACAGACCCTCCCTTGCTTCTTATTCACAGACAAAAGTATGTGAATTATGTAAGAGGTAAACTTATCATCTTTATTTTACAAATAAGGAGGAGATAAGTGATCCCTATAAGGACACAGAAGGAAAGCATGGTAAGTACAGAAACTGAACCATGTTAATGGTCTTTTTTCCATTTTCACCTGCCTTAGAGACCTTATGACCATGTCCTAAGAGTAGTATTTATGCATTATTCTGCAGCTGAGATTCTGATTCAGACCCACTACTCAGAATCAGCTCTTCCTGCTCTCCCAGCAGACAGGTAAGCATCCATATTCTGTAAACATTTTTGTAAAGATTTTATTTATTTATTTGACAGAGTGAGACACAGCGAGAGAGGGAACACAAGCAGGGGGAGTGGGAGAGGGAGAAGCAGGCTCTCTGCTGAGCAGGGAGCCCACTGCAGGGCTTGATCCCAGGACCCTGGGATCACGACCTGAGCTGAAGGCAGATGCTTAATGACCAAGTCACCCAGGCACCCCATTCTGTAAACATTTTTAATGAGAAGTGTAATCCATGCAAAAGTGATGGGGCAGCTCCGTCTATTTCAAGTTCTTTGAGGACAGAAAAAGGTATTTTCAATGTTTTTCCAAAATACTGAGGTGAGACTGGGGTGTAAATGTCAAAATTTCCATCAGAAGGGAGCTTACTACGGATACTTATGAAACTTCATTCTACTTTCCTGAAGATATGAACAAAATAGCCACAGATGATTCTGTAATTGATCAAGAGGTGATTTCATCCTGTTCATGAAATGCTGGCTTCTCATTGGACATAAACAAGCAAAACAAACAGACAAGTAACTGCAAAAGTGAAATAATCTTTAATTACAAAATCTCTAATATGATTTAACAAGATCTAAATAGCATTTTATTTTATTTTTTTAAGATTTTATTTATTTATTTGACAGAGAGAGACACAGCCAGAGAGGGAACACAAGCAGGGGGAGTGGGAGAGGGAGAAGCAGGCTTCCCGTGGAGCAAGGAGCCCGATGTAGGACTCGATCCCAGGACCCTGGGATCATGACCTGAGCCGAAGGCAGACACTTAACAACTGAGCCACCCAGGTGCCTCCAAATGGCATTTTAAAGTTTCCCTTATAATCTCAGGCTTATTGTTACCAGCACATCCATACATGGTGACACTGAATGTCTAAAAGCAGAGTCTTTTGATTACCCAGAAAGTGGATTTAACTCTTGAATCTTGACTCTTTCCCAAGCTAGCTGTGTAATTTTAGAACATCTCAAATCCTCATGTTCAACAAAGGTGAATGAGGAGTAATAATACTACGTACTGTATACACATATACAGATTGACATATAAAGACTTTCTTGTTGCTTATAGAACATAGACTAGGCTCCAAGTGGACGTGTATGTTAAGGTTGGCAAACAATGTCGTCATGGGACAGGCTTGTACAGGGAAGTTGCCAAAGTTTAGGAGAAAGATGTTAATAGTTAGCAGAAGAGGGATACCCTTCCAAGACTTCAAATGCAAGTGAACAGATAGATTTACAGTACTGTTCTAAGGAAGAACAGATTCAAATAAGTATTTTATAACATGGAACTTACCACTAAAACAGATCAGCAAGCTGAAGAAACTCTTGATCTCTGATTCTGCTGTGAGATGGTGGTCATGAGAGAAAGAATGAGTTACCCTGGGGTGGGGTGGGGGGCTGTCATCCAAGCTAAGGTATAGATTTCAAGGAAGAAATTAAGCAAAAGAAGGCCTGCATGGACCTGTTGGGGAAGCCAATTGCATGGTGAAATGAAAACAGACTGAGAAATCCTGGAGATCACAGAAAATCTCCAAGGCCCTTGTGTGTGAGAAAAGGCAAATTGAAGAGACTCTAAGACCTCATACATCACACACACCTGAAGCCCTACAGGGTGTGACCCATTTTTCCCAAAGCAAGGTAAATACAATCATTCCATTCTAAAAATAATATTATAGCTCATCAGACTGTGCTAATCACCCAGATTTTTTAAACATTACCTTATTTAAGTCCCATACCAATGCTATAATATAGGTCTCATTACTGTCTTACATTTTTTGCAGATGGAAATAAGAGGTTCAGATAAGTTAGGTTAGTATTAATGACTCCTCAAAAGTAAATGGTGGTAGGGCTGCTATATACTTCATCCTGGAGCCTAAGCTCTCCATCCGGTACTGTGCCTTCCCATCAGATTGCCACTGCTGGCTATCCTGCTGCCTATTGCTCCACTGCCCCACCACATCTACTATGCATGTATCTCTTGGATACTTCACTAGGAAACCTCAATGAATTTGGGCCAATGGAGACAATGAACAATTGTACTGAGTTAAATTCAATTTGATTCAAATATAATTTAGACTATCACCTTAGGAACCACTCAGTGTATGCTCAAAGGTTGGCTTGGGCCCAAGCATCGCTTGTCAATTAATATTCATTTGAAATATAAAAAATTATTCAATCTCTGGGCATCATAATTTACTTTCTTTTCATCTTTTTAAAAGATTTTTAAAAGTAACCTTATACTCATTGTGGGGCTCAAACTCACAACCCCAAGAGCAAGAGTTGCAGGCTGTACCAACTGAGTTGACCAGGTACCCCTCTGTATTTCATAATTTAAATGAACATAATTACAAATCAAACTCACAATGTTCTTGAGAGGATGTGATAAATATACAAATCTTCTTGTACTTACAATGAGGTTATGTCCCTAGAAACCCATTGTACACTGAAAATATCGTAAGATGAAAATTCATTTACTACATATGACCTACTGAACATCATAGCTTAGCCTCTCCTATCTTAAGCATGCTTCAGCACTTACCATTAGTGTACAGTTGGGCAAAAATCATCTCACACAAAGCCAACTTGATAATAAAGCATTGAATATCTCAAGAATTTGTTGAATACAGTACTGAAAGTGAAACACAGAATGGCTGACCTTGTACAGGATGGTTGTAAAGGTATCAGTTGTTGACCCTCATGATCACCTGGATGACCTGGATCTGTGGCTCACTGCCCCTGCCCAGCACCAGGAGAGAGGATTGCATCTGCTATCGCTAACCTGGAAAAAGATCCAAATTCAAAATTTGAGGTATGGTTTCTACTGCATGTGTATCACTTTTGCACCATCATCAAGTTGAAAAATCACTAAGTCAAATCAACGTAAGTTGGGGACGGTCTGTACACCTACAGTGCCTACAGCAGTTCCTGGCAAGTCAGCAACATGCAAGTATCTGCTTTTACTAGACTTGGGAAAAGAGAACTGCCAGACGTATTCCTTCTGGACAAGCCATCTTGATCAAGTTAGTTAATTTTCTATATCTCAGTTTATAAATTTATAAAATTTTAGAATTGAGGAGATGCTCCATACTTCAGAGTCAACAGTTTGTAAATCTATATGTAATTTTTACACTAACTTTTGGTGTCAAGCTAATGATTTATCCAGAGAATTTTGAAATACAGTCTTGCTCTAATGAAATACTGCATGCTGTATGTACACTTTTCAGGATAAGTTTCTTTGTTTATCACCCATTTCTTTATTTCTTTCTTCTTATAGCCATAGAGCATTTGTGGTTCTCAACTTGATGGATAACAGGGCAGAAGTGACACAGTGCCTCCTGCTGGGGCTAACCAATGACCCGGAACTGCAGCTTCCCTTATTCATAATGTTCATCTTCATCTACCTCATCACTCTGGTTGGGAATTTGGTGATTATCATGTTGATTCTGTTGGACTCCCATCTCCACACCCCCATGTACTTTTTCCTCAGTAATCTGTCTCTGGTGGACTTTTGTTACTCTACGGCTGTCACTCCCAAAGTGATAGCTAGGTTACTTGTGGGAGACAAGGTCATCTCCTACAATGCATGTGCTGCTCAGATGTTCTTTTTTGCAGCCTTCGTCACTGTGGAAAATTATCTCTTGGCCTCAGTGGCCTATGACCGCTATGCAGCAGTGTGCAAACCCCTCCATTACACCACCACCATGATGACAAGTGTGTGTGCTCGTCTGGCCATAAGTTCCTACATTTATGGTTTCCTAAATGCCTCTATCCACACTGGAGACACATTTAGTCTCTCTTTCTGTATGAACAATGTAGTCCATCACTTTTTCTGTGATGTTCCAGCAGTCATGGTTCTTTCTTGCTCTGATAGACATGTCAGTGAGCTGGTTCTTGTTTATGTAGTGAGCTTCAACATCTTTTTTGCTCTCTTGGTTATCTTGATTTCCTACATATTCATATTTATCACAATCCTGAAGATGCACTCATCTTCAGGATATCAGGAGGCTATATCCACCTGCGCCTCCCACCTCACTGCACTGTCCATCTTCTATGGGACAGTCATCTTCATGTATTTACAGCCCAGCTCCAGTCATTCCATGGACACAGACAAAATGGCATCCGTGTTCTACACTATGGTCATCCCCATGCTGAACCCTGTGGTCTACAGTATGAGGAACAAGGAGGTCAAGAATGCATTCATGAAGATTGTTTTAGAGTCAAAATTTTCTCTAGGATTGTGATTTTAACATTGTATAATGTGCACTAATCTAGTTACAATAAGGCCGTAGTGAAATTAAGCTCCTGATGTGGTATCCTAACTTATTCAAAAGTCTCTTGTCCTGAAAACAAACAAACATTATGTGTAAAACTACAAGCCTGAACAAGAACGGCTAAGATGGGGCTTAATTGTCAAAAACTTTGCTCAGGTAATGGGTTTATTCACTTATGCTACATGCATTTTTTTCTACCACATCAATGCAGAGACACATAAAATAGGGGCACAAATGAGACCATGAACAGAAGTGCATGCATGTGCCCATGAGGATACATACACACTGGAGTAGGAAATTTTCCAGAAGTAAGTGGAATATTGATAGTTTTTAATAATAATAATATTTAAATATCTAATTCATGTATTAGAATAGAAATTTATGTCTAATATTTTTCACCTTTAGTTGAATTCCATTCTAAGAGTCCTAACTTCAGAATGAAAATAATATACTATTCCCTGAAACAAATACATTATATGTTAATAAAAATTTTTTAAAAATAAAATAATATACTATTAAATGAAAGGATCTAATTTTAGGGGGCTCATTTTATTGAGAGATACATACATATAACATCTTAAGTGAATTAATATTTCTGTCTTAACCGAGTCCTTACATAGAACTAACATGCTCATATTATAGTCTTCAAAAGGTAAAAAACAGGGGGCGGAGCAAGATGGCGGAGGAGTAGGAGACCTGGATTTCGTCTGGTCTCAGGAATTCAGCTGAATAGGGATCAAACCATTCTGAACACCTACGAACTCAACAGGAGACCGAAGAAGAGAGTAGCAACAACTCTCTGAACAGAGAAGCGACCACTTTCTGGAAGGTAGGACGTGCGGAGAAGTGAATACGAGGCGATATTCGGGAGGATAGACGGCGGGGGAGGGGCCTCCGGCGGCCGCTTCTGGCAAGTGCTAGAGCCGCGGAGCACAAAATCGGACCTTTTAGAAGCCGGCTCCGCTGAGGGACGTCGCTGCAGTGGCTAAGCGGGGGGTGGAACCCTCGCGGGACAGTGTGGTCTCAGGACCCTCGGGGTCACAGAAAGACCGGGAGTGCCTGAGTGCGCCAGAGCTCCCAGGTATCGGAGCGGGGAAGCCGGCTGCAGAGACGGAGCCGAGGCGCGGGCTCTCAGCTCGGGGTGGCCATAAACTGTGATCCGCGGCACAGTCGGGCCACTGCTCCTCCAGCAGGGACCCAACAAGCGGCAGATCCGGAGAGACTCCCCTTCCTCCCCCGGGAGGAGCGGCGCGGGAGGGCACCGCAGGGATCTGCTGGGTTTGGAGACTCCACACGGGGTCGGGTGCCAGAGATAGAAACGCTCGGTCACAGGCCGGGTGAGCACGGAGAGCGGCCGGAGACCGGGGAGACGGGAGTGACTGCTTTTCTCTGGGGGCGCACTGAGGAGCGGGGCCCCGAGTTCTCAGCTCCTCCGAGTGGAGATTGGGAGGCCACCATTTTCGCCCTGGTCCTCCAAAGCTGTGCCGAGAGCTTGCAGGGAACCAAAGCTCCTGAGAGCAAACCCGAGCCGCTTGCTTAGCCCCGACTCACAAGGGCGGGGCAATTCCGCCTCCGGCAAAGACACTTGGGAACCATGGCAACAGGCCCCTCCCCCAGAAGACCAGCACGAACAGCCAGCAAGCCAAGACCAAGTTTACCGATCAAGGAGAACGGGAGAACTCCAGCGCTAGGGGAATACTGCACATAGAATTCATGGCTTGTTTTTACCATGATTCATTAGTTTATCAAAGTTAATTTTTTTAAATGGTTTTTTTAATTTTTCTTTTCCCCTTTTTCAAGCAACATCTTATCAATCCCTTTTTTTAAAAAAAACATTTTTTATTTTTCATTTTTAGAGTCATATTTTATCCCTTCATAGTAGTTCCCCTTATTCTTCGCATATATATATATATATATAATTGTTCTCTTTTTAAAATTTTGAGATACAGTTTCTTCTAACAGATCAAAATATACCCTAAATCACTAGTGTATGGCTTTGTTCTAGTCTGCTGCCTGATCACATTCTCTCCCTTTTTTTTCTTTTTCTTTTTTTTTTAAATCTTCCTTCTTTTTTCAAACAACTTTTTATCGTATCAATTCCTTTTATAAAATCTTTTATAATTTTCATCTTTACACTCATCTTCCATCCCTTCATTGTATCAACCCTTATTTTGTACATATGTAAGTCTTTCTTCCTTTAAAATTTTAGGAGGCACTTTTTTCTAACAGACCAAAATACGCCCAAAATCTAGTGTGTGGCACTGATCTATGCACTAGCCTGATCATATTTGATCATATTCGGTTTTTTTCATATTGTTCTGTTTTTCTATTTATCTTTATCTTTTTCTTTTCTTTCTTTTCTCTTTCTTTTTTCTTTCTTTCCCTTTCTTTTCCCCTGGTTTCAGGTCTTTCCTGATTTGTATAGAGAATATTTGCTGGGGATGTTGTTAACCTTTTAGCATTTTGTTCTCTCATTCATCTATTCTCCTCTGAACAAAATGACAAGACGAAAAAGTCACCTCAGCAAAAAGAACAAGAGATAGTACCGTCAGCCAGGGACCTACTCAATATGGACATTAGTACGATGTCGGACCTAGAGTTCAGAATCATGACTTTAAAGATACTAGCTGGGCTTGAAAAAAGCGTGGAAGTTATTAGAGAAACCCTTTCTGGAGAAATAAAAGAACTAAAATCTAACCAAGTCGAAATCAAAAAGGCTGTTAATGAGGTGCAGTCAAAAATGGGGGCACTAACTGCTAGGATAAATGAGGCAGAAGAGAGAATCAGTGATATAGAAGACCAAATGATGGAAAATAAAGAGGCTGAGAAAAAGAGAAAGAAACAACTACAGGATCACGAGGGCAGAAGTCGAGAGATAAGCAATACGATAAGATGAAACAACATTAGAATAATTGGGATCCCAGAAGAAGAAGAAAGAGAGAGAGGGGCAGAAGGTATATTGGAGCAAATAATAGCAGAGAACTTCCCTAATGTGGGGAAGGAAACAGGTATCAAAATCCAGGACGCACAGAGAACCCCTCTCAAAATCAATAAAAAAAGGTCAACACCCCGACATCTAATAGTAAAACTTACGAGTCGCAGAGACAAAGAGAAAATCCTGAAAGCAGCTCGGGAGAAGAGATATGTAACCTACAATGGTAGAAATATTAGATTGGCAACAGACCTATCCACAGAGACCTGGCAGGCCAGAAAGGACTGGCATGAGATCTTCAGAGCCCTAAACGAGAAAAATATGCAGCCAAGAATACTATATCCAGCTAGGCTCTCATTGAAAATTGAAGGAGAGATGAAAAGCTTCCAGGACAAACAAAAACTAAAGGACTTTGCAAACATGAAACCAGCCCTCCAAGAAATATTGAAAGGGGTCCTCTAAGCCAAGAGAGAGCCTAAAAGCAGCATAGATCAGAAAGGAACAGAGACAATATACAGTAACAGTCACCTTACAGGCAATACAATGGCACTAAATTCATACCTTTCAATAGTTACCCTGAATGTAAATGGGCTAAATGCCCCAATCAAAAGACACAGGCTATCAGACTGGATTAAAAAACAAGACCCATCAATATGCTGTCTGAAAGAGACTCATTTTAGACCCAAAGACACCTCCAGATTGAAAGTGAGGGGGTGGAAAACCATTTACCATGCTAACAGACACCAAAAGAAAGCTGGGGTGGCAATCCTTATATCAAACAAATTAGATTTTAAAACAAAGACTGTAATAAGAGATGAGGAAGGACACTATATCCTACTTAAAGGGTCTATCCAACAAGAAGATCTAACAATTGTAAATATCTATGCCCCTAACATGGGAGCAGCCAATTATATAAGGCAATTAATACCAAAAGCGAAGAAACACATTGACAACAATACAATAATTGGGGGACTTTAACACTCCCCTGACTGAAATGGACAGATCATCTAAGCAAAAGATCAACAAGGAAATAAAGACTTTAAATGACACACTGGACCAAATGGACTTCACAGACATATTCAGAACATTCCATCCCAAAGCAACGGAATACACATTCTTCTCTAGTGCCCATGGAACATTCTCCAGAATTGATCGCATCCTAGGTCACAAATCAGGTCTCAGCCGGTACCAAAAGATTGGGATTATTCCCTGCATATTTTCAGACCACAATGCTTTGAAACTAGAACTCAATCACAAGAGGAAAGTCAGAAAGAACTCAAATACATGGAGGCTAAAGAGCATCCTACTAAAGAATGAATGGGTCAACCAGGAAATTAAAGAAGAATTAAAAAAATTCATGGGAACCAATGAAAATGAAAACAAAACTGTTCAAAATCTTTGGGATACAGCAAAGGCAGTCCTGAGAGGAAAGTATATAGCAATACAAGCCCCATTCTCAAGAAACAAGAAAGGTCTCATATACACAACCTAACCCTACACCTAAAGGAGCTGGAGAAAGAACAGCAAATAAAGCCTAAACCCAGCAGAAGAAGAGAAATAATAAAGATCAGAGCAGAAATCAATGAAATAGAAAACAAAAGAACAGTAGAACAGATCAACAAAACTAGGAGCTGGTTCTTTGAAAGAATTAACAAGATTGTTAAACCCCTGGCCAGACTTATCAAAAAGAAAAGAGAAATGACCCAAATCAACAAAATCATGAATGAAAGAGGAGAGATCACAACCCACAACAAAGAAATACAAACAATTATAAGAACATATTATGAGCAACTCTATGCCAGCAAATTAGATAACCTGGAAGAAATGGGTGCATTCCTAGAGATGTATCAACTACCAAAATTGAACCAGCAAGAAATAGAAAACCTGAACAGACCTATAACCACTAAGGAAATTGAAGCAGTCATCAAAAATCTCCCAACAAACAAGCCCAGGGCCAGATGGCTTCCCAGGGGAATTCTATCAGATATTTAAAGAAGAATTAATACCTATTCTTCTGAAACTGTTCCAAAAAATAGAAATGGAAGGAAAACTTCGAAACTCATTTTATTAGGCCACCATTACCTTGATCCCCAAACCAAACAAAGACCCCATCAAAAAGGAGAATTACAGACCAATATCCTTGATGAAGATGGATGCAAAAATTCTCACCAAGATACTAGCCAATAGGATCCAACAGTACATTAAAAGGGTTATTCACCACGACCAAGTGAGATTTATCCCTGGGCTGCAAGGCTGGTTCAACATCCGCAAATCAATCAACGTGATACAATACATTAACCAAAGAAAGAACAAGAATCATATGATCCTCTCAATAGATGCAGAAAAAGCATTTGACAAAGTACAGCATCCTTTCTTGATCAAAACTCTTCAGAGTATAGGGATAGAGGGTACATACCTCAACATCATAAAAGCCATCTATGAAAAACCTACAGCGAATATCATTCTCAATGGGGAAAAGCTGAGAGCTTTTCCCCTAAGGTCAGGAACGCGGCAGGGATGTCCACTCTCACCACTGCTATTCAACATAGTATTAGAAGTCCTAGCCACAGCAATCAGACAACAAAAAAAATCAAAGGCATCCAAATCGGCAAAGAAGAAGGCAAACTCTCACTCTTTGCAGATGATATGATACTGTATGTGGAAAACCCAAAGGACTCCACCCCCAAACTGCTAGAACTCATACAGGAATTCAGTCAAGTAGCAGGCTATAAAATCAATGCACAGAAATCGGTGGCATTCCTATATACCAACAAAAAGACAGAAGAGAGACAAATCAAGGAGTCGATCCCATTTACAATTGCACCCAAAACCATAAGATACCTAGGAATAAATTTAACCAAAGAGGCAAAGGGTCTGTACTCAGAAAACTATAAAATACTCAGGAAAGAAATTGAAGAAGACACAAAGAAATGGAAAAACGTTCCATGCTCATGGATTGGAAGAACATTGTGAAGATGTCAATGCTACCTAGAGCAGTCTACACATTCAATGCAATCCCCATCAAAATACCATCCACCTTTTTCAAAGAAATGGAACAAATAATCCTAAAATTTGTATGGAACCAGAAGAGACCCCGAATAGCCAGAGGAATCTTGAAAAAGAAAAGCAAAGCTGGCGGCATCACAATTCTGGACTTCCAGCTCTATTACAAAGCTGTCATCATCAAGACAGTATGGTACTGGCACAAAAACAGACACATAGATCAATGGAACAGAATCGAGAGCCCAGAAATGGACCCTCAACTCTATGGTCAACTAATCTTCGACAAAGCAGAAAAGAATGTCCAACGGAAAAAAGTCTCTTCAACAAATGGTGTTGGGAAAATTGGACAGCCACATGCAGAAGAATGAACCTGGACCATTTCCTTACACCACACACAAAAATAGACTCCAAATGGTTGAAAGACCTAAACGTGAGACCGGAGTCCATCAAAATCCTAAAGGAGAACACAGGTAGCAACCTCTTCGACCTCAGCCGCAGCAACTTCTTCCTAGAAACATCACCAAAGGCAAGGGAAGCAAGGGCAAAAACGAACTATTGGGATTTCAAGATAAAAAGCTTTTGCACAGCAAAAGAAACAGTCCACAAAACCAAAAGACAACCGACAGAATGGGAGAAAATAGTTGCAAATGACATATCAGATAAAGGGCTAGTATCCAAAATCTATAAAGAACTTATCCAACTCAACACCCAAAGAACAAATGATCCAATCAAGAAATGGGCAGAAGACATGAACAGACATTTTTCCAGAGAAGACATCCAAATGGCCAACAGACACGTGAAAATGTGCTCAACATCGCTCGGCATCGGGGAAATCCAAATCAAAACCTCAATGAGATAGCACCACACACCAGTCAGAATGGCTAAAATTAACAAGTCAGGAAACGACAGATGTTGGCGGGGATGTGGAGAAAGGGGAACCCTCCTACACTGTCGGTGGGAATGCAAGCTGGTGTAACCACTCTGGAAAACAGTATGGAGGTTCCTCAAAAAGTTGAAAAGAGAGCTACCCTACGATCCAGCAATGGCACTACTGGGTATTTACCACAAAGATACAAATGTAGGGATCCGAAGGGGTACGTGCACCCCGATGTTTATCACAGCAATGTCCACAATAGCCAAACTGTGGAAAGAGCCAAGATGTCCATCGACAGATGAATGGATAAAGAAGAGGTGGTATATATACATAATGGAATATTATGCAGCCATCAAAAGGAATGAGATCTTGCCATTTGCAACGACGTGGATGGAACTGGAGGGTGTTATGCTGAGTGAAATATGTCAATCAGAGAAAGACATGTATCCTATGACCTCACGGATATGAGGAATTCTTAATCTCAGGAAACAAACTGAGTGTTGCTGGAGTGGTGGGGGGTGGGAGGGATGGGGTGGCTGGGTGATAGACATTGGGGAGGGTATGTGCTATGGTGAGCGCTGTGAATTGTGCAAGACTGTTGAATCACAGATCTGTACTTCTGAAACAAATAATACAACATATGTTAAGAAAAAAGAAAAAGAAGAAGATAACAGGAGGGGAAGAATGAAGAGGAGTAAGTCGGAGGGGTAGACGAACCAGGAGAGATGATGGACTCTGAAAAACAAACTGAGGGTTCTAGAGGGGAGGCGGGTGGGGGGATGGGTTAGTCTGGTGATGGGTATTAAAGAGGGCACATTCTGCGTGGAGCACTGGGTGTTATGCACAAACAATGAATCATGGAACACTACATCAAGAACTAATGATGTAATGTATGGTGATTAACATAACAATAAAAAAGGCAAAAAGCAGCCAGAGTAGGAGAAAATAGAAGAAGACTAAAACTATTTTTCAATTTCTTCAGATATTATTACCAATTCTCACACTACTAAAAAATTCATCGAAAACCAGTAATGTACATCTTGCTTCTGGAAATGCTTTGGAATGATTAATGCTGGTATTTCATGTTTCCTTTGTTGAATTAAATTATTTTTTGTTACTTCATTCTTTCACCCTACTTCATTCACATGATTTTCTTTCTATTTCTTCACAATCTGACAAGTTAAGCATGTTCCGGACTCAGGGCATTTGTACTTGCTTTTCTCTGTGTAGAATGTTCCCTTACTCCATTATAGTTATTGCTTAAATGTTACTCTATTACAGAATGTTTTCCTGACCACCTTTATAAGATAGTCCCCTTTTACTACCATGTGCACTGTTCTTTCACTCTGTGATATTCTTCATATCCTTATAAACCCTCATCTCTTGTCTGTTTATTTGTTTTCTTCTTTATGACCCATGTGCCCCAACTAGAATTTAAACTCTGTGAAAACAATGGCTTTATTTTTTTTGTTTACAACACAATCTTCAGTACGGAAATGGGTGTCTGTTTCAGAGTAGATTCTCAAAATATGAATGAATAAAATAATTAAGCTTTGAGTCAAACTATATCAATATGATGAATCTTTAAGCATTGATAGTTATAACATATCACCCACAACATAAACTTTTTTATTATGTTAGTCACCACACAGTACATCATTAGTTTTTGATGTAGTGTTCCTTGATCCATTGTTTGCATATAACACCCAGTGCTCCATGCAATACATGCCCTCCTTAATATCCATCATCATGCTCACCCATCCACCACCCCCCTCTAAAACCCTCAGTTTGATTCCCAGAGTCTATAGTCTCTCATAATTTTTCTCCCCCTCTGATTTCCCCCCTTCATTTTCCCCTTCTTTCTCCTAATGTCCTCCATGATCCTCCTTATGTTCCACAAATATGTGAAACCATATGATAATTGACTTTCTCTGCTTGACTTATTTCACTTAGCATAATCTCCTCCGGTCCCATCCATGTTGATGCAAATGTTGGGTATTCATCCTTTCTGATGGCTGAGTAACATTCCATTGTATATATGGACCACATCTTCTTTATCCATTCATCTGTTGAAGGGCATCTCAGCTCTTTCCACAGTTTGGCTATTGTGGACATTGCCGCTATGAACATTGGGGTGCATATGGCCCTTCTTTTCACTACATCTGTATCTTTGGGGTAAATACTCAGTTTTTTGATAGATGTATTGTGCATTTCAAGAAGCACAGTTGATTTTCTGCTTTGCTGAAATATTTTTATCTGCATTTTCACTAAGTACTTGCACTCCAATATTTGGAAACAATGATTTCTTGGATCCCATAATCAAGTGAATCATCTGAAATAATCTCATAATTTTCACTTAGCAGTGTTGTCTCATTACATGGCAAGTAACACATCAAATAAATACTAGTTAGTAAATCATAAAAAGACATTAAATATGAGATTATTAATGGTTAGTATCTGATTATATTTGAAAATTACTTCATACATATGAAATATAATGAACTGAAATGATTCTGAGTATCTATATAGAATATAAACATGCCACTGTCAATAATAAAGATAATGCACATTCAATATGCTAGTATAATGCACAATTTTTATGCTTTTAATTTTGAACCTCAGAGAGCTCTATACACAAAACCTACCCACATAAATATGTACCCTCATCTAATTTGTTATCTCTAGATAATAGGAGTCTTTAATATTTCAGTATTTGTAAGATTGTGCTTGAATATTCTAATATTCTTATGCTACTATTTGAGGGCAGTGTAGAATAATACAAATATTAACTTCTATTTTAATGGTGATGTTTCTCCTATTGCAAACATTTCTAATTATTATTTTAAAAAAGACCTCACCCGCAATTTACTAGAACTCATACAGCAATTCACTAATGTGGCAGGATACAAATCAATGCACAGAAATCAGTGGCATTTCAATACACTAACAATGTGACTGAAGAAAGAGAAATTAAGGAATCAATTCCATTTACAATAGCACTAAAAACCATAAGATACCTAGGAATAAACCTAACCAAAGAGGTAAATGATCTATACTCTAAAAACTACAGAACACTTATGAAAGAAATTGAGGAAGACACAAAGAGATGGAAAAATATTCTGTGCTCGTGGGTTGGAAAAATAAACATTGTTAAAATGCCTATGCTGCCCAGAGCAATCTACACATAGAATGAAATCCCTATCAAAATACTATCCACATTTTTCACAGAGCTGGAACAAAGAATCCTAAGATTTGTATGGAACAAGAAAAGACCCCAAATTGCCAGGGGAATGTTGAAAAAGAAAACCAAAGCTGGGGGCATCACAATGCCTGGCTTCAAGCTATATTACAAAGCTGTGATCATCAAGACAGTATGGTGTTGGCACAAAAACAGACACATAGATCAATGGAACAGAATAGAGACCCCAGAAATGGACCCTAACTCTATGGTCACATAATCTTTGAGAAAGCAGAAAAAACATGCAATGGAAAAAAGACGTCTCTTCAATAAATGGTGCTGGGAAAATTCTTCTGCCACATGCAGAAGAATGAAACAGGACCATTCTCTTACACCATACACAAAGATAAGCTCAAATGGCTGAAAGACCTAAATGTGAGACGGGAATCCATCAAAATCCTAGAGGAGAACACAGGGAATAACCTCCTCAGCATTGGCCACAGTGACTTCTTTCAAGACACATCTCTAAAGGCAAGGGAAACAAAAGCAAAAATGAACTTTTGGGACTTCATCAAGATAAAAAACCTTTGCACAACAAAGGAAACAGTCAACAAAACTAAGAGGCAACCCACGGAATGGAAGAAGATATTTGCAAATGACATTACAGATAAAGGGCTGATATCCAAGCTCTATAAAGAACTTCTCAAACTCAACACCCAAAAAACAAATAATCCAGTCAAGAAATGGACAGAAGACATGAACAGACACTACAAATGGCTAACAGACATATGAAAAAATGCTCTATATCATTAGCCATCAGGGAAATACAAATCAAAACCACAATGAGATACCACCTTACACCAGTGAGAATGGCAAAAATTAACAAGTCAGGAAACAACAAATGTTGGCAAGGATGTGGAGAAAGAGGAACACTCTTACACTGTTGGTGGGAAGGCAAGCTGGTACAGCCCCTTGGAAAATAGTATGGAGGTTCTTCAAGATGTTAAAAATAGAGCTACCCTATGACCCAGCAATTGCACTACTAGGGATTTACCCCAAAGATAAAGATGTAGTGAAAAGAAGGGGCAACTGCACCCCAACGTTCATAGCAGCAATGTCCACAGTAACCAAACTGTTGAAGGAGCCGAGATGTCCATCGACAGATGAATGGAAAAAGAAGATGTGGTTCATATATACAATGGAATATTTCTCAGTCATCAGAAAAGGATGAATACTTACCATTTGCATCAACATGGATGGAACTGGAGGGGATTATGCTGAGTGAAATAAGTCAAGCAGAGAAAGTCAATTATCATATGGTTTTACTTATTTGTGGAACATAAAGAATAGCACAGAGGACCACAGGGGGAGGGAGGGAAAACTGAAGGGGGGGAAATCAGAGAGGGAGACAAATCATGAGAGACTCTGGACTCTGGGAAACAAACTAAGGGTTACAGAAGGGAGGGGGTGGGGAGATGGGGTAACCAGGTGACGGGTATTAAGGAGGGCAGGTGTTGTGATGAGCACTGGGCATTATATGCAACTAATGCATCGTTGACTACATCAAAAACTAATGATGTACTATATACTGGCTAACTGAACATAATAAAAAATAATTATTTAATTTTATAACTATTTGAGAGTTATAAAAAATATTTTAAATGCTACAGACTATTCAAAGTAACCCTGTGGCAGTCTTATTAATGGCCTGCAAAGAGATCCACATCCTAGTTCCTAGGACTTTCCAAGGTTACCTTATATGGCCTAAAAGGACTATGCAGATGTGATTAGCTTAAGGATTTTATCCCAGATTTTCTGTGTATACCTTAAAGGTAATCCCATGTATACTTTTAAGAGGTTTAATCACAGATAAAAGAGGAGTAAACAATGTGACCCTGGAAGTAGATGAAAGTGATATAACCACAAACCATGGATGACAGCTGCCATCGGAAGATGAAAGAGGCAAGAAATGGATTTTCTCTTAAAGCCTATGGAGGGAGCATGGCTCTTCCAATACACCGACTTTTTTCCAGGGAAACTTTTTTTGGACTTCTGGATTCTAGGCTGTGAAATAATGAATATATGTTGTTTAAGCTTCCAAGTTTGTGGTCATTTGTTATAACAGTCATAGGAAACGAATACAACTCTTACCTAGTTTCCTCTAAAGAGTAATCTTAATATTACCATAGGACATTTGTAAAATGAGGAAACCAAAACTTGTACATATTAATTTTACTCTTTTCTATGTAAGTTTTAAGGGTTTTAATAAATGCTGAGTGAAGTGTTCACCAGCACTGTAGCATGGAGAATATTTTATCATCCTAAAATTTCCCTTTCCACTTCTGTTATAGCCAGCCAGTCCCAGCTCCCTCATCTCTTGGAAATCACTGAGCCTTCCTCCATCCTATGTTACATGAATGGAATCTCACGATGTGGAGACTTGGGAAGGAAAAAATAAAAACTGTTTCTGTTCACAGATGAAATGATTGTCTATGTAGATATATGAAAGAATGGGGGAAAAAAACCTCCTGGAACTAGTGAGGGATTATAGCTTGGTTGTAGAATGCAAGGCTAATATACTAAATTCTATCACTTTCCTAGATACTGACAATGAACGAGTAGAAGTTGAAATTAAAAACACATGGCCTTTTATATTAGCACCCCAAAATCAAATCGTTATAAATCTAACAAGATAACAAAATAAAAAATGAAATAGAAAAAATTACCAAACTCTGATGCTGATGAATGAAACCAAAAAAGAATTGAAAAAAATGGAGAGACATTCCATTCTCATGGATAGGAAGACTCGTTGTCAAAATGTCAGTTTTTTCCAACTTTATCTATAGATTCATTGACGTCCCAAACAAAGTCCCAGTAAGTGATTTGTGGATCTTGACAAACTGATTCTAAAGTTTAAGTGGAGAGATAAATGACCCAAAAGAGCTAACAATATTTAAAGAGAAGAACAAAGTTGGAAGACTAACACTACTCAACTTCAAGATTTAATTCTCCAAAGAAGACACAGATACAAGAAAAGATGTTCAACACCACTCATCATCAGGGAAATGCAAATCAAAACCGCAATGAGATAGTACCTCCTATCTGTCAGAATGGAAAATCAAAAAGGCAAGAAACCACAAGTGTTAGCAAGGATGTGGAGAAAAAGGAACCTCATGCACTGTTGATGGAAATGTAAATTGGTGCAATCACTGTGGAAAACAGTATGAAACCTCCTCAAAAAATTAAAAATAAAATTACTATATGATCCAGTAATTCCACTACTGGGTATTTATTGAAAGAATACAAAAACAGTAATTCAAAAAGATATATGCACTCTTATGTTTATTGCAGCATTATTTACAATAACCAAATATTGGAAGTAGCCCCAGTGTCCATTGATGGATGAATGGATAAAGAAGTTGTGTGTGTGTATATATATATATATGTATATATAATATATACACATAAATGAAATATTACTCAGCCATAAAAACATAAAATCTTGCCATTTGCAACAACATGGATGGATCTAGAAGGTATGAAATATGTGATACACAGAAAACAAAATTTTCAGAAATAAAGCTAAAATATACAATATAGGGAACACAGTGGTATTGTTACCGTGTTGTGTGGTGACAGATGGTAGCTACACTTGTGGTGAACAAGCATAACATACAGAATTGTTGAATCATTTTGTTGTACACCTGAAACTAATTAACATTGTATATCAACTATACTTCAATAAAAAAGATATATTTCAAATGTCAAAAATAACTATAAATGTAAATTAATTAAACAAAACCACTCGATGTATGTAAAAATCACCTAATTTTTAAAAAGATTTTATTTATTTATTTGAGAAAGAGAAAGAGAGAGAGCGAGGCCAAGCAGAGGAGAGGGGCAGAAGAAGAGGGAGAAGCAGACACCCAACTGAGCAAGGAGCCCAAGGCGGGAAGGATTCCAGGACCCTGAGATCATGACCTGAGCTGAAGTCAGGAGCTTAACTGACTGAGCCACCCAGGTACCTCAAAAGTCACCTTTATTTTTTAAGTGGGGGAGGGGAGAGAGAGGAGGGCAAGACTAAAAATATACATAGGTGCTACACAACATACCAAATTATGCCCCTGCATACAGCTTAATTATTTCTGCGTTATATAACTGGGATGAGGAGAGGTGTTTGTCCTCACAGGAACTCTTTTCCTCCAAGAGTTCCATGCCCATATGATTTTCTCCTTGTTCTTGTTCATTACGGGCTGAAATCCCATCATGATTCTGCATGATGTTATTTTTAAAGGACAAGACACTGAGCAGAACCCATTTGGTCAACATTTATTGAACTGAAAGCTAAACTTGTTGTATACACCAGTTTCTGTCCAAACTGGGTGTTTGCAGTGAGTCTGCAATGACAGGCAGGGAAGACACCACGTAATAAAAATTAAACTGATTCATGTTGAAAAGTTAAGCCCTTACTAAGTTCTTTTGTGCATCCACCCTCATTTGCTAGTCTCAAATACAATTCTGGAAAGTCTGTGGGACAGATAATTTTATTATCTCTTTATCATAAATAAGGAAACTGAGATCAGCAGAAGGTAAATCATTTTCTCAGTACCGTAAAATATCCATGGTAGATGTACTACTTAAACGCAGGCTTCCTAGGAAGCCCCATGTTAATGATCCTTTCTCCACGTCTTCACGCTTCAGGGAACTTGGAACATCTTGACCAGAACATGAGACAGAATTTCTCCGACATTACTTATAACATTCTTCTAGGGCTGAATTTCTGATTGCAGACTCACAATTCAGCACTGTCTTTACTTTCTTTTCAAGAGCAAGGGAAGCTTCTAGATTCAATCTACACTTGCAGTGAAAAATGTAATTGATGCAGAAGTAGTGGGGTGTCTACATCTTTTGTGAGTTTTTGAGCTATCTGGTTGTTTGAACACGATTTCTGAACATTAGCATAAATATAGGAGTCAGGGCAAAACATTGTAATCAGTAAAGTGCAAAGGAATATTTCTGAAATTCCATGCTGCTTTTCTTAAACGGTTAGGGAAACCCGGTGATAGACGGTACTCTGATTGGGTAGATGCTAAATTCCTCCCGTTTACTGTGTATTGACTTGTCACTGAAGGAATAGCTAACCAAACAGGGTGAAATGACATTTCACGGACTCCAGAAAGAGCATCAGGAAACTACCAAGATCCTTACAGTTATTGCTCCACAACCTGCCCTTTCATTACTTGTTCATCTAGAAAATCTGACACTGAAGTAATTAAAGCTAAAGCATTAAGATCGGTTAGACATGGGTTTGTATCTTCAATATCTCGAACTAGCTGTAGAATTTTAAGAAGGCACACAACTTCTCAAAACCTCCACTTCCTTAGTAGTAAATTAGTTATATGTGTGTGTGTGTGAGTGTGTTCATACCCAATTTATATCCCTTCTTCTTCTGCTGTACCTATTTATCTATCATCATAACTATGATCATCATTGTCATTATCAGTGTCATCTTTATCCATACATTTGTCTCTTGATCTATGAGACCAGCTACACACCAGCAGGAATTTTAAGCACAGGAGAGCTATTAGTCATCATAGAACACAGCAATTGATATAGTTGTGATATCATAACAATACATTATCATGAGGATGAGGTGTTGACTTTTAGGTGAAGATGTGTAAAAGAGTGTGTTTAGGAGCCAGGAGGAAGGTGGTAGAGATTAGTGGTTATCAAAGAATGCATGTCTTTCTCAAAGCTTCAACTAAAAATACAAAGATTTGTGCTTTCTCATGAATAGATCTGCAGATTAGTATCCACTCCCATGCCATGCATTTTCACCCTTCAATAGCTGTGGTCCAGCTCAGTGTTGTTAGAAATGACAGTAAGAATGAGTCTAGGATAGAGGGGTAAGGTAAAATGTGGATCTCAAGAAAGAAAATAAGAAAAGGAAAGTTTGGAGATCCCTGGGTTCTCACACAAAATGATTGACACAGGCATGAGCACAGAGTGAGAAATAGAGGGAAAACAAAATATCTGCATAAACAGCATGTACAAAAAGGCAAATCAAAGGTTAAGGCCAACGGACCTAAAACCCAGCCCCCTACAGCTGCCACCTGACTTTCCTAAACCAACATAGAGACCATTGTTCTATGCTAATAATATTATAGCCAGTATTCTTCAGGATTGTGCTTGGCACCCTCATTGTGCTAACTCTTTTTATACACTATGTCTTTATTTTTTGTTGTTTTTTTATTTAATTTTATTTGATTATGTTATGTTAGTCACCATACAGTACATCATTAGTTTTTGATGCAGTGTTCCATGATTCATCGTTTTCGTATAACACCCAGGGCTCCATGCAATACGTGCCTATGTCTTTAAATTCTTACAATAATACTTTGAGGTAAGTTCCAACAGCACTTTCATTTTGCTGGTGGATAGAGACTTAGATAAGTTAGGACCAATGTCTCCCATTGTAAATGGTAGGGATGATATGTGATTGTATACACATGCTTCTCAGAGTCCAAGCCTTTACATACAATGCTGTACCTTCTGCTCAGAACTACCTTTGTTGATTACACTTGCCTCTGATGCTACATTTAGCCCACTGCATCTACCATGCATTTATTTGTGAATTATGTAACTATGCTACTCCATGCATTAAGTTCAGTACAATAGAGACAAGTAAGTATAAATCGAATGAAATTAAAATCAATTCAAATTCATTAACAACACTTAGGTTGGGAACCCTCTTGATTGGGTCTAAAGCTTGGCGTTGTCCATTAACACCTAACTAACCGTAAATAAATTACTAGATCTCTCAGTTGCCAAATTGCTAGATACCTATAGGGGAAGAATAACTAATCAATCTAATAGGACTGATGAGAGGATTAAATGAATATATACATATAGAGCACCTGGCACGAGAGCACTGTAGAAGTGTAAGCTATTAGATTTAAAAGATATGATATAGGAGATGGATTCATTCCAGGAATGTGAACTTGGACAACTCGTTAGCCTTTCCTGCAACTCCGCTTACTCATATACAAAATCTAGAAGTTGGGAAGCTGATCTGTAAGGACACTTCCTATCCAAAAGCTTATTACTGTGGAGATAAGTTGTCACTAAATTGTGTTGCCATGACATGCTTCAGAAATGGAGAATATTGAAGAACAAATTATTGCTCTAATAAAATAATGCTTGTACATATCTATTTCTATGCAACCCATTTCTGTTCATCAGTGTGTTCCTTTTCATTGCTGCAGAGCATCTTGTGATATGCAAATCACATCCATGAAGACTAACACAGAGGTGAAAGAATTCATCCTGCTGGGACTAACAAATGCATCAGAACTGCAGAGTCCTCTCTTTCTAATGTTTACTCTCATCTACCTTGTCACTCTGGTTGGGAACCTGGGGATGATCATGTTGATCCTGCTGGACTCTCGTCTGCACATTCCCATGTACCTTTTCCTCAGTAACCTGTCTCTGGTGGACTTTTGATACTCCTCAACAATCACTCCCAAGGTCATGTCTGGATTACTTATAGGAGACAAGGTCATCTCCTACAATGCACTTATGTCTTTGCCTTTTTAACTGCTGCTATTGACATTGTAGACACATTCTGTTTTTCTTTATGCCTGTCCAATGTGGTCCATCACTTTTTCTGTGATATTCCAGCAGTCATGACTCTGACTTGCTCAGATAAAGACATTAATGAGCTGATTCTTGTGCTTATTTCAAGCTTTATCTTTTTTGCACTTTTTGTTATCTTTATTTCCTATCTGTTCATATTTACAACCATTTTGAAGATACAGTCAGGGGAGGGGTACCAGAAGGCTTTATCTACCTATGCTTTTCACCTTGTTGCAGTTTCCATATTTTATGGGACAGTCATCATCATGTACTTACAGCCAAGTTCCCATCATTCCATGGACACAGACAAAATCACATCTGTGTTCTATACTATGGTCATTCCCATGCTAAACCCTATGGTGTACAACTTGAGGAACAAAGAGGTCAAGAATGCTATCAAGAAGTTTTTTGAGAAGGCAAAATATTCTCTAGGTTTAGTCTTCTAATGATCTAAAATCCACAAAAGTTATTTCATCTCACTTAAATCTACTCCATGCCATAACTCAATGTTCATGGCCATATAGGGTATCAAAGCATATCAATCACTCGAATGTTATTTATTTCTTTAATTTTGTAGCAGGTCCAAGCATCCAAAATGGAGAACAAATATATTTTTTTAATGAAAGCAGTTTATGAATAAACCTTCCTTGTTACTATTGTGTTACACATAGTTTTTTCCTTGAGGTACTTCAATAGTGGTAAGAAAAAACTAATGGATAAGAAAAAAAAATTAAGAGCTTGGACCAGGTAGTAAGGAAAACAGTGGATAATGGAGTTTTCCCCAGAAAGAAAAATCAGGGTCTCATAAAGAAATATATCCCATCACCAGGTTGAGGGGCCTAGTTATTGTCAATTCCATAAGATTTCTAAACTGAGGGCGCCTGGGTGGCTCAGATGGTTAAGCGTCTGCCTTCACCTCAGGTCATGATCCCAGCTTCCTGGGATCGAGTCCCGCATCGGGCTCCCTGCTCAGCAAGGAGCCTGCTTCTCCCTCTGCCTCTCTCTCTCTGTCTCTTCTGAATAAATAAATAAAATCTTTTAAAAAAAAAAAAGATTTCTAAACTGAAATCTGTGTGTCTTCCTTTGCTGACTCTTCTGAATGGAGGCTCTTTTTTCCCCAATTATCTTTATTCAGGCCCAACATTATTTACTGGATATGAATGTGGAATGAACTATGTTTTCTTTTTAGAGTATAATTGCTAGGCAACAGGGAGCCACACATGGACTGGATGGAGAAGACCATTTAATCTGTATGATAGCCTGGACATTGTGCTTCTATATTGATTAGTTGGGATTTAGGTTGTCTCCTTGGTGGAGGTGAATAATAAATTTTCTGTATGGGAGGAAATGTAAGATGGATATTTGATGATTATAAGCATTACAATGGAAAAGACTGGTTAGTTATTTTCCGAACTATGTTTACTCCTAGAAATATACATAAGCTCTATGTCTCTGCCCTTCATACAGTTAATTATGACCATGTGCTTGTGTTTTTGTCCATTGAATGTGAGTACAGGTCATACATGCCACTTCCAAGTCTGCCCATGAACCTCCCCATGTGATGTCTTGTTCATTCTTTTTGTCACCAGCTGTATGGAGAGAATCCAGACCACAAGAGATGATGAAATCACTAAATGGAAAGAACCTGGTACAACTGAGTCTCTGTAGAAGTTCCCACAGAACAACTAATGGAACCATATGCAAGCAAGGAAAACCTCTATCGTCATGCCACTGCCATTTTGGAGTTTGCTTGTATGACAGCTGGTATTATTTACCCTAACAGACAGAGCTTCTTATAAGACCATCTGGATGCTGTTATGGGAGTGGGGAGGACATATCCTGGAAAAACTATCAAATTTCTCCAATACAATTTGATTCTACCATGATTTCTTTGTGAGTCTTCACCCAGCCTTCATATCATAACCAAAGAGGCTAGCCCCAATAAAATTAGCACAGGTTTTAAAGAGAGGACAAATTCAACGTGAATTCCATTCCAATTCAAACTTTGTGATATAGGGCAAGTTATTAAGTATTCTGAGTTTCTCATGGGGAAACTAATGCCTCTCTCACAGACTTAGATTAAATGGGTACTGAATGAGCCAGACCGTAGCACAGTGCCTGAAACAGAGTAGCTGCTCAAAATATATTTGCATCCTTTCCCTTCTGTTCCTTTTCTTATCCTTGTTCATTCATCTAATTTGCCAACCTTGTCCATAGAACAATTAAAACAGTTACAAATTATTTTGGTTTGTTTTATAGATTTAACTGTAGTACTGAATTGCAAGACTTTGAGACCAAAGATGTTACCTTACTTAGGTATGTGTTCTCAGAATCTAGACTAATGTCTATTCCACAGAACTCAAGAGTATCTAATGAAATCTGATCCTATGTAGGAACAAAGTTACATGGAAAAACCCACAAATATTAATGTCTATCATCTTTTCCTTCATGAGGCTGATCAAAATATTGTATATTCATTTTTGTGTGTTTACTCCTTTTATTTGTTTTTGCCATTAAAATAAAAGTTCTGGGTACCTGGGTGGTGCAGTCAGTTAAACATCTGCCTTTGGCTCAGGTCATGATTGCAGGGTCCTGGGATCAAGCCCCGCATTGGGCTCTCCCTCAGCATTGAGTCTGCTTCTCCTTTTTCCTCTGTGATCTCTCTTACTTTCACTCTCTCTCTAATAAATAAATATAATCTTTTAAAAAAAAGTTCTATGCATCCTGGTACAATATCTGATCTGGTGTCTAACAAAGACTCAGGCTTAGATCAGAGCTAAGGCTCAGTAAAAGATTTTAAGGAATGAACAGCTGCACAATAAGAGGAACCCAACAGAGAAAGTCAACATATGTTTGTAAAAACAGAACACAGACAACAGAACACAAGTAGGTTATGCTGCAGTCACACATTAAATTGAGAACTCACGGTTGAACACAACAAAGATCATAAAGATTTTATATCAGTTTCCTATGGCTGCTGTAACAAATGAGTACACTCCAGGGCCTTTAAACAACACACATTTGTTTTCTCACATTTCTGGAGGCCAGGTGTTGGAAATCAGTTTCACTGGGATGAAACAGAAGTATCAGTCTCCAGAGTGTCTAGGGGAGACTGTCCCTTGTAGATTTCATATTCAGGTGACTTCCCCAAATTCCTAGTTTTATTCCCAGCAGTTCAATCTCTGCCTTTGTGGCCACATTATTTTCTCCTCCTATTGCCTGTCTGATTTCCCTCTGCCTCTCCTTTTTTAATTTATGTGAGATTAACATAACGAAATCAACTCCAATTCAATTTAATTCCATAACAATTAAAAAATAAAGTGTGCAACTCAGTATTATTTGGCACATTCACAATGTTCTGCAACCATCACATCTATTTCATTCTAAAAGATTTTTTTCACTCACAGAGATCCTGTACCCATTAAGGCCTCCTCCCCTGAGAACCAATAATCTGCCTACAACCTCTATGGATTCACCTATCCTGGATATGTCATGTAAATACAATCATATAATATGTGACCTTTAATGTTTGACATCTTTTATTCAGTTTAATGTTTTTGAAGCTCATCTGTGTTGCAGCATGTATCAATACATCATTTTTTATGGCTGAATAATATTCAATTATAGGTATATATCACATTTTTTTCATCCATTTTCCAACTGATGGACATTTGTATGTTTTTTACCTATTGGCAATTGTTAATAATGCAGCATAACTATTTGCATTCATGCACAAGTATTGTTTGAGGAACTGTTTTCATTCTCTGGTGATATTACCAGGAGCAGAATGGCTGGTTCATACAATAATCGTATGTTTAACTTTTGAAGACTACCAACCTGTTTTCAGTAGCAGCTGTCCCATTTTACATTCCCACCAGCAATGTACAATGGTTCCAATTTATCCACACTCTTGCTATGACTTTTTAGTTCCATTTTCTTTTATAATACCCATCCTAATGGGTGTGAAATTGTATCTCATGGGTTTGATTTACTTTCTCCTAATGCCAATGATTTGGGGCATACTTCCATGTGTTTATTGGCTTTTAGTAAATCTTCTTCAGAGAAATGTTTGTTCAAGTACCTTGCCCATTTTGTGGTTTTTCTGTTGTTGAATTGTTTGAGTTCTTTATATATCCTGCATATTATGTCTTTATCAGAAATGTGATTTGCAAAATTTCTCTTCCATTCTGTAGGTTTCCTTTTCACTTTCTTGAAGATGTACTTTGATATACAAAGTTTGAAGTCCAATCTATCTCTTTTTTTCTTTTGTTGCTTGTGTTTGGTGTAATACATGAAAAACCATTTCCAGATCCAATGTCTGGACTTTTTCCCACATTTTCTGGTGGTTTTATGTTTTTAGCTCTCATATTTTGGTCATCAACCATTTTGAGTTGGTTTTTGTACATGGTGTGTGGAAGGGCTCCAACTTTATTTTTTTGCATTTGGGAATCTAGTTGTCCCAGCACCATTTGTTGATGACTTCTTTTCCAATTAAATGGACTTTGCACCTCTGTCAAAAATCAATTGGCAATAGATATGTGGGTTTATTTCTTGTCTCTCAATTCTATTCAACTGATCTATGTCTCTATTAAGGCAATATCAAATTGCTTTGATTATTTCAGATTTGTATTATGTTTTGAAATCAAGAAGTGTGAGTCTTCCTACTTTGTTCTTCCTTCTCAATATTGTTTGGCTATTCATAGTCCCTTGAAATTCCATTTGAATTTTAGTAATAGTGTTTCTATTTCTGGTTATTAAAATTATGACAGAGATTGCATTAATACTCTAGGTCACTTTGGAAAGTATTGCCAGTAAACAATATCATATCTTCCAATCCATGAACATAGACTGTCTTTCCATTTATTTAGGCCTCCTTGAATTTCAGCAATTTATTTGGTAGTTTCAGTGTACAGCCCTTCATCCCTTGCTTAAATTTATTCCTCTGTATTTTAACATAAGAATGCTGTTTTAAGTGGAATTTTCTCTGGAATTGTTTATTGCTAATGTACATAAGCACAACTTATTTTTGGTTGGTCAATAAGTTTATTAGTTAATACTTTCTTGTACATTCTTTAGGATTTTCTCTATATAAGATCATATCATCTGAAAATCATATGATTTTTCTTTCCAATTTATGTGTCTTGTAATTCTTATTTTCTTGTGTAATTACTCCAGATAGAACTTTCAGCACGACTTTGAATAAAAGTAGTGAAAGCAAGCACACTGTCTAGTATGTGATCTTATAGGGAAGGATTTTCACTCTTTCACATTCAAGTACGATGATAGCTGTGGGTTTTTCATTAATGGTTTTTATAATTTTCATTTCTATTCTTAGATTGCTGGTTGCTTTTATCATGAAGTCATTGGAGATTTTGTCAAATACTTTTTCTGAATTAATAAATCAGATAATTATGTGTTTTTTCTCCTCAATCTGGTTAATTACAGTGACCAATTTCAAATTTTGTTTTTTCTAGTTTATTAAGATGCAACTGATATATCACATTATATAAGTTTAAGATGTACAACATAATTATTTGAAATGATTGCAAGCCCCAATGTTTATAGCATCAATGTGTACAATAAACAGAGTCCAGATATTCATCAACAGATGAATGGGTAAAGATGTGGGATATATATGTATCTCACATTATATATATTCTGGAATACACACACACACACACACACACACACAGAGGAATATTACTCAGCCATGAAAGAGAATGAAATTTTGCAATTTGCAACAATGTGGATGGGACTAGAGTGTATTATGCTAAGCAAAATAAGTTAGTCAGACAAAGACAAATACCATATGATTTCACTCATATGTGGAATTTAAGAAACAAAATTGATGAGCCTAGGGGAAGGGAAAGAAAAATAAGATAAAAACAGAAAAGGAGGGTGCCTGGGTGGCTCAGTTGGTTAAGCGACTGCCTTCAGCTCAGGTCATGATCCTGGAGTCCCAAGATCGAGTCCCACATCGGGCTCCCTTCTCAGCAGGGAGTCTGCTTCTCCCTCTGACCTTCTTCCCTCTCGTGCTCTCTATCTCTCATTCTCTCTCTCTCAAATAAATAAATAAAATCTTAAAACAAAACAGAGAAGGAAACAAACTATAAGAGACTAATTTCTCTATAGATAAAAAACTGAGGGTTGCTGGAGTAGAGGTGGGTGGGGGGGTTGGGTAATTGGGTAATGGGCATTAAAGAGGGCACTTGATGTAATAAGCACTGCATATTATATGCAACTGATGAAATACTAAATTCTACCCCCAAATTAATAAAATACTATATGTTAACCAATTGAATTAGATTAGTTAATTAGAATTTAATTAATTGAATTTAAATAAAACCAAAAATAAAGTAAAATAAAATATCACTGGGAAAAAAAGAAATGACTGTAACAATGTTTGGCTAACATTTATGACCTCACATAGTTACAATTTTTTTATCTTGTGATGAGAACTTTTAAGATCTAATATCTTAGAAACCTTCAAATATATATATATATATCAGTATTGTTAATTATAGTTATCATGGTGTACATCACATCCTCAGAACTTATTTATCTTATAACTTTTACCTTTGACCATCTTTAAATGTTTTCTTGATTCCCCAGCTCTCACTTCTGGAGCCACATGAGTGCCTGGGGGATGTGGGTAGAGCATTAGTTGCATCTGCTATGACAGAGTAATTCAGGGTAGAAAGAAACCCATCTGTCTACAGACCAGAATCAGATTTTTGAACAGACTTCATAGTATTAAGGCTGAATTTACTCTCCATATTTTTGGCCAATGTGTCATATTGTTGGTTTGTTGTAAACATAAGAAGGAAAACCAGGGATTTCATTGATCAATCTCTAAAACTCCAGTAGCCCACAATTTAATTATAACAAGTAAAAGAATGGAAAGGGGGAAAAGTGAAATAAATAAAATAGATGGCAGACAGAAAACAAAATGTTTCTGGAACATATTATAAATATCAGTAATATAAAAAAATGTAAACCTATTAAACCCAGTATTATGTACTGAATGACAATAAAATTGAGGGAAGGAGAAATATTTTTTTAAGAGATTTTATTTAGGGGGAGGAGCAAGATGACAGGAGTAAGAGACCCAAATTTCATCTGGTCCCAGGAATTCAGCTGGATAGGGATCAAACAATTCTGAACACCTATGAACTCAACAGGAAAGCAAAGAAAAGAATAACAACAACTCTCTGACCACTTTCTGGAAGGTAGGACGTGTGGAGAAGTGAATCCGAGGCGATATTCGGGAAGATAGATGGCAGGGGAGGGGGCCTCCGTTGGCCGCTTCTGGCAAGTGATAGAGCCCCCAGCACAAAATTGGAACTTTTAGAAGGCGGCTCCACTGACGGACGACGCTGCAGTGGCTAGGCGGGGGGTGGAACCCTCGCGGGACAGTGTGGTCTCAGGACCCTCGGGGTCACAGAAAGACCAGGGGTGCCTGAGTGCGGCAGAGCTCCCAGGTATCGGAGCGGGGAAGCCGGCTGCAGAGACGGAGCCGAGGCACGGGCTCTCAGCTCGGGGTGGCCATAAACCATGATCCGCGGCACAGTCAGGCCACTACTCTTCCAGCAGGGACCCAAACAAGTGGCAGATCCGGGGAGACTCCCCTTCCTCCCCTGGGAGGAGAGGGAAGGAGCACACCACAGGGATCTGCTGGGTTTGGAGACTCCACACCCGGTCGTGTGCCAGAGATAGAAACGCTCGGTCACAGGCCAGGTGAGCATGGAGTGTGGCCAGAGACCGGGGAGATGGCAGTGATTGACTGCTTTTCTCTGGGGGCTCACTGAGGAGTGGGGCCCCCAGTTCTTGGCTCCTCTGGGGCGGAGACTGGGAGCTGCCATTTTCACTCTTGTCCTCCAAAGCTGAACAGAAAGCTTGCGGGGAACAAAAGCTCCCTAGAGCAAACCCAGCAGATTACTTAGCCTGGACTGGTCAAGGGCAGGGCAATTCCGCTTCCAGCAAAGACATTTGGGAACCACGGCAACAAGCCCCTCCCCCAGAAGATCAGCAAGAACAGCCAGCCAAGACCAAGTTTACCGATCAATGAGAATGGCAGAACACCAGCTCTAGCGGAATACTGCACATAGAATTCATGGTTTTTTTCCCCCTGATTCTTTAGTCTTTCAAAGTTAACTTTTGGAATTTTCTTTTTTCTTTTTCTTTTTTTGAATTTTTCTTTTTCCCTTTTTCAACCAACATCTTATCAATCCCTTTTTAAAAAATCTTTTTTATTTTTCATTTTTAGAGTCATATTCTATCCCTTCATATTAGTTAACCTTATTTTTGGTGTATATATATATATATATATATATATATATATAATATATATAAAGTTGTTCTCTCTTTAAAATTTTGGGATACAGTTTCTTCTAACAGACCAAAATATACTCTAAATCTCTAGTGTATGGCTTTGTTCTAGTCTCCTGACTGATCCCATTCTCTCCCCCTTTTTTTTTTTAATTTCTCTTCTTTCTTTTCTCAACCAATTTCTTATCTTTTCAATTCCTTTTATAAAATCTTTTATAATTTTCATCTTTAAGGTCCTATTCCATCCCTTCATCATATTTACCCTTATTTTTGTACATATATAAGTTTTTCTTTCTTTAAAACTTTGGGAGGCACTTTCTTCTAACAGACCAAAATACACCCAAAATCTAGTGTGTGGCACTGATCTATGCACCAGCCTGATCATATTTGATCATATTCTTTTTTTTATCTTTTTTTTTCTTTTTTCTTTCTTTCCCTTTCTTTTCCCCCAGTTTCAGGTGTCTTCTGATTTCTTTAGTGTATATTTTTCTGGGGTTGTTGTTACCCTGTTAGCATTTTGTTCTCTCATTCATCTATTGTCCTCTGGACAAAATGACAAGATGAAAAAAATCACCTCAAAAAAAAGAATAAGAGGCAGTACTGACTGCCAGGGACTTAATCAATATGAACATTAGTAAGATGTTGGAACTAGAGTTCAGAATGATGATTTTAAGAGATACTAGCTGGGCTTATGGACGATATTAGAGAAATGCTTTTTGGAGAAATAAAAGAACTAAAATCTAACCAAGTTGAAATCAAAAAGGCTATTAATGAGGTGCAATCAAAAATGGAAGCTCTAACTGCTAGGATAAATGAGGCAGAAGAGAGAATTAGTGATATAGAAGACCAAATGATGGAAAATAAAGAAGCTGAGAAAAAGAGAGATAAACAACTACTGGATCACGGGGGCAGAATTTGAGAAATAAGTGCTACCATAAGACAAAACAACATTAGAATAATTGGAATCACAGAAGAAGAAGAAAGACAGGGGGGCAGAAGGTATATTGGAGCAAATTATAACAGAGAACTTCCCTAATTTGGGGAAGGAAACAGGCATCAAAATCCAGGAGGCACAGAGAACCTCCCTCAAAATCAATAAAAATTGGTCAACACCCCGACATCTAATAGTAAAATTTACGTGTCTCAGAGACAGAAAATCCTGAAAGCAGCTCAGGACAAGAGATCTGTAACCTACAATGGTAGAAACATTAGATTGGCAACAGACCTATCCACAGAGACCTGGCAGGCCAGAAAGGACTGGCATGACATATTCAGAGCCCTAAACGAGAAAAATATGCAGCCAAGAATACTATATCCAGCTAGGCTGTCATTGAAAATAGAAGGAGAGAATTAAAGGAATTTGCAAACGTGAAACCAACCCTAGAAGAAATATTGAAAGGGGTCCTCTAAGCAAAGAGAGAGCCTAAAAGTAACATAGACCAGAAAGGAACACAGACAAATATACAGTAACAGTCACCTTACAGGCAATGCAATGGCACTAAATTCATATCTTTCAATAGTTACCCTGAATGTAAACAGGCTAAAAGCCCCAATCAAACGACACAGGGTATCAGATTGGATAAAAAAATATGTATTGATATGCTGCGTGCAAGAGACTCATTTTAGACCCAAAGACACCCCCACATTGAAAGTGAGGGGGTGGAAAACCATTTACCATGCTAATGGACGTGAAAAGAAAGCTGGGGTGGCAATTCTTATATCAGACAAATTATATTTTAAACCAAAGACTATAATAAGAGATGAGGAAGGACACAATATCCTACTTAAAGGGTCTATCCAACAAGAAGATCTAACAATTATAAATATCTATGCCCCGAACATGGGAGCAGCCACTTATATAAGGCAATTAATAACAAAAGCGAAGAAACACATTGACAACAATACAATAATAGTGGGGGACTTTAACACCCCCCTCACTGAAGTGGACAGATCATCTAAGCAAAAGATCAACAAGGAAATACTGAGTTTAAATGACACACTGGACCAAATGGACTTCACAGATATATTCAGAACATTCCAACCCAAAGCAACAGAATACTTTCTCTAGTGCCCATGGAACATTCACCAGAATAGATCACACCCTAGGTCATAAATCAGGTCTCAACCAGTACCAAAAGATTGGGATCATTCCCTGCATATTTTCAGACCACAGTGCTTTGAAACTAGAACTCAGTCACAAGAGGAAAGTCAGAAAGAACTCAAATACATGGAGGCTAAAGAGCATCCTACTAAAGAATGAATGGGTCAACCAGGAAATTAAAGAAGAATTTAAAAAATTCATGGAAACCAATGAAAATGAAAACAAAACTGTTCAAAATCTTTGGGATGCAGCAAAGGCAGTCCTAAGAGGAAAGTATATAGCCATACAAGCCTTTCTCAAGAAACAAGAAAGATCTCAAATACACAACCTAACCCTACACCTAAAGGAGCTGGAGAAAGAGCAGCAAGTAAAGCCTAAACCCAGCAGGAGAAGAGAAATAATAAAGATCAGAGCAGAAATCAATGAAATAGAAACCAAAAGAACAGTAGAACAGATCAAAGAAACTAGGAGCTTGTTCTTTGAAAGAATTAATAAGATTGATAAACCCCTGGCCAGACTTATCAAAAAGAAAAGAGAAATGACCCAAATAAATAAAATCATGAATGAAAGAGGAGAGATCACAACCAACACCAAAGAAATACAAACAATTATAAGAACATATTTTGAGCAACTCTATGCCAGCAAATTAGATAACCTGGAAGAAATGGGTGCATTCCTAGAGATGTATCAACTACCAAAACTGAACCAGGAAGAAATAGAAAACCTGAACAGACCTATAACCACTAAGGAATTGAAGCAGTCATCAAAAATCTCCCAACAAACAAGCCCAGGGCCAGATGGCTTCCCAGGGGAATTCCAGCAAACATTTCAAGAAGAATTAATACCTATTCTTCTGAAACTGTTCCAAAAATTAGAAATGGAAGGAAAACTTCCAAACTTGTTTTATGAGGGCACCATTACCTTGATCCTAAACCCAGACAAAGACCCCATTAAAAAGGAGAATTACAGACCAATATCCTTGATGAACATGGATGCAAAATTCTCATGAAGATACTAGCCAGTAGGATCCAACAGTACATTAAAAGGATTATTCACCACGACCAAGTGGGATTTATCCCTGTGCTGCAAGGTTGGTTCAACATCCATAAATCAATCAATGTGATACAATAGGTTAATAAAAGAAAGAACAAGAAACATATGATCCTCTCAATAGATGCAGAAAAAGCATTTGACAAAGTACAGCATCCTTTCTTGATCAAAACTCTTCAAAATATAGGGATAGAGGGTACATACCTCAACATCATAAAAGCCATCTATAAAAAACCCACAGTGAATATCATTCTCAATGGGGAAAAACTGAGAGCTTTCCCCCTAAGGTCAGGAATGTGGCAGGGAGGTCCACTCTCACCACTGCTATTCAACATAGTATTAGAAGTCCTAGCCACAGCAATCAGACAACAAAAAGAAATCAAAGGCATCCAAATTGGCAAAGAGGAAGGCAAACTCTCACTCTTTGCAGTGAGTTACTGTGTGTGGAAAACCCAAAAGACTCCACCCCACAACTGCTAGAACTCATACAGGAATTCAGTAAAGTGGCAGGATATAAAATCAATGCACAGAAATCAGTGGCATTCCTACACATCAACAATAAGACAGAAGAAAGAGAAATTGAGTCAATCCCTTTTACGATTGCACCCAAAACCATAAGACACCTAGGAATAAATCAAACCAAAGAGGCAAAGAATCTGTACTCAGAAAACTATAAAATACTCAGGAAAGAAATTGAAGAAGACACAAAGAAATGGAAAAACGTTCCATGCTCATGGATTGGAAGAACAAACATTGTGAAGATGTCAATGCTACCTAGAGCAATCTACACATTAATTGCAATCCCTATTAAAATACCATCCACTTTTTTCAGAGAAATGGAACAAATAATCCTAAAATTTGTATGGAACCAGAAGAGACCCCGAATAGCCAGAGGAATCTTGAAAAAGAAAAGCAAAGCTGGCGGCATCACAATTCCGGACTTCAAGCCCTATTACAAAGCTGTCATCATCAAGACAGTATGGTACTAGCACAAAAACAGACACATAGATCAATGGAACAGAATCGAGAACCCAGAAATGGACCCTCAACTCTATGGTCAACTAATTTTCGATAAAGCAGGAAAGAATATCTGATGGAAAAAAGACCCAGTCTCTTCAACAAATGGTGTTGGGAAAATTGGACAGCCACATGCAGAAGAATGAAACTGGACCATTTCCTTACACCACACACAAAAATAGACTCCAAATGGTTGAAAGACCCAAATGTGAGACAGGAGTCCATCAAAATCCTAAAGGAGAACACAGGCAGCAACCTCTTCGACCTCAGCCGCAGCATCTTCTTCCTAGAAACATCGCCAAAGGCAAGGGAAGCAAGGGCAAAAATTAACTATTGGGACTTCATCAAGTTAAAAAGCTTTTGCACAGCAAAAGAAACAGTCCACAAAACCAAAAGACAACCAACGGAATGGGAGAAGATATTTGCAAATGACATATCAGATAAAGGGCTAGTATCCAAAATCTATAAAGAACCTATCCAACTCAACACCCAAAGAACAAATGATCCAATCAAGAAATGGGCAGAACACATGAACAGACATTTTTCCAAAGACATCCAAATGGCCAACAGACACGTGAAAAAGTCCTCAACATCACTCGGCATCAGGGAAATCCAAATCAAAACCTCAAGGAGATACCACCACACACCAGTCAGAATGGCTAAAATTAACAAGTCGGGAAACGACAGATGTTGGCGGGGATGCGGAGAAAGGGGATCCCTCCTACACTGTTGGTGGGAATGCAAGCTGGTGCAGCCACTCTGGAAAACACTATGGAGGTTCTCAAAAAGTTGAAAAGAGAGCTACCATATGACCCAGCAATTGGACTACTGGGTATTTACCCCAAAGATACAAATGTAGGGATCTGAAGGAGTATGTGCACCCCGATGTTTATAGCAGCAATGTCCAAAATAGCCAAACTGTGGAAAGAGCCATGTCCATCAACAGATGAATGGATAAAGAAGATGTGGTATATATATACAATGGAATATTATGCAGCCATCAAAAGGAATGAATTCTTGCCATTTAACGACATGGATGGAACTGGAGGGTATTATGCTGAGCGAAATAAGTCAATCAGAAAAAGACATGTATCATATGACCTCACTGATATGGGGAATTCTTAATCTCAGGAAACAAACTGAGGGGTGCTGGGTGGTGGGGGGTGGGAGGGATGGGTGGCTGGGTGATAGACACTGGGGAGGGTATGTGCTATGGTGAGCACTGTGAATTGTGCAAGACTGTTGAATCACAGACCTGTACCTCTGAAACAAATAATACATTATATGTTAAAAAAAAAAAAAAAAAGAAGAAGAAGAAGAAGAATATAGTGGGTAGGAAAAATGAAGGGAAGGAATCGGGGGGAGACGAACCATGAGAGATGATGGACTCTGAGAAACAAACTGAGGGTTCTAGAGGGGAGGGGGTGGGGGGATTGGTTAGCCTGGTGATGGGTATAAAAGAGGGCACGTACTGCATGGAGCACTGGGTGTTATACACAGTGAATCATGGAACACTACATCAAAAACGAATGATGTAATGTATGGTGATTAATGTAACATAATAAAATTTAAAAAACATGGAATATGTCATCAAACAAATGGATGTAATGAAAAATTTTTAGTTCAATTAATAAATTATTTTTATTATTTTTTATTTATTATTTTATTTTATTATTTATTTATTTATAAATAAATTCATAGGAATTGCTAGTTCTGTCTTAGGATGCAGAGCTCATTGAATTGTGAATTAGATTAACATAAAATAAGAATAAAGAAATAACCAATTACCTGTGTGTGAAATAAATGCAATTTTGCTTCAAAAAAATATTTTATTTATTTGTCAGAGAGAGAGAGTATGCAAGCAGGGGTGGGGGGCAGGCAGAGGGAGAAGAAGGCTCCCAACTGAGCAAGGAACCCAATGCAGGACCCAATCCCAGGACCCTGGGATCATGACCTGAGCAGAAGGCAGACACTTAATGGAATGAGCCACTCCCGCATCCCAGGAAGGAAAAATATTATCACAGATGCATCTGTGTGCTACTCAATGCAACAAATTATATCCGTATATCCAGTTTAATTGCTCTTCCCTAAATAGAAGTGATTGCCGTCATAGGGGCCTGTCCCCTAGGAATTTTATGCCTACAGATTTTCTCCTGGTTCTCATTCATTAGGGTCTAAAATCATACCATGACTCCACCTGACAATATTTAAAGGGACCAGACTCTGAGTAGACTCCTTCAGCCACCATTTATCCAAATGAACACTAATGCTTTTTAATGCACACACCAGTCTTTCCCCAAATGGAGAGTTGGCAGTGACTCTGCAACCAGAGCTGGGGAAACACCCTAAGATAGTAATTATATTATTTTATGTTGAAAGGATAATCCTTACTTAGGTCTTTATAGACCCACACTCATTCACAGATAAAATTCTGTGAAATCGTGGAGAAGTAATTTTATTATTTCTATGCCATAAACAAGGAAACTGAGCTCAGTGTAAGGTAAATGACTCAGATTCTAACACAAAGGAAAATCCAAGGTAGATGCAAGACTTGAACCTAGGCTTCCTAGCTCCATGTTCATTATCTCTCCATGTCTCAGGCACCTTAGAACATTTTGACCACTATCTGAGATATGCTCCAAAATTGTTTATACATTCTTGTAGGTCTGAATTTCTGATTTCAGACTCACAGCTCAGGATTGTCTTTTCCTTCTTTTCAAGAACAAGGTAAGCTTCTATATTTGATATATACTTTTAGTGAAAAATGTAACTGACACAGAAGCAGTGGGGCAACTACCTCTTCAATGAGTTTTTGAGCTCATATCTAGTTGTTTGGACACTTTTTCTGAAATATTGGCTTAAGTATGGGATTCAAATGCAAAAACATTTTAATCAGCAGAGAGTAGTATATAATTTATGAAATTTCATGGTGCTTTCCTTAAAAGGATAATATAAACGTATTGTTTTGTGCTGGTCTCAAGTTATTGATAACCAATGTTATGGCTGGATGGACCCTTGTGGTTCTTATAATGATTGCAAGAGGTGCTCAGAAATAACCACCAGGAAACTCTGAAAGAGACAAGGTTTATTATTCACAGGTCCTGGAAACCACATGGTACACCTGGGACCACACTGGGAAGATCATGGATAGAGAAAGAGAGCAGGCTTGGGTTCTACTTTTATTGGTGTGAAGGGTGGGGGCCTAGAATATCCTGTGTTCGCTCTTTAGTGATGAATTTAAAACATAAAAGAGGAAATTTAAAGCATAGGAAGAGAAAAACAAGTGACCCAGATGGTAGGATATCTAAACCAACCAAGATCTCTAAAACAAAGGAGTCTGGGAGGTCAGGAGCTGGCTCTTTATCTGGTGGCTGGCAATGTGTTTATTCGAGATAGACATCTTTGAAGTGGGTGCCTCTCTCAGTGTATATCTAGGCATCAAAGCATAAATCAGGCACTTGCATTAGAAAAAAAAGAAAATCTTCTGTTAGGGCTTACACAGCAACTGTGATAGCTGGTACTCTGATTGAATAGGTGGTAAATTTCTCCTGTTAACTGTTGACATGTTATTAAAGGGATAACTAACCAAACAGGGTGAAATGACACTTCTTTAGGCTCTAGAAGGATTATTATGAAGCTACCAAGATCCTTACTCCAGTTTTACTACCGTTTCCCCACAACCTGCCCTTTTATTACTTGAGCACCCAGAAAATCTGGCAATGTAAGATTAAAGCCACAGGCATTAAAATCAGTGAGATACATGTTTGTATCTTAAATATTTCATACTAGGTGCAGAATATTAAAAAGACACATGACTTCTTGAATCCTTCATTTTCTTAACTGTATATTAGGTTATAGGTATGGATGTGTGTTAGTGTTTGTGCCTACACAATTTGTATCCCTTCCTCTTCTTTTATTTCCATCCATCCATCCATCCATCCATCCATCCATCCATCCATCCCTCATCCAGCCAGCCATCTTCCATCTTCCTGTCCTTAGTGTCCATCTGCCTGCCTGCTTGTCTGTCTGTTCTGATTTCCATTTATCTATGAGATAAACTAGCACATACACACTGTGGTAAAGCTGTTACTAACCCCCCAGAAATCTGATTTGGGAATAGATTCATTCCAGATATGTGACCATGGAGAAGTTAATACCTCTTTCTGCTCTTCTATTGATTACTATACACAATCAGAAAGTTGGCCACAAGATCTGTGAAGGTGTCTCAGCTTCAGTAATCTCTATCTCTCTAGATAATTTACTATTATATATTCTTTTCATCCCTATTGTGGCAGTCAGAATAATGTTCCCCAGTATGCCTACATCCTAATCCTGGAATTTGTGATTATGTTCTCTTACATGGTAAAAGTATTGTGCACATATGAGTGAGTTAAGGATTTTAAGATAGCAATTTTATACTGGGTTATCCATGGGGGCCCAATAAGAATGTTCCAGTCATCATAAAACATAGCAAATGCTAAACAAGAAATTATAGCTTATAATATTATTGAGTGATGGGTTCACAAACAAAAATACTATAAATTCCAGACATGTAATATGTGGAGGGGCCAGGAAGAAGATGGTAGCAAACAATAGTTACCAGAAAATGGATGTGCCTCAAAGACATCAAATATAAATAAAAAATTTAAAACATTGTGCTTGCTCGAGGACAATCTGCAGAGCTAGAGTCACACCCACAGATGTGGATTTTCAACTCTCAATATTTATGAACTGGTAAGTGTTGACAATAATAACAGTGAGAATGAGTCTTAAATAAAATAGGAGTCTTTCAACCCAAGCTAAAATGTGTATTGAAAGGAAGAAATTAAGCAAAAGAAGTCAGTGTGAGTGTTCTCACACAGACTGGTTAACAAACCACTAACACAGGAAAGGTAGGACAGAGTGAGAAATACTGGAAGAAACAAGAGATCTAGGTGGACCGAGTGTGTGAGAAAATACAAGTCAGAGCAAAGCTACCAGACATCAAAATGCACTCACACTTTGAAGCCATGCATGTTGACACCAAACTTCCTAAGCCAACAGACACCATTGTTCCACCCTACTTGTAATATTATAGGTAGAACTCATCAGAAAGGTGCTGAACACCCACATTGTGTGAACTGTTTGTCATGATTACTTCATTGATCACTCACAGGAGCACGCAGGTAGGTTCCCATATCATCTTCACTTTACTGATGGATAAAATGAGGCTCAGGAAACTTAGCTCATAGGTTGTAAACGAGTTTTGTGTGAATGCCCATGCACTTCATCCCAAAGCCCAATATTTACACCCAATTCTGTATCTTTTTTTGCTTTTGTTGACTGTATTTGTCTCTAATATTGCATTTATCTCACTGCATGTATATGCATATATTTGTGGATTGCTCTACTGCACAACCCCCAGCATTAAGCTTGGAAGAATGGATACCATGATTAAGTGTAAATTGAATAAGATTAAAATCAATTCAAATTCATTGATGACATTTAGTTTGAGAACCATTCTGAATGTGTCTAAAGCATGGTTCTATCAATAACCATGTAAACTTGAATACTCAGTCTCTTTGTTGCCAATATACCTGTTAGATATATGGGCATAATAACTCATCGATCTGATAAGGATAATGAAAGGATTGAATAAATACACATGAGCATATGGAAGTGGAAGTTATTTTGGACTCCCTGATTTGAGAGTTCAGTCCATTCCAGGCATATGAGTTGACAGCTTACTACCTCTTCTTGTGTCTCAATTTATTCGTATACAAGTTTTGATTACTGACTCTTACTCATTATTGGTCTGTTCTGGTTTTTTTTCCACGATTCGGTCTTGGGAGGTTGTACGTTTCTAGGATTTTATCCATTTCTTCTAGGTTGCCCAATTTGTTGGCATATAGTTGTTCATAGTAATCTTTTATTAGCCCTTGTATTTCTATGACATTGGTTGTAATGTCACTTAATAAATTTATTAATTTGAGCCTTTCCCTTTTTTTCTTGGTAAGTCTAGCTAAAGTTTTGGCAATTTTGTGTATCTTTTTGAAAAACCAACTCTGAGTTTCATAGTTTTTTCTGAAATTTTTCTTTTCTCTGTCTTATTATTTCTGCACTGATCTCTGTTATTTCCTTTCTTCTGCTAACTTTGGGCTTAGTTTGTTTTGGTTTTCTAGTTCCTTAAGATATAAAGTTATGTTGTCTATTTGAATTTCAGTATTCATTGCTATGAACTTCCCTCTTAGAATCATTCTTGCTGCAATCTGTAAGTTTTGGTATGTTGTGTTTCCATCTTCATGTTTTCAGGCTATTTTTTGATTTCCCATTTGATTTTATTTTTGACCCATTGAATATTCAGGACTGTGTTGTTTAATTTCTACATTTGTGAATTTTCGAGTTTTCCTCCTGTTATTGATTCCTAGTTTCATGCTATTGTGGTTGGAAAAAATATGTAGTCTGATTTCAATCTTTTTAATTTGCTAAGACATGTTTGCAACCTAACATAGTATCTGTATTGAAGGATGTTCAGCGTGCATGTGAGATTAATGTATATTCTGTTGCTGCGGGATGTAATGTTTTGTCTATGCCCATTAGGTCCGTTTGATCTTAAGTATAGTTCAAATCCAAAGTTTCCTTATTGATTTTCTGTCTTGGTATTTATTCAACATTGAAAGTAGAGTACTGAAGTCCTTTACTATTATTGTGTTGCTATTACTCCCTTCAAATTATTAGTATATGTTATATTTCCTTTATTTAGGTGCTCTGATGTTGGATGTATATATATCTATAATCATATCCTCTTGATGAATTGATGCTTTTATAATTATGTAATGACCTTCTTGGTCTCTTGTCAGTTTTTGACATAAAGCCTATGTTATCTGATATCAGTATAACTACCTCTGCTGTCTTTAGTTTCCATTTGCATGGAATATTTTTTTGCATCCCTTCTCTTTGAACTTAATGGGTGACTTTGAAAGTGATGTGTCTCTTGTAGGTAGCATATACTTGGTTTGGTCTTATGGTTTTTTTTTTTTCATTCATTCAGACACTATATTTTGATTAGAGAATTTAATGCACTTATACTTAAAGGTAAGGACTTACTATTGCCATCTTGTTCATTTTCTGGCTGTTTTTTAATTCCTTTGTTCTTTTCTTCCTCTCGCTCTCTTCCTTTGTGAACTGATGATTTTTCTGTAGCAATATCTTTTTATTCCTTTTTCTCTTTCTTGTTTGTTTCTACTATAGGTTTTTGTTTTGTGGTTACTCTGAGGATTACTTGAGACATCTTATAGGTATAACACTATTTTAAGCTGATTACAACTTAACTTCAATTGCACACAAGTCTACCCTTGAATTGCCCCTTCACATTTTATGTTTTTGATATACTCTTTACATCTTTTTATATTGTGTGCCTATTAAGAAATTATCCAGCAAGAGCTACTTTAATAGAGTATTCTGAATCTGACCACGAACTTGCGTGGTAACAATATATCATTTCTTTTTATATGCTTTTGTGTTACTAATTAACACTTTCATTTCAGCTTGAAGAACTCCTTTCAATATTTCCTGTAAGGCAGTTCTTGGGGTTTTGCTTGTTTGGGCTTATCTCACCTTCATTTCTAAAGGACAACTTTGCTAGGCAAAGTATTCTTTGTTGGCCATTTCTTCTTTCATGTCTTTTACTTTGAATATGTTATGCCATCCTCTCCTGGACTGCAAGGTCTCTGCTGAGAATACCCTAGTAGCCTTATGGGGATTCCCTTGTATGAAATCATTTTTTCTCTTGCTTCTTAAAACATCCTCTCTGTGATTTTAGACAAGTGTGTTATATGTCTTGGAGAAGATTATTTTAGTTTGAAAATCTGGAGTAATCTATAGCAGTGGAGGCCCGTGACAGGAATTAGGCCAGCACCGTACAGGTACACAGCTGGAGGAGCTAGTCCTCAGGGCACTCAGAGTTGTGTGGGTCAGCTTCAGGGGTATAGGGTGACACATCACACCCAGCACAGTTGCAGAGGCCTATGTTGGCTGGCAGTACATGCTCCAGGCTTTGGCAAGGAGATGAGGGTGTTAGATCTTCCAATCATGAATACAGAATACCTTTCTATTTATGGCATGGCAGTTTTTGGATTCTAAAAATATACTGTAATTTTAGTGTAGAAGTCTAACATCACCTTGGTGAAATTTATTCCTGGGTACTTTATTCATTTGGATGCTGTCATAAATGGAATTATATTTTAATTTCCATCTTGTATTGTTCATTGCTAACCTTTTTTTTGTGGATTTTGTAGCCTATAACTTTGCTGGTGTGTTTACTAACTCTAGAATTTTTTGTGAAGCCTTTAGAATTTTGTATGGATGCAATCATGTTATCTGTGAATGGAGATAGTAATTCTTCTTTTTCATTTCAGATGCCTTCTATTTCTTTTTTTTCCTAATTGCTCTGGGTAGAACTTCCAGTACAATTTTGAATAGAAGTGGTGAAATCAATATCCTTATCTTCTACTTTAACTTAGGGAAAATTTCCTGTCTTTTATTTTTGAGTAAGATGTTAGGTGTGGTTTTCTTCATAAATGCCCTTCATCAAGTTGAGGGATTTTCATAGTATTCTAGATTTCTGAGCTTTTCTTTTTATAATAATAGTATGCAAGATTTTGTCAAAATCTTTTTCTAAATAAATGAGGTGATCATATTCTTTTTTCCTTGATTCTATTTAAGTGGTTTATTACATTGATTGCTTTTCTTTTTTTTAATATTATTATGTTATGTTCATCACCATACATTACATCATTAGTTTTTGATGTAGTGTTCCATGAGTCATTGTTTGAGTATAACACCCAGTGCTCCATGCAGTACGTGCCCTCTTCAATACCCATCACCAGGCTAACCCATCCCCCCACCCCCTCCCCTCTAGAACCCTCAGTTTGTTTCTCAGAGTCCATACTCTCTCATGGTTCATCTCCCCCTCCGACTTACTCCCCTTCATTCTTCCCCTCCTGCTATCTTCTTTTTCTTTTTTCTTAACATATGTTGCATTATTTGTTTCAGAGGCACGGGTCTGTGATTCAACAGTCTTGCACAATTCACAGCACTCACCATAGCATATACCCTCCCCAGTGTCCATCACCCAGCCACCCCATCCCTCCCACCCCCAACCACTCCAGCAACCCTCAGTTTGATTCCTGAGATTAAGAATTCCCCATGTCAGTGAGATCATATGATACATGTCTTTCTCTGATTGACATATTTCGCTCAGCATAATACCCTCCAGTTCCATCCACATCATTGCAAATGGCAAGATCTCATTCCTTTTGATGGCTGCATAATATTCCATTGTGTATATATACCACTTCTTCTTTATACATTCATCTGTCGATGGACATCTTGGCTCTTTCCACAGTTTGGCTATTGTGGACATTGCTGCTATAAACATTGGGGTGCACATACCCCTTCGGATCACTACAGTTGTATCTTTGGGGTAAATACCCAGTAGTGCAATTGCTGGGTCGTATGGTAGCTCTCTTTTCAACTTTTTGAGGAACCTCCATAGTGTTTTCCAGAGTGGCTGCACCAGCTTGCATTCCCACCAACAGTGTAGGAGGGTTCCCCTTTCTCCGCATCCCCGCCAACATCTGTCGTTTCCCGACTTGTTAATTTTAGCCATTCTGACTGGTGTGTGGTGGTATCTCATTGAGGTTTTGATTTGGATTTCCCTGATGCCGAGTGATGTTGAGGACTTTTTCACGTGTCTGTTGGCCATTTGGATGTCTTCTTTGGAAAAATGTCTGTTCATGTTTTCTGCCCATTTCTTGATTGGATCATTTGTTCTTTGGGTGTTGAGTTGGATAGGTTCTTTATAGATTTTGGATACTAGCCCTTTATCTGATATGTCATTTGCATATGTCGGTTCTCTTTTGGTTTTGTGGACTGTTTCTTTTGCTGTGCAAAAGCTTTTTAACTTGATGAAGTCCCAATGGTTAATTTTTGCCCTTGCTTCCCTTGCCTTTGGCAATGTTTCTAGGAAGAAGATGCTGCGGCTGAGGTCGAAGCGGTTGCTGCCTGTGTTCTCCTCTAGGATTTTGGTGGACTCCTGTCTCACATTTGGGTCTTTCAACCATTTGGAGTCTATTTTTGTGTGTGGTGTAAGGAAATGGTCCAGTTTCATTCTTCTGCATGTGATTGTCCAATTTTCCCAACATCATTTGTTGAAGAGACTGGGTCTTTTTTCCATCGGATATTCTTTCCTGCTTTGTCGAAGATTAGTTGACCATAGAGTTGAGGGTCCATTTCTGGACTCTCTATTCTGTTCCATTGATCCATGTGTCTGTTTTTGTGCCAATACATTGATTGCTTTTCATATGTTGAACCATCCTTGCATTCTGAGGACAAATCCTATTCAGTCCTACTACACAATTACTTTATTATCCTGCTGGATTTGGTTTGCTAACATTTTGTTGGGTATTGCTGCATCTATATTCATGAGGAATACTGTGTTTTCATTTCTTGCAATGTCTTCATCTGACTTTCATATTGAAGTAATATTGACTTCACAAAATGTATTTGTGATATCCTACTTGTGGTTTGATGAGCTACTTCGATGTGAAGGTACATTTTTAAAATCATATTTGGGGAAATTCTAGCCTTTATTTCTTCAAATATTCTTTCCACCTCCTTTCTCCTCTCTTTCCAGAACTCTCATTATGCAAACCTGATGGTGAGTCACAGGTCTCTTAAGTTCTGTTTGGCTTGTCTTCATTCTTTTTTCTTCTGTTCCTTGCAGCGATAAATTCAACTGAAATGTTTTGAAATTTGCCAATTCTTTCTTCTTCCTATTCAAATAATTGTCAAAACCCTCTAGTGAATTTTTCATTTCTTATTATATTTTCAGCTCCAGAATTTATATTTAGTTCTTTTATTATCATTTCTATAGCATTATTGATATTCTCTAATATTGAGACATAATTCTCCTTATTTCCTTTAGTTCTTTCAGCATACTGAAGATAGTTGATTTAAAAATCTGTGTCCAGGGGCACCTGGGTGGCTCAGTTGGTAAAGTGTCAGACTCTTAATTTAGGCTCAGGTCATGATCTCGGGATAGTGAGATTGAGCCCCACATTGGTCTCCACACTTAGCTGAGCATGGAGCTACTTAAGATTCTCTCTCTCCCTCTCCCTTTGCACCTCTCCCCTGCACTCTCTCGCTCTCAAAATAAATAAATAAATAAATAAATAAATAAATAAATAAATAAATAAATAAATAAATCTGTGTCCAGTAAGTGCAATGTCTATGCTTCTTCAGGAAGTTTCTGTTAATTTCTTTTTTTCCCTCATGGGTGGGACATACTTTCTTGTTTCTCTGTCTCAATTTTCACTGAAAAATGGATATTCTTAATATATAGTGTGGTAACTCAGAAAAATCAGATTCTCCCAACTCAGGTTCTTTGGGAGGTTTTTTGTTGCTGTTGTTGTTGTTCTTGTTAATTTAAATTCAATTAGCAACATATAGAACATCATTAGTTTCAGATGTAGAGTTCAGTAATTTATCAGTTGCATATAACACCAGTGCTCATCACATCAAGTGCTCTCCTTAATGCCCATCACCCATTTACCCCATCCCCCACACACCTCCCCTCCAGCAACCATCAGACTCTTTCCAATAGTTAAGTCTCTCACAGTTTGTCTCCCTCTCTGATTACTTCCCATTCCATTTTTCTCTCCCTTCTCCTATGATCCTCTGTGCTGTTTCTTATATTCCTCAGGTTTTTGGTTTTGCTGTTGTTTTGCTTGCTATGGGTTGTATCTGTTTGTTTAATGACTTTATAAACATTTTTATTGACTGTGTTTTGTGTGTGGTGTCTGATGTCCCTGTTGCTTTAGCTTGAGGTCACTTTCTTGTTTGACATAATTGCCTTAAACACCATGGCTAAGTCATTTTCATGATTCGGTGTTTACTTGGCTGCTATACTTTTTGGTATTTTCCATATGTCTGAGTCCAAGTTTATTATGACACTTTGGCTCATATTTTATTTTTGTTTTGTTTTGTCAGTGTTTCTGTGGAGTGCCAGGCCCTTGGAATCCTTACTCTTATATTTTTCTTGCCTTTCCCCTATAAGACACTGAATATTACCTTTAGGGTACAAAATTTAACTCATGATAATCTCCCATGTCTATGTCTTTAAGTTAACCATAACTGCAAAGTCTTTGCTATATGGAAAACATTACACATTCCAGCCAAAAAGATCAGTTATTTGGAGTGATTATTCAGTGCATTATAGATTTATTTCTCACATATGATAGTATAAGTTCGTAACACAGGTTGTCTGGGGAGGGGCAGGATCATTCCATGTGGTGACTCAAAAACACAGTTTGGCAGTTTCCATTTAATTAAACATATACTTACCATCTGACCCAGCGATCCAACTCAAGACATTAATCCAAATGAAATTAACATCCAGATTATGAAAAAATATTAGGTAAATGTTTAGCTATACTTTATTCCCAATTCTGAGACATTAGATGGGACACAAGTGTCCCTTAACTGGGAAATGGATAAACAATCCGTAGCATCCATATAATGCAATATAGCCAGCAATGGAAAAAAAAAACAATTTACTACTAATATATAATGGGTTGAACTGTGTAACCTAAATTTTATATGTTGAAGCCCTAACACCCAGTAACTTAGAAGATGATCTTGTTTAAAAGTAGGGTCATCTCAAATGTATTAGTTAAGATGAGGTCCTACTAGAGAAGAGTGGGCCTCTAGATCAATATGACTGGTGTCTTTCCCTTTAAAAGGGAAAACTTGGAGAGACATAACACAAGAACACCAAGTGAAGATGAACACAGAGATCAGGATGAGGCAACAGAAAACAAGGAATTCCAAAGATGGCCAGCAAACCACCCAGCAGCTAAGAGAAAAATGTAAAGTAGATGCTCCCTCAGAGCTTTCAGAGGGAACCAACAGAACCACGTTGCCAGCTCCTTGATCTCAGACTTCTAGCCTCCAGAAATGTGAGAGAATAAATTTCCATTATATACGCCATCCAGTTTGTGGTACTTTTTTACGGCAGCTCTAGGAAATTAATACAGCTAACAATATGGATGGTCTCAAATGCACCATGCTAACTGGAAGTAGCCAGAGTCAAAGCTCCATGTGCTAAGATTCTGTTTAAACGAACTTCTTGCAAAGGCAAAGCAATATAGGACAGAAAATGGTTCAGTGGACACCATGGGCATTAAGTAGGAAAGGGGTTGATGGCAAAGAAGTTCAGAGATTTTGTTTAGATGATGGAACTCTTCCACATCGTGAGTGTGTTAGTGGTTACATGACCATATAAATTTGACCAAGTTCAAACAGTTGTTCAAACTATAATATTAAAAGCTATAAAAATTACTGTTTGTAAATTACACTACAACCAAAAGTAGGGGAAAAAAACAAGTAACACAAAAACATGCATGCACCCTCAACATATCCAACTAAGTCCCCATAGGCAATTTAATTGATTCTTTCCTAGGAAAATAAGAGCTACACATGCCCTCCTGGGGTCTGGGGGACATCCCCAGAGAGCTCATATCTCTGGAATTCCCTCCTGATCCCCATGAGTTAGTCTCTAAAACTCCCAAGATGACTCAATGTGACCTCATTTGAGAAGGACCAGACGTGCTGAATCCCTTTGGCCATCATGTATTTGTCTGAATGTTAGTGGTCGTTAATACATGCAGCACTTTCCACCCACTCCCAAATCCTGACCTAAGGATTTGTCATGAACCTCCAACCATGGCCAGGGAAAACAGCTCAAGATGAAAAGTTTTTCATTGACTTTAGAATGATAACCCCTCAGACAGGTGTTTTATAGAGGATCCTTCATTTGCTATTCACAGACACTATTCCTTGAATTATGTGGGAGAGGTAATTTTCTGCTTCATTTTATTTTATTTTTTTAAAAGATTTTCTTTTTTATTTGACAGATAGAGAGAGACAGCAAGAGAGGGAACACAAGCAGGGGGAGTGGGAGAGGGAGAAGCAGGCTTCCCGCCGAGCAGGGAGCCGGATGTGGGGCTCGAGCCCAGGACCCTGGGATCATGACCTGAGCCGAAGGCAGACGCTTAATGACTGAGCCACCCAGGCGCCCCTCTGCTTCATTTCAGAGATAAGAAGATAAGAGACTCCTCCAAGGGTACACAAAGAATGCATGGTGGATTCAGCACTTGAACATGAGTTCCTGGCTCCATGTTGTGTTCTTCCTCTCATTTACCTTAAAGATCTTGGAACTATTTGACCAGCACCTGATAGAGAATATTTCTCACAGTATGTATGCATCAGCCCATCGCTGAATTTCTGATTCCAAACTCACTCTTCAGGATTGTCTGCCCCTTCTTTTCCAGCAACAAGGTAAGCATCTATGTTCTATCTACACTTTTAGTGAGAAATGTAATTCAAGCAAAACCAATAGGGCATTTATCCATGCTACAGGTTATTTAAGCACATAAATAAATTTCTGAAGCAGTGAGGCTGGACATATGTATCAAAACTTCCATCTGTAAGGAGGCTAGTGATAATTGTGAAACATTATCATGCCGCTCTCCTAAAAGAGATTAATAAAATTGATGGATAGGTAATGCTCTGATTGAGTCAGTATTAACTTTATCTTATTCACTATATGTCAAAAGAATTAAGGAGGACTGCCATAAACCAATGATTAACAAGTGACAAATGTCCTTCTAAAGGCTTCCAAGTCAAATGAAAAGATTAAAAACAAGATTCCTACACAAGATGACATTCAAACAAACAATTTTAAGACATGTAATTGACCAAAACACAGATCTATGGGCTAAAGACACCAACAAACTAGGAACTTCCACCCATTGGTCCCTGTGATTCAACTGTGGGATAACCGTAATAAGAAAAAGAAGGAGTTTAAGGAGTTTGAGAACTCCTTCTTAAAGGGGACAATTTCAATCCAAGCTCAAACATGGATGTTAAGAATGAAATTAAGCAAAGGAATGGCTCACATGCAGTAGCTGGAACAGCCATTCGTGCAGGCAGAGGACAGACAGACTGAGAAACAGCGAGGACCCAGAAGATCCCAGTGGACCAAGTGTGTGATATAAGGCATACCGAAGAGGGAGGCCAGCCGGCTAAACATTCCTCCCCACTGAGCCTTGAATATCACCCCTGAACTTTCTGAAACCAATAGAGAGGTTATCATTCCATCCTAATACTAACATTATACCTTATACTGATCAGGCTGGGCTAAATACTCAGCACTTTGCTCACTGGTTTTTATATATCAACTCACTTAATTCTTACAATAATACCTTGAGCGAAATCTCATTACTATTTCATTTTGTAGATGAAGTGGAACAGGTTCAGGGAGTTAAATTAGGACCAGTGACTCTTCGGGAGTGAACGGTAGGGCTGACATGCACCTGGTCCCAGAGCCCAAGCTTTACACTGGATGCATGCCCTCCGCTCAGACTGCCTCTGCTCGTTGCCTGAGCCCCTGCTGCTGCCATTATCCTAGCACATGGCTATGCACAGCTCTCTCGTTACTTCACTGTGAAACCCTAAACACTGAGTTTAGGACATTGGAGACACAGAGTGATTGTTAACTGAGTTAAATTCAATTTGATTTAAATTCCGTTGAGATCGATGGACTTGGGAATCACTCTGCCTAGGCACAAAGTTTCAGTTTGGCAGTAATAATTTTGTAAACTTAAATACCATACTCAAGCTCTGTGCTTCGTAAGTTAATGGGGATAACAAGTAATCAATCTCATAGGGTTGTTGAGAGTAATAAATGAATATTCATCTAAAGTGTCTAGAGCAGTTCCTGCCACATAACAACCATAGATATAAGCATTTACTATGCTCAAAAAAAGTGAATTGACAGGTTCATTTAAGATGATTCATCATAATCAACACATTACATTTTCTACACCTCTGTTTACAAATTTACAAAATAGAAAATTTGGAAAATAATCCATGAAGATCTTTCCATTTCAACAGTGTCAAACTCTATAGATAATTTGTGCCCTAACTTTTATTGTTTAGTCCATACTTTCTATCTGGAGAATCTTACAAGTGCAAATTATTGTTATAATGAAATATTGCATGTATACACACAGACACACACACAATATTGAATGAATTTCACTTCAATCTCTTATTCGTTTATGACTCCGTTCCTTTATTTCTCATTGCTACAGGATTTTCTGTGATTTGCAAATAATACCCATGGAGAACAACACAGAAGTGACTGAATTCATCCTGCTGGGACTAACCAATGCCCCAGAGCTGCAGATCCCCCTCTTTATCATGTTCACCCTCATTTATCTCATCAGTGTGGTTGGGAACTTGGGGATGATGCTGCTGATTCTCTTGGACTCTCGCCTCCACACTCCCATGTACTTTTTCCTCAGTAACCTGTCTCTGGTGGACGTTGGTTACTCTACAGCTGTCACTCCCAAGGTCATGGCTGGATTACTTATAGGAGACAAGGTCATCTCCTACAATGCATGTGCTGCTCAGATGTTCTTTTTTGCAGTCTTCGCCACTGTAGAAAGTTACCTCCTGGCTTCAATGGCCTATGACCGCTATGCAGCAGTGTGCAAACCCCTCCATTACACCATCACCATGACCATAGGTGTGTGTGCTCGTCTGGCCATAGGCTGCTATGTCTTTGGATTTCTAAATGCCTCTATCCACACTGGGAACATTTTCAGGCTCTCCTTCTGTAAGTCCAGTGTGATCCATCACTTTTTCTGTGATGTTCCTGCAGTCATGGCTCTCTCTTGCTCTGATAAACATGTCAGTGAGCTGGTTCTTATTTTTGTAGCAAGCTTCCACATCTTTTTTGCTCTCCTCATTATCTTGATTTCCTACCTGTTCATTTTTATCACCATCCTGAAGATGCCCTCATCTACTGGATATCAGAAGGCTGTATCCACCTGTGCCTCCCACCTCACTGCAGTGTCCATCTACTATGGGACAGCCATGTTCATGTACTCCCAGCCCAGCTCCAGCCACTCCATGGACACAGACAAAATCGTATCTGTGTTCTATACTATGGTCATCCCCATGCTAAATCCTGTGGTGTATAGCCTGAGGAACAAAGAAGTCAAGAATGCCTTCAAGGTTGTTGAGAAGGCAAAACTGTCTCTAAGCTTCACCTCTTAGGGTTGTAGGATCCACAGTGACCTACTTTCATTCCTGTCAGATCTTCTCCATGCATTAACTCAGGGTTTACAGTGCACATAGCATTAAATTACTGACATGATACTTTCCTCTTCAAAACTCTGTCACTAAAAAAGAAAATAGCATGTCCAGTTTTGTAACATCTGGATAAGAATAGCCATGAGGACCTTAAATATTTAATGATCATGCTTATCATAAACATTACTAATTATATTTGATTTAGTCATACGTTCACATTTTCTCCACCATATTCTAATGTAAATATATTGGTAAAACAGGGCTCAAACCCATGAAGAAAAGTTCATGTAGGATCCATGTGTGCACATACACCCAAGAGTGGGAAATTTGTTAAAGGAGGGAGCTGGAGTATGTCTAGCTTTTAACAAAAATTTAAAATAATTAACTGTGAATCAGAGTATAAATTAACATCTAGGATTTTTTATTTCTCTAGTGAAAAAACTATCCCAAGAATCCAAATGAAGAACAACATGACATGGATTTTTTTTAAAGGTAGATTTTATTTGTTAACCTATTTTTTTCAGAACTATATAATATCCTAAAGGAATTAAAATTTATGTCTTCTGATAGTCGTTTGGTAGAAAAAGTATGGTCATGTGATAATTTTCAAAAGCAAGAAGACCAGGGAACAAGAAAAGAGGATTGATTGGAAATAAAGAAATTTGTCAATTTTTCTTTGTGGGACTGCCAAGTCTTCAACTGTAAGATAAATGCACAAAATAATGATGATATTACCTATTTTTCTTTCTGGAAATACTATGAGATGACTAGTGCTCCTCATACAGGGACACATTAGTTTCAGATGAGCTGTCTTGTCTTGACACTCTACTTCTCACTCCCTCCTCTTCACTCACACTGAGTTCCCTGCTATTCCTGGACAATATAAGCTCACTCCTGCCTCAGGGCCTTTGTACTTTCTGGTGTCAATGCTCAGAAAGCTCCCTCACTTCCCTCAGGTCTTTGCTTAAATGTTATCAAATCCCCAGTGGACACTGTTCCCAAACTGTTCTATTCTTCATGGTCCTTATCAGTACTCAACTATTTTTTTTCTTTTTCTTTTTCTTTTTTTTTAATTTTATTTTATTATGTTATGTTAATCACCATACATCACATCATTAGTTTTTGACTCAACTATAGTACTCAACTATTATTATCATTATATTTAATTTGTTTGTTCGCCTGTCCATATACTTCCTTACCTAGAACATACTATACACAGAAGTGTGACTTTGTTACTTTACTGACAACTTCCTCTACAATACATACTTTATAGCCAGTTCACACTAATTTCTCAGTAAACATTTGTTAAATTTTCAATTAATCAATTAATTAAGCACGAGTCCAACAGCCAATATATTTGAACCACTGATAAGATAGTTCATCACCTATTATATAACTCTTTAGAAAAGAATTTAGAGGGGCGCCTGGGTGGCTAGTCGTTAAGCATCTGCCTTCAGCTCAGGTCATGATCCCAGGGTCCTGGGATGGAACCCTGCATCGGGCTCCCTGCTCTGCAGGAAGCCTGCTTCTCCCACCCCCCGCCCCTCACTTGTGTTCCCTCCCTCCCTGTCTCTCTCTTTGTCAAATAAATAAATAAAACCTTTAAAAAAAAAGAAAAGAAAAGAATTAAAGCATTTACTACGATGCAACTAGTTTTTTTTTTTCCTCTTTTTCACTCATCAGTTGTAAACCCCACATTTGAAAAGTTAGTCTGTTGAAAACCATACTACCAAGGGGTTAATATATAATCACCTTTTTTTATTGTTATGTTAATCACCATATATTACATCATTTGTTTTGGTGTAGTGTTCCATGATTCATTGTTTGTTCATAACACCCAGTGCTCCATGCAGAATGTGCCCTCTTTAATACCCATCACCAGGACAACCTGTCCCCCCACCCCTCTCCCCTCTGGAACCCTCAGTTTGTTTTTCAGAGTCCATCATCTCTCCTGGTTCGTCTCCCCCTCTGACTTACTCCCCTTCATTCTTCCTCTCCTGCTATCTTCTTCTTTTTCTTTTTTCTTAAAATATGTTGCGTTATTTGTTTCAGAAGTACAGATCTGTGATTCAACAGTCTTGCACAATTCACAGCGCTCACCATAGCACATACCCTCCCCAATGTCTATCACTCAGCCACCCCATCCCTCCCACCCCCAACCACTCCAGTAACACTCAGTTTGTTCCTGAGATTAGGATTTCCTCATATCAGTGAGGTCATATGATACATGTCTTTCTCTGATTGACTTATTTCACTCAGCATAACACCCTCCAGTTCCATCCACGTCGTTGCAAATGGCAAGATCTCATTCCTTTTGATGGCTGCATAATATTCCATTGTGTATATATACCACTTCTTCTTTATACATTCATCTGTCGATGGACATCTTGGCTCTTTCCACAGTTTGGCTATTGTGGACATTGCTGCTATAAACATTGGGGTGCACGTACCTCTTCGGGTCCCTACATTTGTATCTTTGGGGTAAATACCCAGTAGTGCAATTGCTGGATCGAATGGTAGCTCTAATTTCAACTGTTTGAGGAACCTCCATACTGTTTTCCAGAGTGGTTGCACCAGCTTGCATTCCCACCAACAGTGTAGAAGGGTTCCCCTTTCTCCGCATCCCCGCCAACATCTGTCGTTCCCTGACTTGTTAATTTTAGCCATTCTGACAGGTGTGAGGTGGTATCTCATTGAGGTTTTGATTTGGATTTCCCTGATGCCGAGCGATGTTGAGCACTTTTTCATGTGCCTATTGGCCATTTGGATGACTTCTTTGGAAAAATGTCTGTTCATGTTTTCTGCCCATTTCTTGATTGGATTATTTGTTCTTTGGGTGTTGAGTTTGAGAAGTTGTTTATAGATTTTGGATACTAGCCCTTTATCTGATATGTCATTTGCAAATATTTTCTCCCATTCTGTCGGTTGTCTTTTGGTTTTGTGGACTGTTTCTTTTGCTGTGCAAAAGCTTTTTATCTTGATGAAATCCCAATAGTTCATTTTTGCCCTCGCTTCCCGTGACTTTGGTGATGTTCTAGGAAGAAGTTGCTGTGGCTGAGGTCGAAGAGGTTGCTACCTGTGTTCTTCTTTAGGATTTTGATGGACTCCTGTCTCACGTTTCGGTCTTTCAACCATTTGGAGTCTATTTTTGTGTGTGGTGTAAGGAAATGGTCCAGTTTCATTCTTCTGCATGTGGCTGTCCAGTTTTCCCAACACCATTTGTTGAAGAGACTGTCTTTTTTCCATTGGACATTCTTTCCTGCTTTGTCCAAGATAAGTTGACCATAGAGTTGAGGGTCCATTTCTGGGTTCTCGATTCTGTTCCATTGATCTATGTGTCTGTTTTTGTGCCAGTACCATACTGTCTTGATGATGACAGCTTTGTGATAGAGCTGGAAGTCCGGAATTGTGATGCCGCCAGCTTTGCTTTTCTTTTTCAAGATTCCTCTGGCTATTCGGGATCTCTTCTGGTTCCATACAAATTTTAGGATTATTTTTTCCATTTCTTTGAAAAAAGTGGATGGTATTTTGATGGGGATTGCATTGAATGTGTAGATTGCTCTAGGTAGCATTGACATCTTCACAATGTTGGTTCTCCCAATCCATGAGCATGGAACGTTTTTCCATTTCTTTGTGTCTTCTTCAATTTCTTTCCTGAGTATTTTATAGTTTTCTGAGTACAGACCCTTTGCCTCTTTGGTTAAATTTATTCCTAGGTATCTTATGGTTTTGGGTGCAATTGTAAATGGGATCGACTCCTTGATTTGTGTCTCTTCTGTCTTATTGTTGGTGTATAGGAATGCCACTGATTTCTGTGCATTGATTTTATAGCCTGCTACTTGACTGAATTCCTGTATGAGTTCTAGCAGTTTGGGGGTGGAGTCTTTTGGGTTTTCCACATACAGTATCATATCATCTGCAAAGAGTGAGAGTTTGACTTCCTCTTTGCCGATTTGGATGCCTTTGATTTCTTTTTGTTGTCTGATTGCTGTGGCTAGGACTTCTAATACTATGTTGAATAGCAGTGGTGAGAGTGGACATCCCTGCCGCGTTCCTGACCTTAGGGGAAAAGCTCTCAGCCTTTCCCCATTGAGAATGATATTCGCTGTAGGTTTTTCGTAGATGGCTTTTATGATATTGAGGTATGTACCCCCTATCCCTATACTCTGAAGAGTTTTGATCAAGAAAGGATGCTGTACTTTGTCAAATGCTTTTTCTGCATCTACTGAGAGGATCATATGATTCTTGTTCTTTCTTTTGTTAATGTATTGTATCACGTTGATTGATTTGCGGATGTTAAACCAGCCTTGCAGCCCAGGGATAAAACCCACTTGGTCGTGGTGAATAATCCTTTTAATGTACTGTTGGATCCTATTGGCTAGTATTTTGGTGAGAATTTTTGCATCCATGTTCATCAAGGATATGGGTCTGTAATTCTCCTTTTTGATGGGGTCTTTGTCTGGTTTTGGGATCAAGGTAATGCTGGCCTCATAAAATGAATTTGGAAGTTTTCCTTCCATTTCTATTTTTTGGAACAGTTTCAGGAGAATAGGTATTAATTCTTCTTTAAATGTCTGATAGAATTCCCCTGGGAAGCCATCTGGCCCTGGGCTTTTGGTTGTTGGGACATTTTTGATGACTGCTTCAATTTCCTTAATGGTTATAGGTCTGTTCAGGTTTTCTATTTCTTCCTGGTTCAATTTTGGTAGTTGATACATCTCTAGGAATGCACCCATTTCTTCCAGGTTATCTAATTTGCTGGCATAGAGTTGCTCATAATATGTTCTTATAATTGTTTGTATTTCCTTGGTGTTGGTTGTGATCTCTCCTCTTTCATTCATGATTTTGTTGATTTGGGTCATTTCTCTTTTCTTTTTGATCAGTCTGGCCAGGGGTTTATCAATCTTGTTAATTCTTTCAAAGAACCAGCTCGTAGTTTCGTTGATCTGTTCTATTGTTCTTTTGGTTTCTATTTCATTGATTTCTGCTCTGATCTTTATGATTTCTCTTCTCCTGCTGGGTTTAGGCTTTATTTGCTGTTCTTCCTCCAGCTCCTTTAGGTGTAGGGTTAGGTTGTGTATATGAGACCTTTCTTGTTTCTTGAGAACGGGGCTTGTATTGCTATATACTTTCCTCTCAGGACTGCCCTTGCTGTATCCCAAAGATTTTGAACAGTTGTGTTTTCATTTTCATTGGTTTCCATGAATTTTTTTAATTCTTCTTTAATTTCCTGGTTGACCCATTCATTATTTAGTAGGATCCTCTTTAGCCTCCATGTATTTGAGGTCTTTCCGACTTTCCTCTTGTGATTGAGTTCTAGTTTCAAAGCATTGTGGTCTGAAAATATGCAGGGAATGATCCCAATATTTTGGTACTGGTTGAGACCTGATTTGTGACCTAGGATGTGATCAATTCTGGAGAATGTTCCATGGGCACTAGAGAAGAATGTGTATTCCGTTGCTTTGGGATGGAATGTTCTGAATATGTCTGTGAAGTCCATTTGGTCCAGTGTGTCATTTAAAGTCTTTATTTCCTTGTTGATCTTTTGCTTAGATGATCTGTCCATTTTAGTCAGGGGGGTGTTCAAGTCCCCCACTATTATTGTATTGTTGTCAATGTGTTTCTTTGCTTTTGTTATTAATTGCCTTATATAATTGGCTGCTCCCATGTTAGGGGCATAGATATTTACAATTGTTAGATCTTCTTGTTGGATAGACCCTTTAAGTAGGATATAGTGTCCTTCCTCATCTCTTATTACAGTCTTTGTTTTAAAATCTAGTTTGTCTGATATAAGGATTGCCACCCCAGCTTTCTTTTGGTGTCCATTAGCATGGTAAATTGTTTCCCACCCCCTCACTTTCAATCTGGAGGTGTCTTTGGGTCTAAAATGAGTCTCTTGCAGACAGCATATTGATGGGTCTTGTTTTTTAATCCAATCTGATACCCTGTGTCATTTGATTGGGGCATTTAGCCCATTTACATTCAGGGTAACTATTGAAAGGTATGAATTTAGTGCCATTGTATTGCCTGTAAGGTGACTGTTACTGTATTTGTCTGTGTTCCTTTCTGATCTTTGCTGCTTTTAAGCTCTCTCTTTGCTTAGAGGACCTCTTTCAATATTTCTTGGAGGGCTGGTTTCGTGTTTGGAAATCCCTTAGGTTTTGTTTGTTCTGGAAGCTTTTTATCTCTCCTTCTATTTTCAATGACAGCCTAGCTGGATATAGTATTCTTGGCTGCATATTTTTCTCGTTTAGTGCTCTGAAGATATCTTGCCAGTCCTTTCTGGCCTGCCAGGTCTCTGTGGATAGGTCTGTTGCCAATCTAATATTTTTACCATTGTAGGTTACATATCTCTTCTCCCGAGCTGCTTTCAGGATTTTCTCTTTGTCTCTGAGACTCATAAGTTTTACTATTAGATGTCGGGGTGTTGACCTATTATTATTGATTTTGAGAGGGGTTCTCTGTGCCTCCTGGATTTTGATGCCTGCTTCCTTCCTCACGTTAGGGAAGTTCTCTGCTATTATTTGCTCCAATATACCTTCTGCCCCTCTCTCTCTTTCTTCTTCTTCTGTGATCCCAATTATTCTAATGTTGTTTCGTCTTATCATATCACTTATCTCTCGAATTCTGCCCTCGTGGTCCTGTAGTTGTTTCTCCCTCTTTTTCTCAGCCTCTTTATTTTCCATCATTTGGTCTTCTATATCACTGATTCTCTCTTCTGCCTCATTTATCCTAGCAGTTAGTGCCCCCATTTTTTATTGCACCTCATCAATAGGCTTTTTGATTTCGATTTGGTTAGATTTTAGTTCTTTTATTTCTCCAGAAAGTGTTTCTCTAATAACTTCCACGCTTTTTTCAAGCCCAGCTAGTATCTTTAAAGTCATGATTCTGAACTCTAGGTCCGACATCGTACTAATGTCCGTATTGAGTAGGTCCCTGGCTAACGGTACTACCTCTTGTTCTTTTTGCTGAGGTGATTTTTTTCGTCTTGTCATTTTGTCCAGAGGAGAATAGATGAATGAGAGAACAAAATGCTAACAGGTTTACAACGTCCCCAGCAAATATACTGTATACAAATCAGAAAAGACCTGAAACCAGGGGAAAAGAAAGGGAAAGAAAGAAAAAAAAAGAATAAAAAGATAAAAACAAAAACAGAACAACACAGAAAAAGCAGAATGTGATCAAATATGATCAGGCTAGTGCATAGATCAGTGCCACACACTAGATTTTGGGCATATTTTGGTCTGTTAGAAAAAAGTGCCTCCTAAAATTTTAAAGGAAGAAAGACATATATGTACAAAATAAGGGTTGATACAATGAAGGGATAGAAGATGACTGTAAAGATGAAAATTATAAAAGATTTTATAAAAGGACTTGATAAGATAAGAAGTTGTTTGAAAAAAGAAAGATTTTAAAAAAAGAAAAGAAAAAAGGGAGAGAATATGATCAGTCAGGAGACTAGAACAGAGCCATACACTAGTGATTTAGGGTATATTTTGATCTGTTAGAAGAAACTGTATCTCAAAATTTTAAAGAGAGAACAACTTATATATATATGCCAAAAATAAGGGTAACTACTATGGAGGGATAAAATCTGACTCTAAAAATGAAAAATAAAAAATGTTTTTTTTTTTTAAAGAGATTGATAAGATGTTGTTTGAAAAAGGGAAAAAGAAAAAAAAACAGTTAACAAAAATCAACTTTGATGAACTAATGAATCATGGTAAAAAAAAGCCATGAATTCTATGTGCAGTATTCCCCTAGCGCTGGAGTTCTCCTGTTCTCCTTGATCGGTAAACTTGGTCTTGGCTTGCTGGCTGTTCGTGTTGATCTTCTGGGGGAGGGGCCTGTTGCTGTGGTTTCCAAATGTCTTTGCCGGAGGCTGAATTGCCCCGCCCTTGTCGGTCCGGGCTAAGCAAGCTGCTCGGGTTTGATCTCAGGAGCTTTTGTTCCCTGCAAGCTCTCGGCACAGCCTTGGAGGACCAGGACAAAAATGATGGCCTCCCAATCTCCACCCGGAGGAGCTGAGAACTCAGGGCCCCGCTCCTCAGTGCACCCACAGAGAAAAGCAGTCACTCCCTTGTCCCCGGTCTCCAGCCGCTCTCCGTGCTCACCCGGCCTGTGACCGAGCGTTTCTATCTCTGGCACCCGACCCCGTGTGGAGTCTCCAAACCCAGCAGATCCCTGTGGTGCGCTCCCACGCCGCTCCTCCCCGGGAAGGAAGGGGAGTCTCCCCGGATCTGCCGCCTGTTGGGTCCCTGCTGGAGGAGCAGTGGCCCGACTGGGCCGCGGATCACAGTTTATGGCAACCCCGAGCTGAGAGCCCGCGCCTCGGCTCCGTCTCTGCAGCCAGCTTCCCCGCTCCGATACCTGGGAGCTCTGGTGCACTCAGGCACCCCCGGTCTTTCTGTGACCCCGACGGTCCTGAGACCACACTGTCCCGGGAGGATTCCACCCCCCGCTTAGCCACTGCAGCGACGTCCCTCAGCGGAGCCTGCTTCTAAAAGGTCCGATTTTGTGCTCCGCGGCTCTAGCACTTGCCAGAAGCGGCCACGGAGGCCCCCTCCCCCGCCGTCTATCCTCCCGAATATCGCCTCGGATTCACTTCTCCGCACGTCCTACCTTCCAGAAAGTGGTCGCTTCTCTGTTCAGAGAGTTGTTGCTACTCTCTTCTTCGGTCTCCTGTTGAGTTCGTAGGTGTTCAGAATGGTTTGATCCCTATTCAGCTGAATTCCTGAGACCAGACGAAATCCAGGTCTCCTACTCCTCCGCCATCTTGCTCCGCCCCCCAATATATAACCACCTTTTAAGTTAGGAATTTTTCTTAAATGGCAAATAACACATCAACTGAATTCTATTTACTAAATCATAAAAAGACAAAATACAAGACTATGAGAGTTTTCTACCTGATTCAATTTTCAAAAATTTCTTCATACATACTGATGATTTGTTTAACTGCAATGATTCTTTCTAGACAGCCATAAAAAATGTAAACATGACAATACAACACTAAGCACAACCTGCTTGACATGCTAACATAATTTATAATAATTATGCATGTATTTTATTTTGATCCTTCAGTGAGTTCAATTTGTTACTAAAGCTTCCCAGGGGAATTCGCACTCCTGAATCCTTTCCCATCACTATAAAATTAGAAACATTGCACATCTCAAGATTTACAGAACTGTGCCTGAGAAATACAAATCAAAACCACAATGAGACACCACCTCTCACTCGTCAGAATGGTTAAAATTAACAAGTCAGAAAATGACAGGTGTTGACTAGGATGTGGAGAAAGGGGAACCCCCCCTCACTGTTGGTGGGAATGCAAGCTGGTATAGCCACTCTGGAAAACAGTATGGAGGTCCCTCAAGACATTAAAAATAGAGCTACCCTATAGCCCAGCACCTGCACTATTAAGTATTTACCCCAAAGATACAAATGTAATGATTTGAAGGGGCACTTGCACCCCAATGTTCATAGCAACAATGTCCACAATAGCCAAACTGTGGAAAGAGCCAGCCTATCGACAGATTAAAGGAAAAAGAAGATGTGGTGTATATATATGCATACAATGGAATATCACTCAACCATCAGAGAGGATGAATACTTACCATTTACAATGACGTGGATGGAGCTGAAGGGTATTATGCTGAGTGAAATAAGCCAATCAGAAAAAGACAATTATCATATGGTTTTACTCATATGTGGAATATAAGAAACAGGGCAGAAGACCGTAGGGGAAGAGAGGGAAAACAGAATGGGAAGTCATCTAAGAAGGAGAAAAGCCATGAAAGACTGTAACTATAGGAAACAAACTGAGGGTTGCTGGAGGGGAGGTGGGAAGGGATGGGGTAACTGGGTGATGGGTGTTAAGGAGGGCACGTGATGTGATGAGCACTGGGTGTTATACAACTGATAAATTATTGAACACTACATCAAAAACTAACGATGTATACTATATGTTGGCTAATTGAACATAATAAAAAAATAAATTAAATAAAATTAAAAAATTAAAAATTAAAAATTAAAAATTTCTTTAAAAAGAACAAACTACCACAACTCAAAAAAAATTCTTCTAAAATAAAGAAGTCTCTTCTCTTTTACTTTTGTTTGTTTGTTTGTTTGTTTTCATCAGCATGGGCTCATGTTTATTTGTTCTATACTCTGGTTATAATTCCATACTACGTTACTTGTTTTATTACTCAACTTGTTCCCTCTTGGCCATTGGAGGCACCTTCAGTTTGACCTCTGTTTCCTTTGGATATGCCCGAATCCTTCTCTTTGTGTTTTTGGTTTTGTTTTGCTGTGTTTTGTTTTGTTTTGTTTTTCTCTTTTTGGAAGTACAGGTTGCTCTAGGCTTATCTTGTATTTTTCCTGTCCCAGCCCTAAAATCAGTGATTTGTCCAAAGAGTCCTGCTTCCTTTTATTAGAGAACAATATTTAGGAAACAATATCTGAAGCCTGGATATTCTCATTACTACTGTGGAATCATTTCTAAGCCCTCTAGGCAGACACAGTTAGAAAATGTGTGTGTATATATGCACCTGTGTATACAAACAAATCTATCACATCTACACTTCTTTGTATCAATATATATATCGAGAAAGAAAAAGAGAGAAACATGACTTCATAGTGATGTCTTTAGTATAATCCCTTTTATTTTCACCTTTCGCCTTACTTCTCTGACCAACTCTAGTTTATTTGTTCAGCTCTAGTTTATATGTAAAGTCATTCAAAAATTGTTAACTAGCACCCCTTATGGGCAACAAATTTACCAACTAGAGTACCGTCTTTCTGGAATGTTCCTTCTATTTTTAGCCTGTGGAATTAACAGCTTCCAATCAACACATTACATCAGCTCTTTTTTTGCTCACCTTTCCGTGTCTTAGATCTTTTTGTAATAGTCTGCATTCTGTCCTGAGCTTCCTCCCACCTTCTAGCTGATTTTTTTTTTTTACTTGTAATGAGTAAAGTTCACTGGTAGTGATGTACAGTTTTATAGGTTTTGACAAATCCATTCATTCATGTATCTGCCATCCCAATACCATGCAGGATAATTCTATCAATCTAAAAATCCCCCTATGTGTCCCTTTATAAACAACAACTCACACTTCTCCTAACCCCTGGATACAACTGAACTATTATCCATTCTTACAGGTTTTCCTTCTCCAGGCTGTCATATGAACAGGATTATATAATATGTGGTCTGATTCTTTCACTTATTAAAACACACTTAAAGGGGCACCTGGGTGGCTCAGTTGATTAAGTGGCTGCCTTCGGCTCAGGTCATGATCCCAGGGTCCCGGGATTGAGCCTGCTCAGCAGAGGGCCTGCTTCTCCCCCTGCTCTGCCTGCCTCTCTGCTTACTTGTGCTCTCTGTCTATCTCTCTGTCAATTAAATAAATAAATAAAAATCTTAAAAAAACCCACACATTTAAAATCATTTATGTTGTTCTAAGAATCATCAGCTCATATATTTTTATTACTGAATAGTATTCCATTTACCACTCAACCAGTTTGCTTAACCATTCATCTTTGGGAGTATACCTGGTTGCTTCCTAGTCTTGGTGATTCTCCATGAAGCTGCTATAAACATTTGCAAACAGCATTTTGGGGACATGCACTTTCAGTTTACTGTGGTAAATACCTGCAAGTGCAAGTGCTGGGTCATATGACAAGTCCTTGTGTAACCTGATAAGGAATTGCCAAATTGTTTTTCAGAGTGATTGTACTCTTTTGCATTACCACAATGCAAAATGACTGATGGTTTCTATGGCTTCAAATCTCTAGAGTATTGGATACTGTCAGGTTTGGGGGGTTTGTTTGTTTGTTTGTTTGTTTAGCCATTTTAATAGACACATGTTGCTAATCTCTGTGGTTTTAATATATATTTTCCTAATAACAAATTCTATTGAGCATCTTTTCATATGTGTATTTCCTATTTCTATCTCCTCTGGTAAAGGTTCAGATCACTTGCACATTTATATTTGAGTTGTTTTTTCCTTATTGTTGTGTTTTAAGGGTACTCTATATTTCTAGAAAAGAATCCTTTATACAGTGACATCAGCAAATGGCAGAGTATGAGATACCAACCTTCATCGTCCCAGTAAAACAACAATTAGCTATCCACAAATGAAAATGGCCCTGGGAGGGGTTGAGAATCCACAGCAACACTGTGGAGCAGAAGCATGGAGAATAACTGAACAGGAAGGATCACTCGGGCAGCTGAGACATCTGGAGCCCTGCTAGGAACAAAGAAGAAGGTGGGCTCTCAGTGTCAGCCACATCGAGAGTGCTACCATGGTCTCCAGTGACAATAGGACTCCCCACAGCTTTGGCAATGGAGGACCTCTGTGACCCCCCAAAGTGTTCATTAGTAAAGACCCAATAGCCTGCTCCACGGAGGACACTTGTGGCTTAAGTCACCGAGGTAACCAACAACCACTCCAGGAGTGGACTCTCTGGAGAGGGAGACACTGCTGTGAGCCCCACCCCCAAGAAAGAGCCATACTTGTACTCCCTTGGCATTGGGGCCACTCCCCTTCCAGCCCTCCAGTGCCCTGGACCCTGCTCAGGGCACCCCCACTGTAGACCCCGGCTCTACGGCAGTTTCTGCACGTGCCTGAACTCCAGACTCTGGCTCCACAGCCACTTTGCATGTGCCACCCTTCAGCCACCAGAACTGCTGTCAGTGCAGCCTCCCAGAATCCTGGGGTCACAACAGCTCCACCCATACCTGTACTCCCAGCTGTTCAACCTCTCCTACCAGTGTCTGCACCTAGGACACCCAAGCCACAATTCCAGCAGGAGTGTCCACACACCAGACTGCAGAGATGTGTTCACTATAGGCATGACCCTTCTCCAGATACCAGCTCCCTGGATGCTCTGCAAACATGCAAACCTAAAGTACCAGGCCACACACACCAGGAGTGCCCAGGCCTCGGATCCTGGAGCTGCTGTAGCTCTGACTGTGCCCTCACTACACTCTGCTCTGTAGAAGCAGAATAGATCTCCAGTAACTAAAGCAATCTTGAGAAAAAACATCACACTTCCTGATTTCAAATTATATTAAAAAGCTATAGATATTGAAACAGTATGATTCTGCCTTAAAAACAGACCCATAGAACCATGGAACAGATTACAGAGCCCAGAAATAAATCAACACACATACAGTCAACTGACCTTCAACAGAAGTGCCAAGAATAAAGAGTGGGAAAAGAACAGTCTCTTCAACAAATGGTGCTGGGAAAACTGGATACCCACATGCAAAAGAATGAAATTGGACACCTACCTGACCCCACATGCAAAAATTTACTCAATGGATTAAAGACTTAAACATAATACCTGAAACCATAAAACACCTGGAAGAAAATACAGGGGGAAAGCTCCTTGACATTGGTCTTAACAATGACTTTTGGGGGTTTGATACCAAAAGCACAGTCAATAAAAGTAAAAATAAATAAACAGGACTCTGCCAAATTAGAAAGTTTCTACACAACAAAGGAAACAATCAACAAAATAAAAAGACAACCTATGGAATGGGAGAAAATATTTTCAAACCATCTATCCAGTTATGGTTTAGTATCCAAAATGTATAGGGAACACGTACAACTCAACAGCAAGAAAAGAAATAACTGTATTTAAAAAACAACAAAACACCTGAGTATGCATTTTCCCAAAGAAGACATACAAATAGTCAACAGGCACATGAAAAGGTGCTCAACATCACTCCTCTTTAGGAAAATGCACATCAAAATCACAATGAGTTATCCACCTCACACCTATTCAGATGGCTATTAGCAAATACAGATGTGAGGTATATTTTGAGGTTCATTTATCTTTATATATGGACATCAATTCTTGCAGCACTAACATTGTGATCTGAAGGGGCATCTGCACCCCAATGTTTATAGCAGCAATGTCCACAATAGCCAAACTATGGAAAGAGTCAGATGTCAGTGGACAGATGAATGGATAAAGAAGATGTGGTACATATATATATATATATATATATATATATATATATATATACATATAATGTGTGTATATATATATACATATATATGAATATTCTTATATATATATATATATGAATATTATTCAGCCATAAAAAGGAATGAAATCTTGCCATTTGCAACAACATGGATAGAACTAGAGGATATTACGCTAAGCAAAATAAGTCAGCCAGAGAAAGACAAATACCATGTGATTTCACTCATATGTGGAATTTAAGAAACAAAACAGATGAACATAGAGGCAGGGAGGGAAAAATAAAATAAGGCAAAATCAGAGAGGGAGACAAACCATAAGATACTCTTAACTATAGGAAACAAAATGAGGGTTACTGGAGGGGAGATGGGTGGGGGGATGGGGTAACTGGGTGATGGACATTAAGGAGAGCACTTGATGTAATGAGCCCTGGGTGTTATATGCAACTGATGAATTACTAAAGTCTACATCTGAAACCAATGATACACTATATGTTAACTAATTGAATTTAAATAAAATAGGTAAAAAAAGAATATCACTTTTCCATTTAATTACTGTGGCATCTTTGTAAAAAATCAGTTCACCATATTGTGTAGTTCTGTTTGTGGGATCTCTAATCTGTTCAATTGATTTAAGTGTCTGGTCTTTCACCAATGTACACTTTTTTTTAGCTTCAACTTCATTTATTTTGTTCCAATATCTACCTATGCACTGCTAATATAAAATAATAACATTAATTTAAAAGCAAATACACCAGAATATAAGTATGTGCATAGTTCCTTTGAAATAATATCCTTGAAAGATTTTTAAGGATACTTGACAATTGCCTTCATAGCCTGTGGCACATGTTCAGATTTACTCAGCTGGATCAGATCTTGGTCATTAAAGTATAGACAAGGTGTTTGGGAATAGCCACATGTCAGTTAGATCCAAGTCAACAAATAAGACAAGCATTAGAGGCCATAAATTTTGACTTAAAAATGAACTGTGACTATTAGGAAATGGGTTTGAGTTTCTTGAGGGTCTTGTAATTAGTTCTGTAGGCAATTTTTATTCTTAGAGATTTTAAAAAATTGTTTTATTTGGATATAGTTGACACACAATTTATATTTATTTTAAGTATACATCATAGAGATGCATCTTCTCTACGCATTATGCTATGCTCACCACGAGTGTAGCTACCATCTGTCACTTTAATAGAGCTTTAGAGTAAGTCATGAACTTCTATTTAAGAACGAGTTTAAGTATTCTAGTAGCTTTACCTCTTCACATAAATTGTTCAATCAGCTTGTCAGTATTTCCAAAATTCTTCCTCAGATATTGATTGAGATTAAGTTGAATCTGTAAATCAACATGAAGATATTGGCATGTTAAAATCTTCCAATCCATGAACATGATATACATCTCCTCCTTATAGCTTCTCCCTGAATCTTTCCATTGGCGTTTTTGGTTTTCTACTTTCCAGTACTACACATATTAAGTTAGATTCTACCTAATTGCAAATTAATGACCAAAGGGGCTCTGCACAAAACCTGATCTCTCTACAACGACATCATATGGAGCCATATTGGGATTTCAGAGGCTAATTAATGAGATTGAGTAGGAACTTTTAGAGAAATGGAGTTCTCAGGGGAACAGGACCCCTTGAGGGCATCCAGAGTTCCTCATCCAACTTACTTATAAAAGAAACAGTTTAACTGCTTCTAGGGACTTTGCTTGAGTTGTTAAGTGAGCACACATATATTTGCCTTATGTTGTCATTTCTTCTTTTCTTATTTTTGAAAGACATTAGTTCTATAATACAAAGTTCATACATTTCTGTATGCCCATTCTTGAAAGTTTGGATAAATGTATACAGTACACCACCCAGATCGATATACAAAACAGCCCCATCCACCTGAAATTGTCTCCTGCTTCTTTTGTGGTTAGCCTCTCCCATTCTCATAACCTCAGATCCTCATAACCTCTGATCTGCCGACCCCCCCCCGTATAGTTTTGCTTTTCAGATTGTCATAAAATGGAATGACACAAAATGCAACCTCTCGAGTCTGGCTTCTTTCACTTAGCATAATGCAGTTAAGATGCATGCATTTCCTTGCCTGAATCAGTAGTATGTTCCTTGTTATAAAACTTCATTCCTTTATTGAGATGTAATTTATCTACCATAAAACTCACCAAAGTATACAATGCACTGGTGTTTAGTATACTTACAAATTTGTGCAATCATCACCCTAGTTAATTCTTGAAGATTTCCGTCACCTCAGAAAGACTCTACACACCCAACTAGCAGCCAATGTTCATTCCCCTGCAACCTCCTTCCTCTGGCTCTAGGCAACAATTAATCACCTTCTGTCTCTATAGAGTTGCCTAGTCTATACATTTCCATCATGTCTTGTGTAATATGGGATCATTTGTGACAGACTTCCACTTGTCATAATGGTTTTGAAGTTTATTCATATTGTAGCAGTGCACCAGTACTTCATTCATTTTTGTTGCTTATAAATACTCCTCTGCATGCCTAAACCACACTTTGTTTACTCACTAATTACTTGATAGGCCTTTGGGTGCAGATGGTGTCAGTGTTTTAGGTATGGGTGCTCACAGAAGAGCCTTGGATCTGGTGTATGAGGAAGGCACGAACACAGCTGTGGGGTCCAATGTGTGGGCATTCCTGTGGCAATGGTGGCTCCAGTGTCCTAGGTGCAGGCATCCATGAAGAGGCCGTGCAGGTCAGGCAACTATAAAGTAATGAGGAAAGAAATTAAGGAAAACTTAAATAAGTTGAAAGACATCCCATGTTCATGGAAAGGAAAACTTAGCATTACTCCAGAATTTATATTCAGTTCCTTTATTACCATTTCTGTCTTGCTGTTGGTGTTCTTTAATGCTGACACATAATTCTCCTGGGTCTTGTAGTTTTTGTCCATTGTTTCCTTCAGTTCTTTGAGCATAATGAAGACAGTTGATTTAAAAATCTGTGTCCAGTCAGTGCAATGTCTATGCTTCTTCAGGGAGTGTCCAGTAATTTCTCCTTTTTTCCTGTGAATGGGACGTACTTTCTTATTTCTCTGCATGTATCTTTTTTTTTCAACTAACATCTTTTTAAATCTTATTTTATTTAAATTCAGTTAACATATAGTGTATCATTAGTTTCGGATGTAGAGTTCAGTTAATCATTGGTTTCATGTAACACCCAGTGCTCATTATGTCACGTGCCTTCCTTAATCCCATCACCCAGTTTCCCCATCCACCCACCCACTTCCCCTCCAGCAACCCTCATTTTGTTTCCTATAATTAAGAGTCTCTTATGACTTGTCTCCCTCTCTGATTTTGCCTTATTTTATTTTTCCCTCCCTTCTCCTATGGCCCTCTGTTTTGTTTCTTAAATTCCATATATGAGTCTCTGCATGTATCTTATTTTTTGTTGAAAACTGGAGATTGTGAATATATAGTGTGGTAATTCTGGAAATCAGATTCTGCACCCTCAGGTTTTTTGTTTCTTTGTTTTGCTTGTTGTGTATTTGTTTGTTTAATGACTTTCTAAACTATTTTTATTAAATGTAGTTTTTTGAGTGTGTGGTGTCTGACCGCTCTGTCCCTTCAGCTTGTGGTCATTTACTGGTTTGACATAATTTCCTTAAACACCGTGATTACATGATTTTTGTAATTCAACATTTGGCTGCTGTCCCTTCACTATTTTCAGAGTTCTGAGAACAAGTTTATTCTGACAGTTTATTCTTGGGTATTTTTGTTTGTTTGTTTGTTGTGTGTTTATGGATTTGGGGATTTGGTTTTTGGGTTTTTTTGTTTTGTTTTGTTTTGTTTTAGTGTTTCTGTGGAGTAACACACCCTTAGAATCTTCCATTTTCCCTGCCTCTGTCTATAAAGACAGGATTATGCCTTTAGGGTCCACTGATGAATGACCCATGATGATCTCCAATGTCTATGCCCTTTAATTAACCACAATAGCAAAGTCTTTGCTAGATGGGGTAAAATTACAATTCTAGGCAATAAGATCTAATATTTGGGGGTTATTTTTCAGTGTGGTACAGATTTATTTCTCACAGATGATCATATACATCCATAACACAGTTGTCTGGGGAAGCGTAGGGTCTCTCTATGTGGTGACTCAAAAGCACAGGCTGATGAAGGTGTCACTGTCTGGCTGCATCTGCGGATACATTATTGTCCTAGTCAATGTGGCAGAAGAAACAGTGGATGGCTGCACATATGCTTCAACTCACCCAGAAATGACACATGTCATTTCATTGGGACAGCCTGCTCCTTGCCATTTGTTCATGTCTCAGCCCAGCTTCAGTGGGGCAGGCACATGAGGAGAGCATGTGAAATGTTTGGACAACACTGTGTTGGTGACCCATATTATATCAATTATGTTATCCATGCTAAAATATTAATATGGAACCTTACAGAACAATTGATATGTGCTAGACATTGTCCTCAGCTTTGTATATGTGTCTTCTTATACTCTCCTTGAAAATCAATGACGGTTATGTGATATTATTATCTTCCTCTTTAAACATGGGAAGCTGAAGTCTGACCACGTTAAATCACTTTCCTGAATTTGAGGACATGCAACCTGAGTGCACTGAACAAATATGTAGCCATGATACTTGTCTACAATGAGAAGGATATGGGCATCTGCTTGGAAATATGGAATCATAGGTGACTGTGTAGAGGAAAGAGTGAGTCTATCTCCTTGTTGGGAAAAAAATCCCCAGTCCAGAGCTGCCTTGGAAAAGCAAAAGGGTTTAAAATAAAAATATATATATTTTAAAAAAGATTTTTCCAAGGAAATTTCTTGAATCTTCCTTGAGAAAGAGCAAGAAATAGCTTTTAAAAAACACAAAATAAAATTTTAAAACTGTAATAATATCAAGTACTGTCAAAGAAGTGAAGCAATTTTAATGCATTGCCAGTGAGAACACATAGTAGTGCTGCATTAGGAAACCACTTGCTAGTTTCCATTCATTTAAATATGTACTTACCATCTGACCAAGAAATCCAACTCAGAGACCCTTACCAAAATGAATAACACAATTCCTGACTTTTTAAAGGGGTAGAGGGAGACCAACCATGAGAGACTATGGACTCTGAGAAAAAAACTGAGGGTTCTAGAGGGGAGGGGGTGGGTGGATGGGATAGCCTGGTGATGGGTATTAAAGAGGGCACATTCTGCGTGGAGCACTGGGTGTTAGATGCAAGCAATGAATCATGGAACACTACATCAAGAACTAATGATGTAATGTATGGTGATTAACATAACATAATAAAAAAAGGAAAAAAATAAAGGGGTAGAGTCAGCCAGCTCTAGAAATTATCCCCCCAAAGTGATAATTGCTTTTATAAAAGCATGTATAAAGTACTACAAAATGATCATGAAAGTGCCCGGAATGGGCCAGAACACCCTACTGGCAATGAAGTTACTTCCTTCTGAGACTTGTTCCTCAATTCTTAAATGTCTGTGCTTGCTAGAGTTTTCAGATTTGGCCCAAATGCACAGACATGTGAATCCAATTGCATTTATTTTTGAAAAAAATGTTTCTTTCTGTAACTGATGTACCAAGAATGGCCAACGTATTGACCAAATTTCTTATCTATACTGTTTGTATAGACACAGATAGGACACAAAACAGCTTCTTTTGATGCAGGAATTTGAGATGTAGGGGTGTGGGTATGACTGTACCACAAATACATGCTCAATTCTGATCCTTGTTCTGTTGATAATCAGTTGGGTATAGACATGCTGCTGGCTGTTATCTTCTTAATTCACAAGATGAAAAACATTGTCCATCTCCCTCACAGTCTGCTCTCCTGCTCTGATGTGACAAGAAATATGAAAGTTCCTTGAAAAGCATAAAAGATGCTAACATTTTAGTCAAGCAATCTGAGTCGTTACTTTCCATGGTCTACCTCTTGGTTACTGCAGGATATTCAGCCAATAATATTGAAAGTCCAAACTTTGACGTTCCCAAAGAAAATGAGTTTACACTTGAGATACCCAAACAGATGTTAAAAGTTCTACAACCCCTGAGATTCAGAAAGGGAGCTATATTTGCCCTGCTATTCCTTTAGCATTCTCTAAATAAAAAGAATAAGGAGGCATTGTCTCCCTTTTTGACTGTCACCCCAACCCTTCATGTATTTGCAATAAGAGTGCTTTGGAGGTATGGCAAGTAGTGGGAAAAAGTCCTGCTGGTTTAGTGTAATAGAATACACCATACAGCAGGCAAGCTGACATGTGCCTCCAGAGTCATAATACAGTCCCCTTATGGCAGCACAGTCAGCAAGGACATCCCCGTGTCCTTCCACATCACTTTTAGAAGAAGAGCTTGCTCAACCCACACTTACCCAGTGTTCAGTCCAACTTGCTGTACACAGGCTCCTGCCCTTGACAGAAAACTGCACATATGGGCAAAAGACCTTGTTCACAGTCAGTTCCCATGCTAGTGATCAAATTGCATTATCTCGTGTTTGCTCAGTTTGTCATAGGTGCCTCTCATGATGATTCCCAAATGACTTTGATGGAGAACATTTCAGAGGTGACTGAATTCATTCTTGTGGGCTTAACAGATGCCCTAGAGATGCAGGTCCCTTTATTTGCAGTCTTCACTATCATTTACTTCATCATTCTTGTTGGGAACATTGGAATGATCGTGTTGATTCTGCTGGACTCTCGTCTCCACATTCCCATGTACTTCTTCCTCAGCAACCTCTCCCTCGTGGACTGCATTTATGCTTCAGCTGTCACTCCCAAGGTAATGGTGGGGTTTCTCACAGGAGATAAGATCATATCCAACAATGCCTGTGCTGCCCAGATGTTCTTCTTTTCAGCCTTTGCCACTACTGGAAGTTTCCTCTTGGCCTCAATGGCCTTTGACCGCCATGCAGCAGTGTGCAAACCCTGCATTACGCCACCACTGTGCCAAGTGCTATGTGTACCTCACTGGCCACTGGCTCCTACATCTGTGGACTCTTGCAGTCTTCCATCCATGTTGCCCTCACCTTCCACCTCTCCTTCTGTCGTTCCAACATAATTAATCACTTTTTCTGTGACATTCCCCCACTGCTGGCTCTCTTGCTCTGATATCCACATGAATGAGATTGTGCTCTTCACATTGGCAGCATTCAAAGTCTTTTTCACCCTCTTGGTTATCTTGAACTCTTATCTGTTCATTTTTATTGCTATCTTGAGAATGCGCTCAGCTGAGGGACAAGAAGGCTTTCTCTACCTGTGCATCCCACCTGACCACTGTTTCCATCTTCTATGGGACGATTATCGTCATGCACTTACAGCCAAGTTCTAGTCATTCCATGGACACAGACAAAATGGCATCCGTGTTCTACACCATGGTCATCCCCATGCTGAACCCTGTGGTCTACAGCCCAAGGAACAAAGAGGTCAAGAGTGCATTTCAGAAGGTGGTTGGAAAAGCAAAGTCTTCACTGGGCTTAGCCTACTGATTAAAAATAGCATGCAAACCATGTGATATTTCTATTGGACTTCTAGTATCTAAGAATATTTTTGTGAATTTTAATTCTTTCTTGTCTTTCATTTTTCTAAGAAGCTCCCTCCCTCCCAAATGAGATTGGTTCTAGTCATGCTTTGGGAATGTGACTGGGTAGGAAAAATTTTGGATATCTTTTTCCAGAAAGAGGATGTTGCTTCTATCTTAAAATGAGAATTATATTCCTGGATAATATAAGATCTTAGACTACATTGGTTTAAAGAGTTCGCAAATGAATCTCCTAAGTGTATGATACCAGAATTACATTTTTAATTACTAGAATTCAAAATAACTCTATGATTTTTGTACACGGTATAGAAGCATAGTTCTCAGACATTCATGCTCTTAAGAATTACCTTGAGAGATGTTGAAATGCAGAACTCTAGGAGCTATACAGATAATCTAATTTAGTATATTTCTGGTAGAGCTTAGAAATCTGTAGAATTGGGGTGGCTGGGTGGCTCAGATGGTTAAGCATCTACCTTCAGCTCGGGTCCTGATCCCAGAGTCCTGGGATCGAGGCCCACATCAGGCTCCCTTCCTGCTCAGTGGGGAGCCTGCTTCTCCCTCTCCCTCTATTGCTCCCCCTGCTTGTGCTCTCTCGCTTTCTGTCAAATAAATAAATAAAATCTTTAAAAATTAAAAAAAAAAGAAATCTGTAGAATTATCCCCCACTATCCGCATATACCTAGATCCTGAGCTTCCCTGAATTTCAGAGAGAAGAACATAGTTCAGAGGGTGAAAATATATCCATACTTATTCCTTACCTGAGTTCTCATAAAGTTCATATAAGAGAGTATGGATAGAGAGGACTGCCTGCATTCTTAGCAAGCTTCGCCTATATTTCAGATGAGTTTGGTGCGCAGATCACACTTTGAGAACTGTTTCCCTGGAGCAGCATTTCAAAAGCATTGTTGCAAGACCAGCAGCATCAGCTTCACCTGGAATTTTTTAGAAGGGCCAATTATAGAAACCCCCCACCCCAGACCTACCGATTCAGAAACTCTAGGAGTATAGCCCAGCTATTTGTGCCTCAGCAAGCCCTCCTAGTGGCTTTGAAAAGTTTGGAAACCACGGGACTCAACCTAGAAACACTAATCTAGAACAAGGGTTCTCAACCTTGGCTGCACATGACAATAATCTAGAGGAGATTTTAAAATACTGCTGCTTGAATCCACCTCCAGAGTGTAGGATTGAATGGATCTAGGGATAAGACCTGGACAACGGGAGATTGCCAGATGCAGTCACTTCCTCAGAGCCTGGTATAAAAAGGGGATGGAGACCAAAGAAAAGAGAAAATTTATATTTCGTACCTAGTGTCTGCTCTTTATCTGCATATATGAACTCATTCAGATCCCACACTACTTCTGAGGAGATCAGCCATATAGAGAGGAGGAAATGGAGGCTCAGACACAGGCAAAGGGTGGCAAAGAGAGAATTTTGAACCCAAGTCTGTGGGACTCCAGAGCACACCCTTTCCAGTTTAGTTCAGCTAACAATTGTTTAACACCATAATACAATGCAGCAGTCATAAAGGATATTAAGGTTAAGAATTTTTCTCTTTTGGCTCAGTTGTTTGAGCATCTAACTCATGATTTCCAGTTGGGTCATGATCGAGCCCCATGTCAGGCTCCATGCTCAGAGGGGAGTCTGCTTAAGATTCTCTCTCTCTCTCTCCTTTTCCCTCTGCCCCTCCCCCATACTGTCTCTCTCTAAAAAAATAAAAATTAAATAAAAATTTAAAAAAATTTTTTCTCTTTCATCAAGGTCCACTAATCTTCTCAGTATAACAAGATTATCTTTGTAACTAAAGCATTAGGACACAAGGAGACATGAAAAGTCACAATAATATTGATCTAACACCTCTTTGAAAGTGTTTAAATCTCTTTCAGTGTTGACATTCTGAAGAACCCAAATCTCCAAGCTCCTCACAGCTCTAAGCAGGAGCACATTAAACAACACTGGTCTTTGAAGTCATCAGAGGTATGTAAAGGGGACCAGAACCCATGTGTTCTGTCCATGCGTTGCTACTCTTACAATGAAGCCCTTGCTCTCTGGGAAGATCTGTCATCCCTGTTTTCTAGACATTTATGCTACGTACTCACTTAGATAAAGCAGCTTAGCCGGGAATCCCGTATGCTCCAGTGAATATCTACTTTTAGAAAGGTGGATGCCCGTGAACCTGAACATCAGATGTGCTCACCTTCCTCAAATCCCAAATGTCTCATTGCCTCACTGGAGAGAAATAAGAAAGACAGTAAAAGGTGAATGTGTGCCCAGAAAGCCTCCATGCTCTAACCTTCGAAGTCCTGGTGGGCTGGTGTGGGGTATGAGTCACAAGGGCTGTGTAGCACATTCAGGGGGTAGGTTTAGACAATGATTTAACCACATCAAACACCCTGTGGTGGACAGCAATGGAATAATGTAGCAATTCACCTCCTCTCAAAGATGCTTCTGTAACTTTTTAATAAAAATGTTTAATAAATGTATGCAACTAAAAGTTTCTGTCAGATTATTTCCGGGAATGGGACCAGCTATAGACTGAATGTGTGTCCCCAACTTTCATACATTAAATCCTAACATTCCATGTGATGGTAGTAGGAGATGGGTCTTTCAGAGGAGGCAGTTTAAGTGTCTGGTGAAGGGGATTAAAAAAGAGATCCCAGAGAAGTCCCTTGCCCCTTCCACCATGGGATGAAGTAGCAAAAGAGACAGCCAACTGTGAACCAGGAAACAGGCTCTCATTAGACATGAAATCTGCCAGTGCGTTGACTTTGGACTTCCCAGCCTCCAGAACTGTGAAAAGAAATAAATTCATGTTGTTTGTAAGCCACCCAATCTATGATATTTTGTTACAGCAGCCTGAATGAACTAAGATAGAATCATTAGGAACAGCCAAATGAACTCAAGCGCTCCCCCAAACTAGTAACTGTGACTTTGATTTTAACAAGATGCTGAACTTCAGATCAACAGTGAGGGGAAATCTTTTTAGTTGAGCCACAGAAGAATGAAATGATATCCTTAGCCACTCAGGTTCAATCAGGCCCAGAGACAGTTTTCTACAAGTCAAAAGATGATCCCTGGACCTGGTGTCCGATGGGAATTGTACCTGCCTGAGGACTGCTGTTAGCTCATATAACTGCCCTCTCATCTCTACCAGGCTTGATTTTTAATAGGAACCATCAAATGCTTATTCAGTGAAAAATTAAACCAATGAGTGAGGGGATGTGTGACTGGATGATTACATGAGTGAATAAATGAATGAGTGAATGAACTGAGATTGAGTAAATGAGTCAGCACCAAGCTGGGTCCCTGATGGCTAATTATAAGACTCAAGATTTGCTCATTTTATGTGCCCAAATAGAGGGCATCTCTCAGATCACCCCATAATGTTCTTTCTTCCCTCATCCCATGAAAGTACAAACCATGTTCCTCCTCACTAACCAACCCCATGCTTATATGTTAGAATAGAGTTCACCTGTCACCCTGCAAGCTTTTGAGGACTTCCAGATGATCACAAAATTCAAGAAATTAAAAATGATCAGTTTGAATGGAGCACTGGGTGTTATATGCAAACAATGAATCACGGAACACTACATCAAAAATTAATGATGTAATGTATGGTGATTAACATAACATAATAAAATTTTTAAAAATGATCAGTTTGAATCTAACATATGGAAACAATAAATACCAGGATATCTAACCTTTATAAGAAAACCTCTACTGATGCATATGGAATAGAAAAAAAATAATGACCCAGGGTGCCTGGGTGGCTCAGTCAAGTGGCCAACTCTTTGATTTTGGCTCAGGTCATGATCTCAGGGTCTTGGGATCGAGCCCCGCATTGGACTTCACAATCAGTGGGGAGTCTGCTTGAGGATTCTCTCTCTCTCTGCCCCTCCCCACACTCACGCTCTCTCTCTAAAATAAATAAATAAATCTTAAAAAAAGAAAAGAAAAAAATAATGATCCAATCTTTTCTACCCTGTGGCCTGATAGCCAGAAGGAAGCAGAGGGGATAAGAACTGGCATCCATTGAAGGCTTTCACTGTAATAGTGCTAGATACTCTCGCTCTAGATGACAGTGAAAGTCTTTATTCCTCATGGACGCCTCGTAGTTTGAGCTGTCACTCCTTGCAAACCAGACTGCAAGGACAAGACTCTTCTCAGGAATTCTCATTAGAAAGACAAACATCCAGAAAAGAAAGCACTAACACTCTTACAACCATAAGAAAATTGTTTCGTGAATTCTCCATTCTGAAGGAGTCTCTTGTGCTAGTAGTTGGAAAGAAAGAGAGGAAGGAAGGAAGGAATGAAGGAAGGAAGGAGAGAGTACTAATGCAAGAGTTAAATCAAAAGCCTTGATATGAGACAATCTGGATTCAAACTATATTAATAGTGCCTTGGTTACCCTGTCTATAAATGTGCATAATAATAGTACCTACTTCATAGAGTTGGGGTAAGATTTAATGAGATAACATATTTTATGTACTTAGTACAGTGCTTGACATACTGCCGAGAAATAAATTTTAAAATTATTTTTATTATACATTTAGCAAAAGTAATAGAGACAGAACTGGACCATCAATCTCTCTGCCTCTCTCCCACTTCATAACACCTCACCTTATTTCTCCTCTCCTGCAGGTTCTTGAACTTTCTGACCCAGACCTGTGTTTATATACTACTTCCACCTGAGGACAATCTTCCTGGCACCAAGGACCATATGGGGAAACCATAGCAAAGACCAAGTTCTCTGTCTGACTTTGTTTAACCCAACCAGTGGAGACATGATATGTTTCACGTTGTGACCTCTGTGAGTACTTCATAAAAGTAGCCATTTCTAATGTTCTAGTGAGAGAGAGCCAGATGTGCTTTGGGATGGCGTATGTGCATTTTATTGATGGCTTTCCCAAAGGAGTACTATTTGCTGAGAATGTGGGTGGAGGGTGAAAAGAAGGGGGGGCAGAGAAGATGCTGAGCACCTGTGGATGTGAAGGAGCATTTCTGTCACATCCTGACGTGAAGAGTTGCTTGTTTGCATGGTGTGAAACCCCTTCCATAAATACAGTTTTTGATGAATCCATCAAGAATCATTTATTCCAACTCCAAATTCTACCATGAGTGTGAGTGTCAGCGTCATTATACAGACAAACGCTTCTGAACTTCTCGATTGGGATGAACCTTACCGATTCGGGGGTTAGAGCATTTGGAACCCATTGAAGGTAATCTGCAACTCCATAGTCAATAGTTTTCCTTATGGATTGAGTGAAATTTCATCAGTCATTATCCCTTTAACATCTAAGAAGAAAGTAATAGGAAAAATCTTCTTCCACTACTCTAACTACATAGCAATTGTATACCGTGTTAATATATACTTTTGCTCAAAGGTATGACTAGACTTGTAACCTGTCTGTGATAGGCTGAAAGTGCTCCAGTGATTTAGTTGGGTGAATGCCAAAATAACATGCTGGCTCATGGCAAAGGTGTTCAAATACCCAATAGCTAAGTCAAGCCACCCACTTGCTTGGGGCCTGAAATTATAAACATAAGCACAAGCATGATATCTCATTATAAATATGATATCCAAGTTAATTATCATCACAGAAATGAGCAGGAACAGGGCAGGTTCAGCAGAGCGAAGTAGGATATGACTGACAGGGGAAACGAGAAAGCTGCAAGTGACAGGCGGGACACAGTTCTTCCACAAGTTCTCTGTTCCTTGAGAGAGAAGTAGAAATTGTAGAGTTTTGAGGAGCGAGGGGACCATGAACATCATCTAGTCCAACCACTCATAATATAGATGAGGAAATTCAAATATAAAAATCTTTAAAATTTGCCTGAGGTAACTTAGCATTTGAGTGACAAAGCTCAGCCTAAAATTCACCACATTCCCAATTATCCAGGCAAGGGTAATTTTAATGCAGTCTACGTCTTCTGGGACCCTTGAGCTGGCATGAACATTTCCCCTAGATTGAATTTGCCAGAATACCTATCCATAGGTTCTTATGGGTTGGGTATAGGTAGGAATGAGGATACAACCCTGTGGTCGCCAGATGACAGTTGTCTATGATTATCATGTGAAAAGTTGCCCAAAAGTTAACTTGTCTTTTAAGATTTTATTTATTTATTTGACACAGAGAGAGACAGTGAGAGAGGGAACACAAGCAGGGGGAGTGGGAGAGGGAGAAGCAGGCTTCCCGCTGAGCTGGGGGAACGCGATGCGGGGCTCGATCCCAGGACCCCGGGATCACGACCTGAGCTGAAGGCAGGCGCTTAAAGACTGAGCCACCCAGGTGCCCCTCCAAAAGTTAACTTTGTCAGAGTTGATCAACCCAGGAAGTCTCCTCCCAGTATTTTTTAGTTAGATTTGGTTTTAAAAAGGCCACTGGGGAAATTCCTCCTCTTGGGGAGCCATTATCTTAAGATATCCTATAGGCACTAAGTTACCTGGCTACATCAGGCAAGAACAGCCTCTGAGTAAAGAGAAGAGTGCAGAAAAGGATTCTGGGCCTTCCATGCAAGACTCTGGCTTAGAATAATTCCAAAGTATCCTTACTTTCCTGGGTTCCTCTTCATCTTGTCCTATCCCAAGAACGGCTTTCTAAAACCTGACTCTTCCTGAACACCAGCGTACTCTTGCCCATGCACATTGATATGCTATGAAGACATCACCTACTAGTCACTTTTCATTTCTAGGGGATCATGCACATCTGGATCCCATGTATCCTTATTTCCTTTCATCCTTAAAGAACAGAATCCAGAGGGTCAGGCAGCATTCTGGAAGAGCTGCCTCAATCATCTATAGGCAGAAACAAAAATTTTGCCCTTATGAATGTTATCTGATGGCTGAGGGAATGCAGTGAATTGCAAAGAGGTAAGGAAACCTCTTCGGAGACTTTACTTTGTAAAAACGAATGGCTATTTTTTCCCTAATTGATCTTAACCTGCTGTGTATAATACTTTAGAGCAAGGGTAGGCAAACTAGACTGCAGACCAAATTCAGCCTCTTTTGGTACAGCCCTTGAGCTAGGACTGTGTTTTACAGTTTAAGAGAAAAGAATGAGAGAAAGAGAGAGGAGACGGGGAAGGAGGGAGACAGAAAGACCAAGAGGAAGGGAGGGAGGAAAGGAAAGACAGGGAGGAAAGTGGGAACTAGGAAGTGGTAAAGCCAAGACCCAAACTTAGATCTTTCTTTTCTAGATCCAAAATGCTCGGGCTTACATCACAACTCCACCACGGACTAGCTGTTTAATCTAGACTATTTAATCTTTTGAGACCTCGGTTCTTTATCTGTAAAATAGGTATAACATATTACCTGCCTCATGGTGTCGTTGTGAGGTGCATCTGAATTAATACGTGCAGAGAATTTAGAAGAGTGCCTTCACATTATGGTACAAGAAATTATTATTATTATGTTTGACTATGCTTCCAAGGCACCTAAAGAAGCTTTCATGAAACACCAGAGAAGTAAGTTTTGAAAAGTTAAATTTTTTTAAAGATTTTCTTTTATTTATTTGACAGAGAGAGAGAGAGAGCACAAGCAGGGGGAGCGGCAGGCAGAGGGAGAAAGAGAAGCAGGCTCCCCGCTGAGCAGAGAGCCTGATGTGGGGCTCGATCCCAGGATCCAGGACCCTGGGATCACGACCTGAGCCGAAGGCAGACGCTTAACCAACTGAGCCACCCAGGTGCCCCTGAAAAGTTAAATTTATACATATTCATATCAGGATTCTAAAGTCCTTTTAATGCTTATCTCCACAGTGGATCACAAAGAGAAAATTTCGTTTTTCCCAAATGTGCTTGAATGTGTACATATGCATCCATGTACCTATTAATCCATTTATTTATAAATGTACACATGTTTATTTGTATGCCTGTATCTATCTTTCTATCTGGGAGGAGGAGCATTTTATAGCCCTGGTATTCTAGAAAGATCACATAGGAAACCCTCAGTTAGAAAAGTTTTTCTTAAATTCCGTTAAACATCAGGTCTCCCTTGCATGATTAAGGACACAGATCATTTTTTTAAAGATTTCATTTATTTATTTGAGAGAGAGAGAGAGAGAGAGAGCATGAGCAGGAGGAGGCTAAGGGGAGAGGCAGAAGCAGACTCCCTGCCGAGCAGGGAGCCTGATGCAGATCTTGATCCCAGCACCCTGGGATCATGACCTGAGCCAAAGGCAGATGCTTAACCTACTGAGTCACCCAGGCGCCCCTCATTTTTTTTATTTCTCATAATTATGGTCAAATAATAAATGTTTCATGAATGCTTATACACAGATCATTTTTAATATTACCCTCTAACTTATGCAGTAGTTCTGCTCATTTTCGCTAATTCATCAGTAATTACTCATTTGCAACTCACTTTTCTCAAATATTTCCAAAACATTACAACTGATTTACCTTGATGAATGGATATAAAAGATATGGTATACACACACACACACACACACACACACACACACACACACACACACACATATACACACACATATATATATACACACAATGGAATATCACTTAGCCATCAAAAAGAATGAAATCTTGGGGTGCCTGGGTGGCTCAGTCAGTTAAGCAGCTGCCTTCAACTCAGGTCATGATCTCAGGGTCCTGAGATGGAGCCCCACATTGGGCTCCCTGCTCAGAAAAAAAAAAAAAAAAGAATGAAATCTTGCCAATTTCAATAATGTGGATGGAACTAGATGGTATCAGGCTAAGCAAAATAAGTCAGTCAGAGAAAGACAAATACCATATGATTTCATTCACTGAAAAATTCTTTTTTGCATTCATAGTTCAACATTTCATACACTATTCTACTAACTTGAATAATAATAAGTGTACTTGGCTTATTCATGGTTGGAAACAAAAACAATGGACTTGATAAGCAAAAACCTCAACTGGAGGGAGTGTAAATACTCAGGGGTATGGAAATGAAGACTGCTTGTCTAGAATTAATTCAGTGGGCTGTGAACACCCTACACAATATTTTATAGAGGAAAAGGAGATCAAGGAGGTTAAGTACAAATCAGTTAACTATTGGCCATCTTAAGACATTTTCTTATCAGTTCTAACTACTTCTCAGTTGGCCGCCTTGGGGTTTTTATAGAGACAATCAGATGCTTGTCATCTCTTTTGGTTGGGGATCATGGTTTATTTCATATTTTAAAAATTTCCAGAAACTTTTCAGATAAAAAGAGTGGTAGTTTTTATATGACACTGTGTTTTTGCCTCTCTTCTTTTAAAAATATTTTGTTTCCTAACTCAATCTGAACATCTTTATGTCTTAATACAGTATATATGCCCATCTGTATTTATTGTCCTAAGTGATAATGTACCATTCTGCTCCTGACCACATTTCTTTTTTTTTAATTGTATTATGTTATGTTAGTCACCATACAATGCATCATTAGTTTTTGATGTGGTGATCCACGATCCATTGTTTTCTTATAACACCCAGTGCTCCGTGCAGTACATGCCCTCCTTAATACCCATCACCAGGCTAACCCATACCCCCACCCCCTCCCCTCTAAACCCTGTTTGTTTCTCAGAGTCCATAGTCGCTCATGGACCACATTTCTTAAAAGACTTTTGTTCTGTGGAATTCTGCATCCATTTTGTTCTTCTTTTTCTTTTGAATGATAGCTTCCTTCCTTCATTTTTCTCTTTAATTTGGGGGAAAGATATATATGTTTATATTACATATATCTGGAAAAATACATTCTTTTTGTGGTTAATATTAAGGTGACTAATACTAAATTGTTAGAGAATATATAAAGAATAAACTTTTCTCTAATCATCCACATCTAAATAATAATGTGGTTTATACTGAGTCACTCTTTATACGGTTTGAGAAAATTACCACAGTTTTTCCTCTCTTTCCTTTCTCTTATCCATTTCTTAAATTTTTTATATCAGCCGAGAGGTTTTAGATCTGGATTACTATTAAAACTTATTTGTCATAATGAACTTAAGAATTAGATCTGAAACTTCCATTCTTTATAAAACAGTATTTGAAATAATTATTTAGACACGGCAGTGTTTTACCTCTCACAACTTTTATATGACAAAATACCCACTTAATTTTTATTTTAATTTTCTACAAAACAAGAATATTTGAGTAACTAAGTTATTATTTTTGCACAAAACAAAACTTGCCATCCTTTATTTTCTAAATTTTTATTTATTTATTTGTCAGAGAGAGAGACAGAACACAAGCAGGGGGAGAGGCAGGCAGAGGGAGAAGCAGGGTCCCCGCCAAGCAAGGACCCCGATGTGGGACTCGATCCCAGGACCCTGGGATCATGACCCGAGCCAAAGGCAGCCGCTTAACCAACCGAGCCACCCAGGCGTCCCTTGCAATCCTTTCTTTTACTCAGGTAATAAAGCAACTCGGCAAAGGAAGATTCAGCACTTCCTGCTCTTCCTTTGCAGGAGACATGTTTGCTAGGAGCCCTGTCCTCAACCAATTCGGCCCCACTGAGTTCGTGTTCCGCGTGTTCACCGCCGTCCCTGAATTCCAGGCCCTCCTCTTCCTCCTCTTCCTCCTGCTCTACTTGATGACCCTCTGTGGCAACACAGCCATCGTCTGGGTGGTGTGCACACGCAGCTCGCTCCGCACCCCGAGGTACTTCTTCCTGTGCAACCTGTCCTCTGTGGAGATCAGCTACACCACTGTGGTCGCGCCTTTGATGCTTTCTAACATTTTGGGAGCGCGGAAGCCCATTCCCCTGGCTGGCTGTGGGGCCCAAATGTTCTTTTTTCTCACCCTTGGCGGCGCTGACTGTTTTCTCTTGGCAGTCATGGCATACGACCGCTACGTGGCCATCTGCCACCCGCTGCACTACACCCTCATCATGACCCAGAAGCTGTGCGTCCAGATGGTGGTGTGCGCCGTGGGGCTGGCGCTCCTCCTCTCCCTGCAGCTCACATCCTTAATCTTCACCCTGCCCTTCTGCGGGCACCGCCGGGAAATCAACCACTTCCTCTGCGATGTGCCCCCGGTCCTGCGGCTGGCCTGCGCTGACATCCGCGTGCACCAGGCCGTCCTCTACGTGGTGAGCATCCTCGTGCTGACGGTCTCCTTCCTGCTTATCTGTGTCTCCTGTGTGTTCATCACCTCGGCCATCCTGCGCATCCGCTCGGCGGAGGGCCGCCTCCGGGCCTTCTCCACCGGCTCCTCGCACCTCACCGTGGTCCTGCTGCAGTATGGCTTCTGTGCTTTGGTCTACCTGCGTCCACAATCTAGCTCCTCGGTGGACGCGGACCGTCAGTTTGCCCTGGTCTACACCTTCGTCGCCCCCCTCCTCAACCCGCTGACTTACACCCTTAGGAACAAGGACGTCAAAGTTGCCCTGAAAAAGGCCATCAGGAGCAAAGGAACAGCTGAAGCTCTCTGAAGTTTTAGGGGGACCTGAAGGAGGTCCTTGAGCAGGTGACAAAAACAAAACTCTTACATACAAATGCCAGATTTACATGTATTTTTCCAAAGTTTGGGTTTTTATGAAATCTGTTCCTAAAACATTTGGTTGTTACAGTTCTTCATTTTTTTTAAAGTTCTCTGAAACTTTAAAACTCTGAAAAGTGGACAGGTATACTGTAGGCTACGGTTCACTTAGCCACAAATTAAAAGTCTACATTTCCTCTGAAGAAACACCATTATCTTTGAAGGCTCCTCTTAAGAAGCAATGCTATTAACTGAATCCTTGAAAAATGTTCATAAGGATATTTCACCTAATATGCCTTATTCTTGTGTTTGTCTTTAAAGTGTGACAGGCAACTGCCTGGTCAATGTACCCGTTTCCTTCATTAAGCCTCTTTCACATGTTATGAGGTCCCTGTGAGTGGGTCTAATCTATGCTCCCACATTTCAATCCAGGAATGTACAAGTAGATCAGGAAAGGTGGAGCAGAGTCAGTTTGCTCTGAGAATTAACGTTGGTTGAGTAAACTGCCAGATTTCCAACATAAGACCTTAGTTTTGGGAAAACAAGAGTGGGTCCTCAAGTCTCATGGTCAAACACTCTAGCCGTCATCCTCTGTATTGTTCAGGCTTCTCCAGAGAAACAGAACCAATAGGAGAGAGAGAGGTGCTTTTAAGCAATTGGCCCATGTGGTTATGGAGTTTGGCAAATCCAAAATGTTCAGCCCAGGCCAGCAGGCTGGAAGTTCCAGCAGGCTTTGGTGTTGTCATCTTGAGTTTGAAGACAATGGAAGAAGAGTCCCTTCCTTCTCTGGCCCTCTCAGCCAATTTCCTTTTCTTTCTTTCTTTTTTTTTTAAGTTATGTTAAGTTAGCCACCATACAGTGCATCATTAGTTTTTTATATAGTCTTAGCCTTTTTTCTGAAGACTCTTAAGTGATTAGGTGAGGTCCATCCACATTACAGAGGGTAAACTGCTCTACACAAACTATTGATTTACATGTGAATCACATCTAAAAAACACCTTCACAGTAGCATCTTGACTGGTCTTCGACTAAACGATTGGGGACAATGGCTAGCCAAGTTGACTCATAAAAGTAACCATCACCATCCATCCTTTGTCAACTTGGCACCCAGACTCATCTCCTTAAACTATACTTGATCTCATAAAGACAAAAGCAAAGTCATACTTCTACCTAACCTGATACATATCCTGCATATAACCAAAAATGTACTAACCCTTTCCCCGGAAGAGAATGCAAAGTCCTTGGATGATGTTCACCCTTCTCCTTTTTACTCTGTAACTTAAATACTATGATGTAAAGTTAATACATTTTATGTCATATTGTAACGGGATAAGAGAGGGAAGAAAATACACACATACATACATGCAAACATATTCATTAAAAAAATAAAGAAACACGCACAACAATTACAGTCCTCTGCAAATGGTATGTGGTCAAAATTGCTCTTTATAAATCCCTTCTTCCAATACCCATTCCATATTCCCTTTTTCCTCAGAAAGTATCACAGCTTGTTTCGGTTCTTTACTTAGTGAGGTGACCCAAACTTTCCTTCCTGAAAGGTCTGGGACTTTAGCAGTCCTGCTTGAACTGAATTACCATGTTGGTCCATTAATTTTAACCACAAGGGCATGGTAGTGCTAAGAAATCCCAAGGGATCTCCTGTATTAAAGGCATGCTCTTCATTACCTCCACTGTGGAGCAGTAGTCCAAATTTCCCTTAGTAATCAGGATCAATTATTCCAGTCACACATATTCACCTGTTGATTCAGGGCCATGAGGAGCCCAAAGTGACCAGGTGACAGTCTTAATTTGTAAATCAACCACTCACAGAATGAGATTCTGGGTTTGATTTTCAGCAACCTCAGCTCTGCTACTATAGGATATACTGGTCTCTCAGGGGAGACATGGAAGTTTTCAGGTCATTTATGCAATAGTTGAGCTGAGTAACATCCACGCTGGTATTTGACCAAATATTTAAAGAGTGTGGCCTAGCCAAATTAACAAATAAAATTGATTGCTGTGGCCCAGGAAATGACAAAAAAAGGATCTGATATAACTTCAAATCTCAGTGGTATTACTCATGTTTCTATATTAGAAAACTGTGAGGAAATCCTTTTAACAGCAATTTATTCACTAGAAACTTATCATATAAAGTATTACGTCAAAATATGCAGTTATCTAGGTCTTTGAAATACATTGAATTTCAAAAAAATTCTCACTCTGATTAGTTTTAACCTTTAGAAAAAGATTAAAACTTTGGTCTAAGGAGTTATTGAAAGCAGTGTGACGTTCTTTTAAAAATAGATACTTATTCTCTACTCACATTCCTTGAGATCCTGAAAAACCACTGGGTTTTCACACTCAACAGTCAGTGGACATTATTAGATGAAGTCAAAAGAACCAAGTTAGTCCTGTTTTTGCCACTGACTTGTTGGATGCTGTACAAATCAGGCCACTTCTCTGCATCTCATTTTCTTAATGAAGGTCTCTGGATGATAGAATATCCAATATCCTCATGCCTGGATATGCTTAAATTTCAGTATTTTTTATTTTAGGCATGCTGGGTTTGTTGTTGTTGTTGTTGTTTTTTCCAGCTTTAGGTTCTTTACTACTTCCACTGCATTTCCCTCTGTTTGAATTGCTTTTCCCCCAAAATTTCATGGCTAGCTTCTTCTCATCATTTATGTTGCAGGTCAAATGTCACCTCCTCAAAGAAGAGACCTTTAAATGACTTTCCTCCTCTAATCACTAACTATCCCTTTAACTTATTATATTTTCTTGATGGGACTCGTCACTATCTGATAATATCTAGCTGACTTATTTACTGTGTTTATTTGTGTGTTTCATAGCAACAATGTAAGCACCATGAAAACAATCTTGTTTGTCTTATCTGTCTTTGTGCCCAGACTTAGACGGTGATGGGCACATCATATTACATAAATACTTATTTAATCAATCAATCTTGATGAACCAAACTCTAAATGAGTGAACCCTAAGTCTGTGTAATTATCAGCTATCAGAAAGAATATGTCCATTATATGTTTCATTGTGAAAGATCTAACAGGCTGATGGAGACAAGAGAAAGAGAAATGCAGTAAGGGTAAAGATATTAAAAATTTGCAAGTTTAATATGGCAAAGTGATATCTGAGCAGGGACATGATTGAACCTATGATGTCTATGTGGTACATTGAATGAAAACATATGGTTTCTTCAAATCCTGGAAGACCACCCTAAGGGAGTTCTTTAAAAAGTAACAGGAAAGTTAAATGTCTGTCCAGTGTCCCCCTCAATTAGTTATTTTATATACAACCAAGGTTACAAGGTCCCCTTTTTCATATAAAATATAAAATACAGTTTCAGTTCCCCAGGGCAATAATAATTTGGGACTTGGGCTGGCCCAGCTATGACAATCTGGTGAGAGTCAAATCCTTGAAGGAGGAGGCATAAATGACCTTGATTATTGAGCTTCTTAGGAAATTAAATTGGATGCTGAGAATGTTGATAAAGGGTTTAATACTGGTGTTCACTTTGACAAGCATACCACAGATCTCCCTTTGACAGGAGATCCCAAGTGCAAAGACAGTTTTAGTTTGGACTCATTATCTGGTAACAGGGAAGATCAACAAACATCCAACTACCTCCTGGGAGATAGAACTTATGGGGAAAGACCCTAGATAGCAGAGCAATTTACTCCTTTCGGGGTGTTTGTTGGGAAGGTTACTAAAGCCTCTGTCCCCCAGGCTCATGGTCTCTCTCTTCCTCTCCACCTGAGCAGTCAGACCTCAGCTGCTGGCTTCAACCTCTTATGAACATAACTGAGGAGACTGGCACTGTCTCATGATAACTCATGATAATCTCATGATATCTTCTCATGATAAAGGTAAGAGGAAGTCTTTTGCTCCCTCCTTCTAGAGTCACAACATAGCAGGCACTCGCTGACACCAGGCTAAAAAAACAAGTAATGACTTTACAAGTAAAGACTCTAGGATTTTAGAGCTCATTCGGCCCACGGCTTACAGTGTTTCTCTGAATTCCCTTGGAAGCCCTGTTCTTCTGATTAAAAAGGTAATAACTAATCTTAGCCTAAAAAATATTGAAGGGACGGCTAATGTAAATTTGGGTAAAGCTTAAGGATTAATAAAAACCCTTTTCCTGTAAGGTACTTCATTTAATCCTCTGCTATGAAGCAGGTATTATTATCATCCCTTTTAATAGATTCAAAGAAAGGAAAGAAGAATTAACATTTATTATGCAACTTAATAGGTTTCACACATCAAACCAAGTGTTCTAAATACTTTATCCCGTTTAATTTCACCACAGCTCCATTAGGTGAATATTATTATTTACATCTTCTAAATGTGAAGAAATAGAAATTAACGTGAGTTAATCTGCCCCGGTGACATTGCTGTTAATAATAGATTGAGATTCTACCTTGGTCTGGTATTGCCAAATCCACTAACCCCCTTGTTTTACACAATGCTAACTCGAGAAATCGAGAGCCATCCAGTCTAGACTCCTTGTCTTTCCAGAATGCACATGAACAAGGTTTCCCACGACACTCTGGCCACGTGGGGCTGGCCTGGCTGGAGACGTAAGAAGGAAGATGCAGATACGATGTGGAATGTGATTTGGAGACACTGAGGCCGGTGTGGATTCATGAACAGATGTCAGCCTGGGCAGATTTCTGGGGATGACACTGAAGTGCTCTTACCTTGCCTCTGCCCTGTGCAACATGTGTAGTAACAACTTGGAATAACAAGGTGCTAATATGTGGATATAAGTTTCACTCTCTTCGAACCATAAAATCCACTGTGTCATCTGTCCAGGATATGGACACCATCACTCTGCCCACTTCTGTTCTCCTAGCTAATGCCCATTTTTCAGATCTTAGCTTAAATATGACTTCCTCTAGGAAGCCATTTCAGAATCCCCTAATCACAAACTGTGCCAGAACCACATGGTGTATAATCTTACAACGCACTTCTTCTTTATAGCACTTAATCATAGTTTTATTTACCTAAATATAATGGCATACATATAAAAGATATGTAATATATTGTAAATCATTAATACAAATATAAACATACCAGATTCTTTAACAGCTTCTCTCTTTAGGATATACAACTACTTGGCACAACTGTGCCATTTTGATCACCATTGTATGTGGTGGGGCTTAGCCCTTAATCGATACAAAATAAAGGTGAGGTCTTGCAGAAAGGAAGTTAAGATGTAGAGCCACAGATTGAAAATTTTTTAAAATGTCAATCTCAACAACCTAAAGCAGTGAACCAATGTTGAAGGAATGATGATGTAAGCAACTGATAAATTTTCGAACACTGTATCTGAAACTAATGATGTACTCAATGTTGGCTAACTGAATTTAAATTTAAAAAAAAGGAAGGATGAGCATGTTCTGCTTCTCTGAAAATGAAAAAAAAAATGCTTGGACTTTTAGCGTCCAAGTCTGAGGAGACTATCAAAACAATCAAACACAACAAGTGGATTAATCTAATTTTGATCAGACTGAAGAAATAGCCAATGGACCCAGATCTTTTTAAACTTGACCATCCCTGTGATCTGCCCCATGCAGTACACTTCTAAGCAAGTTATTTAAAATGAGAGCATTTCCAGGGCTAAAACTGTAAGACATATCAAAACCATGTCATTTGAGGAATACCAAAAGGAAACTGGGAAGACAATTTAGGGCTACATGATAAGAGCTCTTAGTTCCTGAAGTGTTTCATGGAGAAATTGCCCAATGGTAGAGAAAAGAATGAAACATAGAAGTTACAGAGGCAGGCTTCAGCCATTGCAAGAAAAATCTTTTAGGGAATGATACCATCCAACAACGAAGCAAGTAAGTCAGGAGGTAATGACATTCCCTAGGCTTTGAAGGTGACCTGATGTTCAGATATTGTATGGAAGATTCAAGCTATCTGACAGAGGACTAAACTAGGCAATTTCTGAGGTCCTCTCCAGCACTAAGAATTCATGACCTATAGATAACTCTATTATAAATATTTTATTATAGATCCTGGAGAGCACCATTAAAATGACAGAAGTAAGGTTATCGTAAAACTCCAAAGTCATCATTAGTACAAAGATTCCAAAGCCCTCTATCAGATATAAGTGGAAAACTCGCCCCTAGCTGTGTTTGTTGTAGCTTTCTACATGTTATGTTCCTGAGTGGCAGGATTTTTTCCACAATGCATCCCTAATGTTGGTTACCAAGTTTTCCGTGAGGGTTCTTAAATAGGTGATTGGATTATGAAATCATCTTAAAAGTGAAAGACAAAATGACAAAAAGTGTAATGACATGCTTTTCATAGTATATTTATCCATGCAACATATATTTATCGAATGTCTACAATGCATACATTAGGCTTGGTGATATGGGAGATGAAAATGTAACTAAAGGTAGATGGCTGCTCTTGAACTTACGAATACTAATGATCATAGGGGAAGGGAGGGGGAAATGAATAGGAAGAAATCAGAGAGGGAGACAAAACATGAGAGACTCTTGACTCTGGGAAACAAACTGAGGGTTGTGGAAGGGGAGGTGGGTGGGGGATGGGGTAACAGGGTGATGGGCATTAAGGAGGGCACGTGACGTGATGAGCACTAGGTGTTATACACAACTGATGAATCAATGAACACTACATCAGAAACTAAGGATGTACTATATGTTGGCTAATTGAATTTAAATTAAAAAAATAATAGTGATCTGTTATTAGGCTGCTCTTGCTATGGACTATGCATTGTAGTAGATATTTTACATAATGATCTCTTTTAACCCAAACAACTACCCTCAGAACTAAGTATAATTATTATCCCCATTTCTCAAATAAAGAAACTAGAAATTATATATTGCCTAGCATCACAGAGCCAGGACTTGGGATTATGCAAACCACATCATTTAATTTCAAAACTGATCTCTCACACACTGATGCACACTGCCCCTACTCCTCATGTTTTAATAAAATGTTGAATATGACAGATGACATTAGAAATCATTCGGAGCATGATTGAAGTTCAGAAGAGGAACAGAATGAATAAGCGTTCATGCCCTAGGTGCTCTGAGTGTTTGTGACAGTCTAATTACATTTCTCCCTATATTTGTGACACAGAGCTGGGTCTATGTGGTTGATTTATCCTGGAGTGGTGCTTCTGGATTAAGATTTTTTTCTTTAAAGCTCATGAATCGTGGATCACTACATCAAAAATTAATGATGTATTGTATGGTGACTAATATAACATAACAAAATAAAATTAAAAAAATAAAGCTCATCATAAATAATGTTGAAATTGGGCAAATTGAAACAAGATTACATGTCCCCTGTTTTCCTTCTTGAATATGAGTTGATCTTAGGAAAACAGTGGAATGGATACCCTTTGAGAGTTATGTCTGTTCATCCCCAGGTTTTCAAGGAAGGAAGAAATCCAAGAAGCTGGATTTCCCTTTAGCTCCTTAGAAGAGAAGAAAAATAGATGGAGACTGACTGTCTCTCCTATTTATCCCTAAACTCACAGGAAGGATTCTTAGATCTCCAACAGCTTATGATCACATATTTCCCCATACCGCCACAAGCCAGGAGGAGCCCTATGATGAAACTTTCTGTTTCCTTCAAGTCCTGCCCTTCTCCTGAATAGATATGGATAGAGAGACCAGGAGACGGAGGGCTTTGTTTTCTGAGGTTCATCCCTGAAACTGTTGATCTCAGACCAAGCGAGCTCTTTGTCCATGGCATTGTTTTCTTTCTTCATTTTCCATCCTTTGACTAGCTTTTCAGTGTTACATCCATATATATGTGAGTCAATACCTCAGGAGGCATTGTGTGCAAATAAATGTATGAATGAATGAGTGAATGAATGAATAGCTTCCCGCTCTCACCTTAATGACCCCCGCTTTTAAGAATTCCTTGACACTTCTTGTGAATTTACTGAAAGAATTAATTTTCATTCCACTTCCACTAAAAATCATTTTGAAGGCCATAAACTTCCTCTGCCTCTTTTTCTCAAAAAATTCTTACACAATTTAGGCCAGCTCTTGAAACTTAGAAATTAAGTTGTAGATACTTATGTGAAGAGACTTGATTAAAGAGGAGGAAAAAAGAGAATTAGTTCTAATAATTCTAAGTTTCTAACTCCAGACCTGATTAGATTAGATCATGGCTCAGAGTGTGAACTAATATGTCGTTGGTTCGATTTCTCCTTCTGTCTTTGTAACTCTTGGCAGAGAAACTCTGTTAGCTCAATGATCTGGGGAAATCATTCACTGCTGATGGAATTTGTGTTCCTGGCCTATCCCACGCAACCAGAGCTCCGTGTCTTGTCCTTCCTTGGAGTCAGCCTAGTTTACACCTTGATTATCAGTGGGAATGTCCTAATTATAGAGACCATCCAGACAGAAGCCCGTCTACACACACCCATGTACTATTTCTTGGGCAGCCTCTCAGGAGTGGAAATATGCTACACCGCTGTGGTGGTGCCCCACATCCTGGCCAACATCCTACAGTCAGAGAAGACCATCACCCTCCTGGGCTGTGCCACTCAGATGATCTTCTTCATTGGGCTTGGCAATGCTGATTGCCTCCTCTTGGCCTCCATGGCCTATGACCGGTATGTTGCCATCTGCCACCCCTTGCAGTACCCCCTCACCATGACTTTAACTCTCTGTGTCCGCTTGGTCATGGCCTCTGTGGTCATTGGCTTGTTCCTGTCCATACAACTGGTGGCCTTCATCTTCTCTCTGCCATTCTGCCGGGCTCAGAGTATCGAGCACTTCTTTTGTGATGTGCCACCTGTGATGCGTCTTTTTTGTGCCCGCAGCCACATCCATGAACAGTCAGTGCTTGTGGCAGCCACACTGGCCATTGCCATGCCTTTCTTCTTCATCGCCACTTCCTATGTCTTCATTGTTGCTGCCGTGCTCAAGATCCACTCAGCAGCGGGGCGTCACCGGGCCTTCTCCACCTGCTCCTCCCACCTTTCTGTGGTCCTGCTGCAGTATGGCTGTTGCGCCTTCATGTACCTGCGCCCCAACTCCAGCTACTACCCTAAGCAAGATCAGTTCATCTCACTGGTGTACACTTTGGGAACACCAATGCTCAACCCACTTATCTACACCCTGAGGAACAGTGAAATGAAGGGGATTCTGGGGAGAGTTCTTACCAGGAATTGCCTCTCCCATAGCAAATAGGGGAGCATACAACCTTCAGGCAAGGGTTTGATTCCAGCTCATGCAAATCTCCATGCAACTGGGATTTCTCCCAGATAATGTTAAAAGTTATCTTTTAAAAATGGTATAAATTATCTGGATATCATGTTGCTATGTGTGCCAGAGACCTTTAAAATGCTTCTACTATTTCATTCAGTAATTCTCTTCTAGAAAGGAAATTAACAAATGAGCATAACAATAGAAAGTGACAAGTGTGACACTGCATCTCAGGTATCAGCTGGAAAGAGATGGCTCATTCAATAAATTTTGACTGAAAAAAATAATAAAAGGATTATATATAGAAGTATGAGTAAAGGAACCAATACGGGTGGCAACACACTTTCATCCTAGCAGTAGCAGGAAGCCATGATCATCCCTAGACCTCACAGACATAAGAGGGTACAGTATTATCAGAGACCTGTAAGATCTAGGTTTATTGAGAGAAAACACTTGGCAAGAACTGTGGGTTTAGGGGGAAAAAGCAACTATGGCCATGCAAGGAGAGAGCAGGGAGATAAATACCCCAATCTCTCTCTGCTTGTACCCTCCTAACCCTTGCTTTGTCTCCCATTGGCCAAACCCAGCTGGAGGCAAGAGAATGATTCAGTTCTCAGAAATTAGCCTTTTGGAGCAAGACAAGGCAGAAAAGGACGTTGAGAGTTAGGGGCAAACAGAGCATAACCAGAAAAAGGTTGTTTCCTATACAGTATTTTGTGTAGAAATGAAAATATGTTAACAATCCAATTTCCCCATAATAAAGTATGGGCTAAACAACTAATGTATGAAAGAATATTGTTCATACCCTCTGCCCCCTGATGCATGTCCTCCAACCAAGCTTTATTTTCTGGAAAGAGTAAAAGTAGCTTCCATGCTCAATTACCTTACTGAATTCCTGTTTTCCTGGTAATATTTTGTTATCTTGTCAGCTGTTTGGAGTTTTTAAGGGGATGATTTTTTTGTGTCTTTTTTAATATTCTCTATGTCATCTAGCATTTTAGGTAGTAATTGACTTCTCAGTAACAAGTACATTTATCAGTGGTATTCTACAGTCAATAATCCCTAATTAGGTATATAATTAAAACAGTGGTTTTCATGCAAGTTTACAGACAGGCAATGAAAAAGTTTTGTGGAAGAGCACAGGCCCTGGGTTTGCCTCTTTCTACCTGTGTGATAAGGAAAAAAAAAAATCACTTAAACCCTCTGTGCCTTGATTTCATTTTCAATCACATGGAGATTACAATAAACCTATCATTTAAGGATAAAATGAATGAATACAGGTTTTATAATGAGCCCTATAAATATATATCAACTATTATTGTCTTACTATTGCTACTATTACTGCTATCGTTATTTGGGGTACACAGAGGTAAAATAAAGGGAAAGAATTGGAGAGAATATCTTCACAGGTGATGTTACGGCCAGTTCCTGCAGCATCTTCTCTACACTCCTTGGAATGTTCTGCTGAGCTCATCAAATAGAGTTTATTTGAGTTCTACACCATTTTCAGCCTTCAGGGGGATTAGCAGTAACAATGAAAGGTAAATTTACCTGAGAGAAATCTTTCTTTTTGAGATTTACCAAAAATTTAAGTCATTTAAGATACTTTGAGATGGGAGAATTGTATTTTAATTTGTAATTTTTGTAGTAGTAATGAGTGTAATGATTTTAAAGGAAACTTTTCCCATTCTACCTAAACCTATTGAAATGATTAACAAAATACATATACTGTAGTAACTTTGGGCTGCTATAACAGAATACTGTAGACTGGGGTGGGGGGGAAGCTTAAATAGTAGCATCCAACTCTTGGTTTTGGCTCAGGTCATGATCTCAGGGTTTTGAGACTGAGCCCCACATCAAGCTCCACACTCAGCAGGGAATTTGCTTAAGGTTTATCTCTCTCCCTCTGCCTCTGCCTTTCCCCTGCTCACATGTGTGTTCTCTCTCTCTCTCTAAAATAAATAAATAAGGAAATAAATAAATAAATAAAATCTTAAAATAAAGAAAAAAACTATGGTAAGTTCTCCATAAACATGAAGCAGAGAAAACTTACAGTTGTTAGTAAAGATTGAAGCCATGAGACCTACAGGCAAACTGGGAGTTTCATGCCACTGACCTAAAGTACCAATTAATTATTGATATAAAGCAAACTGCTCCAAAATTTAATTGTTTGAAACAATAACTACTTATTAATGTTCACGATTATATGGTATGGTTTGGCTGGGCTCAACACAATGGTTCTTGTGTTCTGTGTTTGCTAGGGTCACAATAGTTGCATTAGGCTGGGACTTTGGCTGGGGCTGAATTATCTAAGACGGCTTCATTCACATTGTTGATGTTTTGGGTGTTGGTTGCACCTTTCTCTCTCTCCACATGGTATTTCACCATTTAGGGGTCCCGCACGAGCTTCTTCATACAGTATGTGGATCCAGAGATTGAAAGTAGAAGGTACAATGGTGCCTGGGTTGGTTCTGTCTGTGAAGTGTCTGCCTTTGGCTCAGGTCATGATCCCAGGGTCCTGGGGTCAAGCCCTGCATTGGGCTCACTGCTGAGCAGGAGGGTCTGCTTCTCCCTCTCCCTCTGTGCTCTCTCCCTCTCTCTCAAGTAAGTAAATAAAATCTTTAAAAAAATAAAATAATAAAATAAATAAAGTGGAAGCTACAAATGTCTTGTGGCTATGCTAGCAAGTCCTAGACCTTCATTTCTGTTTCATTTTATCATGGAGGAGGAGGAGGAAGAGGGTGATAGTGAAAATGATGGTGATAATGACAGCCGAACCCTACATGATCACTTACATGGTTTGGTTCATTTATCCTTTCCAAAACCTTAGGAGAGGAATATCATTATTATCCCCAATTCACAGATAAGGAAACTGAAGCACGGAAAGTTTAAATTACTATCCAAGGTAAAAAAAAAAAAAAAAAAAAAAAAAAAAAAACAGTAAGAGACATAGCCCGGGATCAAACCCAGGCAATACAGCTTCTGAGGCCACACATTTTTAATCAAAGATGGTCTAATGCTCTTCCCAGAACTGTAAGTGCTCAGTGCCCAGTGCCCAGTGCCCAGTGAAGCAAACAGCAAGGAGACTGTGTTACTTGAGACGCGGGGTGAAACAGAGAGCAACAGACGGTGGTATGGTAGGAGATAAGACAAAAGATGGCACGAGATAAGATAAGAAATTACACAAAGTCAAAATCATGGAGCAATTTATAGACCATAGTAAGAACTTTGATTTTACCCTAAGTAAGATGCTAGGTCACCGAAGAGATTTGAGCACAGTGGAGCATTATCAGGCTTACATTTTAAGCGAATCACTCTGCCTGCCGAGTAGAAAATCTGCTATTTTAGAGGAAAGAGGAAGGGATCAGAATCTTATTAGGCATCTATTGTAACAATCTAGGCAAGTCATCATATTTTGGATGTCTTTTGAAGGTAAAACCAATAGAATTTTAAACAGACTGGATGTGGGGTGTGAGTGGAAGAGGGGAGTAAAGGATGACTCCAAATTTTTTTGACCCATAAAAGTGGAATAATGAGATGCCATTTACTAAAACTGAGAATCCTATGAGAAAATAAAATTTAGTGCAGAAAATCAAGAATTGTGTTTTGGGTATGTTGCATTTGAAATATATTTTGGATATCTAGGTCAGAAGAAAGGTGGTTGGTACCATCATAAATTCACAATGATCAACACGTGGGTGGTACTTCATTACACCTCCCTGTCCTTATTTGCATCCTCCTCACTCTCTGTGGCTGGATTCTCTTTATTGTCCTGACACCCAAATGTCGGTGCTCCCCAGGGCTCAGTCCTTGGTCTTCTTCTTTCTGACTTCACTCACCTCTTAAAGTAGTCTCGCTTGATACCATGGTTTTAATATAGTTGTAAATGTGGGGACAGAACGAGGGGACGCAGCGGAGGCAGGCCGGAGCCGCCGCCGTGGCCATGACCCGCGGTAGCCAACGCGAGTTCGCCCGCCAGAAGAATCTGAAAAAGCGGAGCGCCTCGGTTAAGAGAAAGCGCCGAGCTGACGGGCTTTGGGCGGCCGCCCGCAAGCGGAGGGACTCGGAGATCAAGCAGCAGAAGCAGAAAAACGCAAACGAGAAGGAGGAACCCAAGTAGCTTTGTGGCTTCGTGTCCAACCCACTTGGCCTTCGCCTGTGTGCCTGGAGCCAGTCCCACCACGCTGGCGTTTTCTCCTGTAGTGCTCACGGGTCCCAGCACCGATGGCATTCCCTTTGCCCTGAGTCTGCAGCGGATCCCTTTTGTGCTTCCTTCCCCTCAGGTAGCCTCTCTGCCCCTCGGCCACGCCTGGGGGCGAGGGGGTTACCCCTTCCCAGTGTTTTTTATTCCTGTGGGGGTCACCCCAAGGTATTAAAAGTAGCTTTATAATTTCAAATATGTATATATATATATATATATTTGTAAATTTTTATATATGTAAAATTACCACAATTGCCTGGCATAGATTAATCATTCAGAAATTATTAGCGTTATTAGCTATTACCCCTACGCTGGAGCTACAGCCCACAGCAGATTTCATGATATTAAGCTTGGGCCAGTTTGTCATTGCATTACTGTGGAGTGTGCTTGATGATGTAGTATTAAACTTGTCGTGGTTGATTCGACTGAACTCCAGAAACTGGGACTTTATCAAGGAGTCCCCATAAAAGGCAAATAAGTCTGTAAAGATCATTGATATTGTGTTTACCATAATTGAGTTAATTAGATACCATCATTGGCAAATAAGATGCATGAACTTTTCATAGCTGATTTCTATAGAACTTTTCCTGATGTTTTAAAACGATACGTTGCACTTTAAAAATATTTATTGTGGGGACGCCTGGGTGGCTCAGTTGTTAAGCGTCTGCCTTCGGCTCGGGTCCTGCTCCCGGGTTCCTGGGATTGAGCCCCACATCAGGCTCCCTGCTCCCAGGGAAGCCTGCTTCTCCCTCTCCCACTCTCCTTGCTTGTGTTCCCGCTTTGCTGTGTCTCTCTCTGTCAAATAAATAAATAAAATCTAAATATATATATATATTTATTGTAGTTCTAAAAAAATGTACTATGGTAAGAACAGAACATGAAATTTATCCTCTTAAAAAATATGAAGTGTACCATACATCATAATTACCTTCTAAATCATACAAAAATATCCATGTAAATGGAGCACAGGGCAATAAGAAAGTGTATAGGATGACTAAAGAAATCAAATCATCTAAGTTAGCAATATATTTATCTGAAGTCGTAAAAAATAAAAATAAAAACACATTAAATGTCCAATATCAGGGAATAGTTTAATAAATTGTGGAACATCAATACTACTGAGTAGTCACAAAAAGTATAAGAGTGAATATGACATTTAAAAAGGAAGACCCTGGGGCGCCTGGGTGGCTCAGTCAGTTAAGGGTCTGCCTTCAGCTCGGGTCGTGATCCCGGGGTCCTGGGATCAAGCCCCACGTCGGGCTGCCTGCTAAGCGGGAAACCCTGTTTCTCCCTCTGCCGGCTGCTCCCCCTGCTTGTGCGCTTGTTTTCTCTCTCTCTCTCTCTCTCTCTCTCTCTCTCGCTCTGACAAATAAATAAATAAAATCTTTAAAAATAAATAAATAAAAATAAAAAGGAAGACATTTAGGAGCACCTGAGTGGCTCCTGATTTTAGCTCAGGTCATTATCTCTAGGATCAAGGCCTGGTCAGGCTCCACACTCAGCGGGGAGTCTGCTTGAAGATTCTCTCTCTCCCTCTCCTTCTGCCCTCCTTTCGTGCACTCTCTCTCTCTCTTTAAAATAAATAAATCTTTTGAGAAAGAAAGGGAGGGAGGGAAGGAAAGGGAAGAAAAAAAGGAAAAAGAAAAGGAAAGGAAAGGAAAGGAAAGGAAAGGAAAGGAAAGGAAAGGAAAGGAAAGGAAAGGAAAGGAAAGGAAAGGAAAGGAAAGGAAAGGAAAGGAAAGGAAAGGAAAGGAAAGGAAAGGAAAGGAAAGGAAAGGAAAGGAAAGGAAAGGAAAGGAAAGGAAAGGAAAGGAAAGGAAAGGAAAGGAAAGGAAAGGAGGAAGAAAGGAAGGAGGGGACATTTATAACCTACTGTTACATGGAACTATTTCAAGAGTGTAAAATATGTTCGTAGGAATGAGTTCATCTGAACAAATACATGCATTTGTGTGGGAGAAAAAAGGAAAACACGTCTGAAGACAGCCTCCATAAGCACTTACCCACCTGTTCAGTTACAAGAACCCACACAGACTTAAATGTCCATTGCCATGAATACAAAAGGCAAGCTGTCTTCACTCACATGGACTCTAGATATTTCGGAGTTTTATGGATTAATTTGATTTGCTTATTTTGGCATCAATGAAGACCTTTTCATGTGAACTCGCCTCTGCCCTGTGCTTTCCCTTCTCTTGCCCTGGCTGGCGTGTCATTTCATAGATGAGTTAAACTCCTCGCAGAGGTCTTCCGAGAACACCAAGTAAGTAGCCCCTGCACCCGACTTGCCTACAGCATCGCTTTCCTCCACTCTCTCTCCTATTGTCCTTACCCTGTTCTGCTTCTTTTCTAGAGCACCCACCCCTCCAGCACATTATTCAATGTGCTTATTCTTATTTATTGCTTATGATCTGTCTTCCTTCCTCCAAGAACACAATCTCTATGAGGACAAAATTGTTGTCTGCTTTGTACCCTGAAGATCCCAAGCATTGAAAATAGGGCCTGGCTGACAGCAGGAATTCAATAAGTATTGTTACATATTGAATAAAAATTTGTTATTGATAATGTACATAAAACAAGGAGGCTGAACCTGGCTAAAAGTTAATGGCAGCAATGATAAGAAGGTATGTGATTTTAAGTCCATGATGTCTGGAGGGAGGTGGAAAGGGAGAAACAAAGAAGAAAAACATGGTAAGGCAGAGTTGGAAACGTAACTATGACAACAACAACAACAACAACAACAAACACCTTTTAATGACTAAAAAAGTATCAGCAGAGAAAAAACTTGATCAAGAAACAAAAATAAGTAAGATAAGACAAAATGAAGTCAAAGATCAGAAGGAATATGGAAAAATCCTTCATAAGTTTTCTGCTTCTCAAGAAAAAGGTACCCACCATTCATAGAATTTTAGAGCTAGAAGGATCCAAGATGTCCATTGACTACCATACCTCACACCCCAGATGAGGAGCCCATGTAAGAACTTCAGTACTTGCTTGGGGTCAAGGTAACACATGGCAGAGCCATAGCTAGACTCCAGATTCCCAGGTGCCAAGGCTGGTGCTGAATTAGTGTATCACACAAGTTACATGAGCTTAGGCTGAGATGAACATGCGCATTCAACAATGTTCACTGGGACATTGTCTGGAACAGAACATCAGAAAGTTCCCTGGTGGGTACAAGAAAGGAATGAGGATACCCTCATGGAATTCCCCAGATAGTCATTGTCTACAATGACCACATAGCAGACTTGCCCAGTAATCTGGCTGAGTTGATCAAATTGGGAAATTTTCCTCAAATTCTTTCTCTAGTTGGGTTCAGTTTAAGGGGAAACCACTGGAGAAATTCCTCCTGTTTGGGACCCATTAATTTTAAAGACATTTCATAAAGGACACTAACCAATCTGACTAAATCAGGCAAGACTGGACTCTGAGTGTATGTAACAGAATCTATTTTTCTGTCGTTAAGGAAGAGACAGGCCTTCTAATGCAGAACTTGAATTAGGATTATTCCATAGTATCATCCTTCCAAAGGATATCTCTCTCATCCTGCTCCACCTTGCTCATAAATTTCTAAGAAGTGTCTCTTCTCCTGAATATTAGCATGTAAAGGACACTTCGATGTTTTTATCTGGACATTATGGCGGTATCATATACCATCTACTTGTCTTCTCCAGGGAATATTGTGCAACACAAAGTTCATGGATTTTCATTCCATTTCACCCTGTGAGAGTCGGTGAGCTCTCTAGGAGAGCTCCTTTATCTTCTATGGCAGGAACTCAACATCTCAGCAAAAAAGTTAACCTTCTCTTTAGTGAATTTCCTTAAGTGGCTGATGGAATGAAGCAAATTTCAAAGCGGTAAGGAAGCATCTCAAGAGACTTAATTCCTTTGGTTGATTTGATTTTGATTTTATTTTTAAAAATAATAATAAGAGACAGAAATTCCTATAATGTTTTACTATTGGGGAAGAACATTCATATATATCAATATTGAATTGTGGGAAAAAATGAGTTATCAGAGAGGGTGTTACTATCCACTTGTACATATGTAGAAATGTAACTCTGATAAAGCTCAGTATCGTATACCTAATAAGTGTAAAGCCATAATGAAATGGGCCTTTTGCCTTTTCTTTCACTATTTTCTTTCATGGGACCATCCTAAAAAGTATAGCATGAAACTCGCTTTTTTTAAGTAGCATTATTAAATCATAAGCAATTTAATGGTGCTATATGGAGGGGGAAAAAGTATTCCATGGTAAAAAGAGTTGGAAATTTTTCTGGTAAAATGAAGCTATTTGCTTTACAATAGGACCCCACAGAACTTTATTGTGTTAGTATGCATTGTGAATCTTGAGAGGAAGCGTGAATGTTTTCAATTTGCTCATAAAAACTCATTTCTGAAGCATCATGAAGAGCTCATGTTCTAAGGAACACAGTTTAAGAATTAGTTCCTCAAAATAAAGATTAAAAAAAAAAGAATTAGTTCCTCAAAGGATGCTTACATTCTTTTTCTTATGTGCCCTGTTCCCTTATGAGACTGAAGTTGGCAAATATGTCATAATTTTCCTATATCTATCCACATAGCTGAGTCCAAGACTTCAGTTCATAACAGGCACTCTAAGTGTTTGCTTGATTTATTTATGGATAGGGCACAGTGACCTTAGAGTTGAGGTGAAGAGGACATTTTCTAAAAGTTCACAGAAGGAGCACATATCTCTAGAATTGGGGAAAAATGAGGATCAAGGAAAGTTTTCTGGGGGAGATGTCACCTGATCTGAGCATGCTGAAAGAAGAGCAGGGTATGTCTAGGGAGTGGGAGAGGGCTCTCTGGTCCAAGGCAGCTGGAACAGATAATTGCAAAGTCCCCAGAGCAAGACCGTGGAAAGGAAATGAAAGGGTTCAGGAGAGCTGGGGTGGAGAGATCAGTAAAGAAAATGGGGAAAGAATAACTCCTAGAAATCGGGCAGAACACTTAATGCACGCAACTGTTAAGTCTCAGTATAACTCTGTAAGGTAACTAGAATGTAGCTAGAAATCTGAGATTCATAGAGGTGAAGTAACTTCATACGTGATTCTAAAACTAGTCCATGGCAGATCCAGAATTTGTACTCTTGTTGGGAGATCAAATATCTCCTAAAAGTGTAATTAACTTGATAATTGCGTGGTGGTGGCCATTAGGGGAAAGAGTTGGGGCAGGAGATGTATTGAAGAGTTCTCAAAATATTGGACAAAAGATGCTTCCCTTACTTGTGGGCACAGCGCTCGCCTAAGTCTGGGCATGCTTTTCAGCAACACTACCAGAGTCATACTAAGTATCCTTTCTGCCTGGATGTTTACACCCTTTACGTAAGTTAATCAGCCTTTGATGTAGGTGAAAAAGTGAGCTATAATGATAAACCTAGCCTCCACTCTCTGCTAACAGATTGTATGTGGATTCTGGCCTCACGTATGCCCATAACCGGCCATATGACTTTGGACAAGCTTAGTCTTGGTGGACCTCGGTTTTTGCATGTAGGATACAAGAGGATAAAACTGATGCCTCTCGAGTCCCCTTACAATTCCCAGATACAGGGATTCAACTTTCTGTATGTTTTATAAATGAGCACACATTTGACCTATGAGTGGATCTTGCTGTGCTTTCATGGTTCTCTGAATTTCCCAACATTATCAAACTTACTGGTTCAATAAGTAAATCACCAGTTTAATTACTATGCTTCCTACCATTCATTTGTCCACTGAATCTGTACTACCCAAGCCTTCCTTTGTAGTGGACGAATATAAACAAAATAACCTTTGGATTGAGAAAGCCAGAGTCTATGTGGGGCGAAGTCATTGTAGGATAATTGGGCTATAGAAGGAGCTACTGAGTGTCGGCTTTGAAAGGAAGTTTAAAAGGGCATGAGATTTAACTACAAAATAGTTCAATTTAGTTCAAATCAAATCAGTTGTGATAGGGATATACGGGTGAACAACACAGACATTCTTGCCCTTGTGGAGCTTAAATATGGCCCTGACTGGAATGTTCATCAGACCGGCGCTACCAGAGTGGAGTGCTGTAAGTATCAACTCCCCAAGGAAGGAACGCAAGCACCGGAAATCAAGCGGATTCACAGGTAGTGATGATAACAGGGTTGGAAGGTTCGCTGAGAATAGTAGACTGAAAAACCTTTGAAAGTGAACACTAGAGAGGAAAACCCTAATTTGTAAATACAAACTCCGATGTGTTTGGTTTTTCAATAGGCTATAGTCCCACCTTGGATATGTGTGTGAGTTTTTTCTTGAAATCACCTTATAGTGACTTGCCCTGGCATACGTCACTCTCCATACTACATGTCTTGCTTTATCTCCAAATTATGTTTTGCACCTAATCTTGGATGTTCTTATTTAGGTACAATGCTGCTCACTTGATGTTCATGTCTTAATAAGTTAGAATCATCTTTAAATGTTTTCTGGAATCCAGATCTATCGTATGTAGTTTTCATCATATATAATTAAAACTATTATACTGAGAGACACCTGGATGGCTCAGTTGGTTAAGCAGAGGCCTTTGGCACAGGTCATGATTTCCTGGGATGAAGTCCTGCATCGGGCTCCCTGCTCAGCGGAGAGCCTGCTTCTCCCTCTGCCTGCAAGTCCCCCTGTTTGTGTGTGCTCTCTCTCTCTGACAAATAGATAAATAAAATCTTAAAAAAAAAACTTTTTACTGAAATCTCTTTTTCATTTTGTTTTATTTTTCCCTATTTTCTCCATTACTCTTTTTATTATTCAAGGTTTAGCAGAGCAATGCAAGGCCTGGAAGGACTCAGCTCTGGAGGAACCTCACTATCCACTCTGGAAGAGATAAGAACCAAAGGGTAAGTATCCAAGGGAAACTCACCATTGTGAGAAAAGAGAAGGGAGGGCAGTTACAGTCATTGTTAATCTTTATAAATTCCGTGTAAGGCTCCATATTCACATCTCCAATCGCACATTAGAGCATGATTAACATAAAATTTAATTAGCAAATAAGGGGACTAGATGTCAAAACCAGATCTCATTGACTAAAAAACTCCATATGATTGACACTCCCAGCTTTCCTTCCCAGCACCATGTTGAAATACCAATGAATAAAGGAAATATGTTAATCTATTATATAATTGCCAAATTGCATATGTTCATTGTAAAATCTGTAAATACCGAAAAGTGTAAGTCATAAACAAAAAGATTTGCAATCCCATTCACCCTGCAATATCCATTGTTAATATTTTCAAAAGTGTTCTTTTATATTTTTATGAATGGATATCATTATTTTTAATGGAATCATGATGTAATGCTTAAAATATGCTTTTTCATGAGACTTCCTGAGCTTATTAAATATTTTTCTGCAACATCATTTTCAAATGATCGCTTGTCCCATCACATGGATATGCCACAATTAATTTAAGCATTTTCCTATTACTGATATTTTGGTTGATGCAGTTTTTACCATGATACAGAAAACCGTAATAATTTTATGCACCAACTCGTGGTTAGTTTATAAGAATAAATTCCTTAAAATAATATTGCTGAAGCAAAGTGCATGCATCTATTCAAGTCTTTTATTACATATCGCCAAAATTGCACTTCACAAATCTTTCTAGCACCTCATACTTCCACTAGCAATATTTGGGGATGTCTCCTTGCAACTTTAACAACAGCAGGGATTATCTTTTTTTCCACCACTGTCAGTTTGTAAGTAGTAAATATGATCTGATGTTGTTTCATTGTATATTTATTCGAATATTAATGACGTTGAATTTGCGTATTTGTAATCATTAGCATATTTCTTTTTTGAATTGCCTGTTCAGATCCTCTATTTGTTTTTCTAACGAGAGGTTTGTTTTTGCCGGATTATATAAAATTTCATCTCCTATCCAGTTTCCTTATTGTATTTTTGACCCACAGATCTTTTAAATTATACTTCTGTCAAAATATTCATAGTATTTTTATGGATTCTGCTTATTTGCTTGTAAATCATTTGCACTCAGAGGTCTGAAAAATGTTCACCTGCATTATCTTGTAGTTTTCTTCCTATTTTTTAAATATTTGAATCTCATGTCCATCACAAATAAATTTTGATGTATAATGCATTAGGAAGTTCATTTTTTAAATGATTCACCCATTGCCTTAAGTCCATATTAGGAAACTGATCCTCTCTAATTGATTTGAATAGTGACAATAGCAAATATATATTAATGTGTGCTCTGTGCCTGGACTGTTCTAAGTACTTTTACAAAATAATTCATTTGAGTCTCACAACAACCTGAGAAGTAGGTGCATGTATTTTCAGATCCATTTTACAGGTGATAAAACTGATGCACATAATAGACAGAGGTAATATAACACAGTGATTAAGACAAGAGACACTGGAGCCAGCCCATGTTTAAGTTCTCATTCCAACACTTGTTAGCTGTGTGACTTTGGGCAAGTTACTTACCCTCTCTGTGCCTCAATTTCCTCATCCATAAAGCGGGTATAAAAGCCCCTTTTTAGAGGCCCATTGTGAAATGAATTAAGAAATGAAAAGTGCATAAATTAATGCCCGACCCAATGAGTGCTATAGAACACTTGGCTACTGTCAATGGTTCTTTCTGTTCTAGTGTGAGGGAGCTCTAGTGCTCTACGAATACCATTTTGACTTATAACATAGGGTATATTTTATAACATAGAATCATTTGTAATATATTTTAATGTCTCATGATGCAAATTTTGTTCTATTGTGGCACTCTTTTTATTTTCTTAACATTCTCTTGTTTATTCCTCCAGGGACTTTGATAGGAATTACACAGAAATCGCACCTTACTTCAGAGCCAATTAATACTAAAATATTGGGTTTTCCATCCAGGCACATCTGTGCCAAGCTTAGCGGTTTTCTTCAAGTAGTTTCTGCTTGTTACTTCTTAGGTATATTCACTGGTGTGTTATTTTTCACCCATTTATTTTGGTGGTTGTTTGAGGGAAGGGTACTTTCTAACTAACATCGATAGAAACAGAAAGCCCTAACATCCAAAGCGTGAACTACATACTTACATTAATCATTTTACTTGAACTTAAAATATTCCAGTGGCCATTTATTCATCAACCTTTTGCTATAAAGCCAAGGGCTTTGAGTTTGTATCACCTGAAATCAAAGCCTTTCTTTTCAAGTATCACATATTAATTCTAGCTTTAGTTTTTGTAACAACAGAGTGAACATTTAGATCCATCATGTCAAATACGAATATTAAATTATTCCAATTTTCCCCGTCTTTCATTATGGTCCAGCTCACACATTATTCCACAAAAATTTTTAGCAACTTGTAATTATCAAACATTCAATTGTTAATTTTCATCATTTATATTCACATAACATCTTACTAGATTTTGTAATACTTAATAAAATTACATAATTACAACATGAATACAAATAATATAAGTTCTTTTGGGGAAAATCTAACCAACTTGTAGACATACAATTCAAGGCATAGTTGTAAAAATGCTCAGACATAGGAGAAGAGCTATAGGCCCCTTGTGTTCAGTATATCGTGGGCATCATTTGGTATGTTGAACAGAGGAAATGAGGAGTTTGGTTAATCTGACACTGCAGTTCAGTGAAGATTATTAGCTAAGAGACCCTCTGCTACATGTCATTTGGAACTCTCGTGAATATCTTATTGGTCCAAATTTTTCAATCGGTTCTGTTGTGTTTTCAGTTAGAGAGTCAAATCTAAATTCTGTCTAACTTCTGTCTCCTTGCATTGGCTAGATCACAAAACACACAATGCTAAACTAAAGTAATGCTAGCCTTCCTGTGTCACTGTAGGTGTGCTTGGTGGATTTATTATGTAAATATGAGGCTCCGTCTTTAATAGAACATAAACTTCATTTTAACTTGTTTTCAGAAATTAAATATTTTCTTTTCTTATTTAAGCTATTTTATCTTATATGCTTGCTCACAGTTTCCTTTGTTTGAGCCTTTTGTTCTCTGTACGATATTTACTTTTTAAATCAGATCATTGGGAATGGATATGCTGAGTTTTATTCTACTGATGATCATTGTTCAGAAATATATGTTTGAATAGATATTTCTCTGATTAGTCACATCTAAATGAAATATCTCTTGAATCCTTCCTTATACAGGTTGAGGAAATTAGTTCATGATTATTTTATTTCTCCCATCCTTCCTTATCAATTTCCCAATGATATAATTCGTAGTTTTGAATGTGCAGAGTTATTTTAAATTTTGCATTTTACATTATGCATGTTTTCAAGAACTATCCTTGGAATTTTTTTGGCTTATAACAATATTTGCACTAACCATTTAGTGTTAAATATATATTTTACTCTTTGGTTTTTCAAATCGAGGTTTTACATTACGACTTCCCCAGTCCTGGATTATGTATGCTGATTAATCGCCCGGCAACCAGGAGTCTTTGTTGAGGAATTGTTTCCATTGTATTTAGAAGGACATACTTCCTAAGCCCTTGTAAGTTCTGTCTGTTGCTTTTGAACATAAATCACTAAAACCTGGGTACAGAATTCTTTCACATCAATTTGTTTTTCTTAAAACTGTAGACATTACTTTATTGCCTCTTGGGTTGCCTGGGTGGCTCAGTTGGTTGGGCGGCTGCCTTCGGCTCCGGTCATGATCCTGGAGTCCCGGGATCCAGTCCCGCATCGGGCTCCCTGCTCGGTGGGGAGTCCGCTTCTCCCTCTGACCCTCTTCCCTCTCGTGCTCTCTGCCTCTCATTCTCTCTCTCTCTCAAATAAATAAATAAAAAATCTTAAAAAAAAAATAAAAAAGAAAAGAAAAGAAAAAAAGAAAAAAAAAGAAAAATCGTCATAAGCTGAAGGTGCTTAATTTATAGGTACTTTTCCCTTCCCAGATGCTTTTAAAGCTCTTTTCTTATTCTCTTGCATGTTCTAATATCTATTTCAATTTTGTTATTGCATTTTTTGTCTCCTTATTGTCTTTTCTTATCTCTGGCAGCTCCACCTTAATTTTTCCTTACTCCCTACGGTCCCCTTCTATGTGAATCTGTCTAAGTCCAGAAGTTTAGGTCCATAACTGGAAATTAGGAAAAAATATGCAAAGGAGAGGAAATATATAAAAAGTATATTATCAGGAGGATTGGAATAAAAGGTGTTTGGCCAGTTTTATATGAGCCAAACTAACTGGATGAGAAGTGAGCTCATGAATAAATTATAGCCCAGCCATAAAATGGAATAGTATAAAACAACAAAAAGAATAAAGTCTTGGTACTCAAATAGCAAGAATAACATTTGCAGACACAATGTTGAAGCCAGTTACAATACAGTACATACTTTATCATTACATATATGAATTGAAACATAAACTGATCTGCAGTGACAAGAGTCAAAAGAGTAGTTTACCTTTGTGAGGTAGAAAGACAGGAGACAGGAGAGATGCTTGTAGGGTTACTGGAATTTGTTCAATTTGTTCATCTTGGTCATGGTTCTACTAGTGTATTTACTGTGTAAAAAAAAAAAAATCAAGCTGTACCCTCAGGATTTGTGAGCTTCTCTGTATATTACATTTCAATAAGAATGTTTACCCAAAAAGTGAACACATCCATTCGTCTCATTTTGAAAATATCTACAACTACACAACTCTTTGATTAAATACAAGCAAAGAATTAGCCCTTGTAAATTAGATATAAAATACCAGAGTAAAAAAAGACACTTCACCAAGAATATCTACATGTCTTTTGCACCAGAGACTTCTACAGATGAGTATCTATCCGATCATTTATGAAGGTCTCCATGGGAAAATATACCATACCCTCTAGTGTGAATTCATCCCAAGCACTGAAACTGGAAGGTGGACACTAAATGCTAAATCAAAGATCAAATTAAAATGTTTGCTTTTCTTCCCACAGTTCAGCACTTCCTGCTCTTCCTTTGCAGGAGACATGTTTGCTAGGAGCCCTGTCCTCAACCAGTCCTGCCCCACTGAGTTCGTGTTCCGCGTGTTCACCGCCGTCCCTGAATTCCAGGCCCTCCTCTTCCTCCTCTTCCTCCTGCTCTACTTGATGACCCTCTGTGGCAACACAGCCATCGTCTGGGTGGTGTGCACACGCAGCTCGCTCCGCACCCCGATGTACTTCTTCCTGTGCAACCTGTCCTCTGTGGAGATCAGCTACACCACTGTGGTCGTGCCTTTGATGCTTTCTAACATTTTGGGAGCGCGGAAGCCCATTCCCCTGGCTGGCTGTGGGGCCCAAATGTTCTTTTTTCTCACCCTTGGCGGCGCTGACTGTTTTCTCTTGGCAGTCATGGCATACGACCGCTACGTGGCCATCTGCCACCCGCTGCACTACACCCTCATCATGACCCAGAAGCTGTGCGTCCAGATGGTGGTGTGCGCCGTGGGGCTGGCGCTCCTCCTCTCCCTGCAGCTCACATCCTTAATCTTCACCCTGCCCTTCTGCGGGCACCGCCGGGAAATCAACCACTTCCTCTGCGACGTGCCCCCGGTCCTGCGGCTGGCCTGCGCTGACATCCGCGTGCACCAGGCCGTCCTCTACGTGGTGAGCATCCTCGTGCTGACGGTCTCCTTCCTGCTTATCTGTGTCTCCTGTGTGTTCATCACCTCGGCCATCCTGCGCATCCGCTCGGCGGAGGGCCGCCTCCGGGCCTTCTCCACCGGCTCCTCGCACCTCACCGTGGTCCTGCTGCAGTATGGCTTCTGTGCTTTGGTCTACCTGCGTCCACAATCTAGCTCCTCGGTGGACGCGGACCGTCAGTTTGCCCTGGTCTACACCTTCGTCGCCCCCCTCCTCAACCCGCTGACTTACACCCTTAGGAACAAGGACGTCAAAGGTGCCCTGAGGAATGCCGTCCTCCGTAAAGCAGCCTCTGAGGCCGACTGAGGCTTAAGGGGCCCGGGGTGGATGTCTGTCTGTTGCCATGACGATGAACTCTAAACCACAAACACGGAATTATAATACTTACTTCCCCCACACTTTGCAGTTGATAATTCTTTTGCTATATTTGCCCCCGTGTCCCCAGTCTGTGCTCATTTCCTTGAAGTGCTTCAGATAAGATTGGAAAATTTGGACAAAACTCTCAAGGCAGGAGCTCGAGTCTGCTGGCCCTACTTCAAAGGTTCACAGCTCCGTCAGGGCAATTGCTCCGTCAGGACCCCCTCATACGTGCTGTGAATACAGCCTCATACCTTCAGACGCCCCGCCTCCTGACCGGGCAATGACACTAAGATCTATCATAGAGACGTCGATCTAAGAGAAATATATTTTATTATTGTTTTAGATACTAGTGTATGGCAAACGGGAGCTTATTTAATGCATCCATTTCCTTCATTCCATACATCCCAACTGGTTGCCTTCATTGTCTTTCATTCCTCCATGCCAGGTAGCGGTCAGGACTTGGCATTCATTGACTCAGCACGTACAGTACGCCAGCCATACTGAAGGATGGAAGCTGCATCGCTTGATGCCACCACTGCCTGGATAAGCCATCCATGCTGCTGGCTTTCTCGAAGCTTTGCTCTTTCCTCACGTCTTTCCGTGCCTTCTTAATGGCTGCTATTCACAGGTCCACTCAACAGGTGGCGCCACTGGTCCTGCCACCGCAGCACGTCCTGCTGGCGGGTGGCGGTTCCATCCTCCTGCACCTGTGCCCTGACCTGACCACAGACAAACTTTCTGTAGAACCTCTGTGCTTCGCACAGCTGACGTCACGCTGCCCAACCTTCTCACTTACATCCTGCGGAACAATGAGGTAAAAAGACTCCGAGGACAGGGCTTCACCAGAAATGACCTGTTCCAGAACAGCTGGGGGAGGACACCACCTGTCCCGCAAGGGTCTGGGTCCAGCCCATGAAGCTGACTTTAGTTAGCAGCCCCAGAAGAGTGAGAGTGTCTGCCAGTGGACACTAAAACCAATCTAAGGAATTGGTATAACCTTTCTAAATGCCATAGGGCTGAGTCTCCCAAAGGCCTAAAAACGTTTCTTTTTTTAAAATAATTTTTATTGTTATGTTAATCACCATACATTACATCATTAGTTTTTGATGTAGTGTTCCATGATTCATTGTTTGTGCATAACACCCAGTGCTCCACGCAGAACGTGCCCTCTTTAATACCCATCACCAGGCTAACCCATCCCCCCACCCCCCCTCCCCTCTAGAACCCTCAGTTTGTTTTTCAGAGTCCATCGTCTCTCATGGTTCGTCTCCCCCTCCGACTTACTCCCCTTCATTCTTCCCCTCCTGCTATCTTCTTCTTTTTTTTTTCTTAACATATATTGCATTATTTGTTTCAGAAGTACAGATCTGTGATTCATCAGTCTTGTACAATTCACAGCGCTCACCATAGGGCCTAAAAACGTTTCTTTTCATTGATTCAATAATTCTTGTTCTAAAATCATAACCTCAAAAAATTAAGTCTAATGAAACTGAAACTATATGGCTGTTCCTTGTATTTATAAAATGAAAAGGTATTAAAATCTCACTTCCAATGTTGGTCACATGAATACAACGTACTTAAAATCGTATTTAAATTAATATTTAATAATAAAGGGCAATGTTTATCATTTTAACGGTAAGTGATAAGAGCTAAGTAAAAACCTGCATTTACAACAGGAGCCCAATTCTGTAAAATTACATGTGCAGAATAATGAATAGTAATGAATAGATGAGAAGCAGAAAGTCCATGCTTCTCATCTCTGATCTGTAGAATTATGGGTAATGTTTTTCCTTATTAATTTATTCATTTTTCCATGTTTTGTAAAATGAGGCTGTGTTACTCTCATAAGCAGAAAAATTATAATTTCTGAAAGGAATCTGAGGCTCATATAGATTTATTTGGCCTGTAAATTCCTAACACAACACGATCCTCCACCTTTCATATTTTTCCTAGGTGAGCACTTAATGTTTTAGTTACTTCTCTTCAAAACTACTGCTTTAGATGCCTTTAATTTTTTTTAAGATTTTATTTATTTATTTGAGAGAGAGACATAGAGAGCATGAGCAGGGAGAGGGGCAGAGGGAGCGGGAGAAGCAGACTCCCCACTGAGCATGGGGCCTGACTTAGGGCTGGATCCCAGGACCCTGAGATCATGACCTGAGCCAAAGTCAGACACTTAACTGACAGCCACCCAGGCTCCGTGATGCTTTTATTTTTTTACACTGATTTCACATGGGGACAAGGAGAAGGACTACAAAGGGCTAATTATTCTGGAAGTAGTCATGGGTTTAACAATGTATTAGAAATGCCTTTGCTTCCAACTGAATGCTGGAGGAAAGGAACAAAACCCTCTGGTTGGCAGGTTGCTTATCAACCTATGCAGGCCAAGCCACATTAGGACCGAATGAATCAATTACATGTACACACTGTGCAAGGCATTGTCCGGAATGCAAATACAAGGAAAGTTCCCAACTGTGTTTCCAGGCCTCCTTTCATTTTTATTTAATGTCACAAATCATATAGAAAATTAACTTGGAACCCAAAAAGAAGGTGAACTGTTACTCTATCAGGAAGAAGGCTCGAGAGCAATGAATTACTGGGCTCCCCTGGTTCCCTTTCTGGATAGCTTTTAGCTGAATGGAAGCTCCACCTTTTTCTTATTCTTTTTCTTTTTCTTTTTTTTATTAAACACTGCACTACATGCAATACAAAATGGGAATAACTTCCATTCCGTGAAATGACACTGCTTGCAAGTAACTTTGCTAGAAACATCATTTTATGTCTTCTTAAACTCTATCACTGCTATGTTGTCCCAGTGGATTTCTCCAACTCCTTTCTTACGGTTCAACCAGTGCATGAAAGGAAGGGTTAGCCACAGTGGTGAGAGTAATGTTTCCATGTAGGAATTCCTTCCCAGCATTTCTCAAAAAACAAATATTTATTTTTAAACCCAAATTCTGAGAAAAGTTAAATGGGAAATTAGGAAAATTGGAAAAGGTATCATAACTCTCCTGCAAGAATTAAAGCATAATAAGCAACACAGAGAGGCTACTGGTTCAAAGGAATCCACTCATGTCAAGAGGACAGCAAAAGCAGGAAACATGACATGCAGAGTCAAAGGTTAAGTTTACATTTTGAGAATGAGGACAAGAAGCACTGGGCAAGATACAGTCATGACCAGATCAGTCAGTCTTGTCGGTAGCTGTTTCCGTGTGTGAGTTCATGGCCCTGTCTGCTGCTAACAGTGAGTCATCCTTGCAAATAAAATAAATATTCATAAGTGTATATGCCTAGTAAACTTTATACAAATCCTATGAGTGATGTTCCAAAAAATAACACATTTTGGAAGCAAGTAAGTCCTTAGATTGGTGGTTTTGACATGTGATTCTGCACAGTGCTGTTAATGTTAATGGGAGATCCGAATGTTTCTTTATTCAGATACCACCCAGTAATGTTGACGGGTATTTGCCAGTGTTTGGGTATTTGCTGCAGTCCACAGTACTTGGTAGGTATTAATACATCTAGTATTTATAATTATTAAACCAATTTTAGATGTCTACTGTAATGAATAAAGAGGAAAAGAGTAGTGAGAATATTTTTTACATGGCTTAATTTCGTGCCTTCCTGGAAAATCCCAGGAATTCCAATTTTTCCTTCCCAATTGTTGAAGACCAAGGAAACCATATAAGGAGTGTGTGTTTGTGCATGTCTGTATTGTCCAGTTACAACTAATGAGTGTAGATGGAGAGATGGCACTAAGAGGATGGAATGAGAGAGATGATGCAACAACACATCCTGGGCAGATAGTTTGCTTTGTGGATATTGGATGGGTCAGAAATAACCTGCTGTATCACACTGTCAAGCATCACAACAGACATTTTCATAATGACGGCCACATTCCCTTTCCTCTGTCTTTTTCTCTCCTTCTCTCTCTCTCTCTCTCTCTGTTTCTCCCTCTCCCAGTAGTTACTTTGAAAACCACATTATAAAATTATGGATTCTAGGGCGCCTGGGTGGCTCAGTTGGTTAAGCGACTGCCTTCGGCTCAGGTCATGATCCCGGAGTCCTGGGATCGAGTCCCACATCGGGCTCCCTGCTCAGCGGGGGGTCTGCTTCCCCCTCTGACCCTCCCCCCTCTCATGTACTCTCTCTCTCTCTCATTCTCGCTCTCTCAAATAAATAAATAAATCTTTAAAAAAAAAATTATGGATTCTAGTGAAAATAATTAGAAGCTTGAAATATGATGGTGATTATTGCTTGAGTCTCTCTTCGCCCACCAACTCCAATATGAGAATTGTCCAGTCGCTTCTTTTTGGTTTCAATCCAGCTCTCGTAAGAAGGAAAAAGTATGGTGCTTATAGCATTGGGAAAAAGAAGCTACTCAACAGAGATGGTGTACAATGTTGTGTAACCATTCCCAGAGACCACAAAACACATACTTGATGATCTTTATGAAACTATTTTAGAAAGACACGTTGATGCCATAATACAACAATTCCTTCAATAAATACTTATCATGAGCATTCATTTACTCATTTTTAAACAAATATTTAGAGAGAATCTACTATTTGGCAAGGTCTCTGACTCTATGGATCTAATGTTCATGAGGGGGAAAGAGACAAAATAAATAGGCAAATGCTATGAAGATAAGGAGGGGGTGGTGAGGGGGGCAGGGATTTGGGATAGAGTATAGAGGGAATGGTGACTTGGGGATGAGGAAGGGACCATATTATGTACCTGGCACTGGGTTATATGCTTGAATTCATATACAAAACACAAGATACCTGCTTTCAAGGAGTCTACTGACTGCTGGGAGCAGAAACACACAATTATAAGTCAATCTTTTTTTCTCCCTAGAGTAGAGGAGAATAATATATGCAAGAAGACCATGGTATATGATATGCCCGTGTTTTTCTCAATGTAAGTTTTGGTAAGTTCTTGTGTGTGTTCTCAAAGAGGGGTTTATATTTTTTTCCATGACCAAAGAGCTCTTAGAAACTCTGGCTCCAAAATGTCTAAGACTCCCTCCCACCTGCACAGATGAGGCCATAATCTTTCAGCAAATCTCTGTGGCTATACATAAGTGCCCACTGGCTTGTCATTATGAAAATGGGTCTTCTTATTTCTGAGAAACTGCCACATATCTGGTCTCTCGACTCTTGTCTACTGTGCACTAACTTCTTATTAGACCATCTTGGAGGATGACAGCTTCCCTCTGGATGTTACCATATGTAGAAGCATCCTTAGTTTCACTCTGCTTCCCAGCTTCTGCTTCCAAAATCCCAGCAAAGAGTTAACATCTCACCCTCTGCTTATCTGGAAAAAAGACAATGCAAGAAAAGATTTTTCCATTAACTCTGATGTGATCATAATTCAAATAACACTTGAAGCAAAAGGAAAATGTGGTGTTTATTTTGTTTTTATATATTTTAATCAAAGTGTAAGTAACATCCAATAAAATACATAGATTTCAAATGGTTCAGTTTGATGTTTTGGGGCAATTGTACTCGATAATCAAGTATTTTCATCACCCCAGAAATTTCTCTGGTTCCCCTTTCCAATCATTTCCCTTCCCTGCCCAATCAACCACCATTCTGACTTCTATTCCCGAAGATTAGCTGTGCCCATACAGGAATTTCATATGAATGGAACGCATGTAGTATGTATTCTTTTGTGTCTGGTTTCTGTCACTTAAGATAATGTTTTTGAGATTCATACAGGTGGTCGTGTATTTTAGCAATTTGTTCTTTTTAATACCTGAATCATATTCCATTGTATGAGTATTGTTAATCCAAGTTCTTTATCCATTATGACTTTGATTCTAATGTCTCCTCTGGACTCTTGTTTCTGGATCTCTTATGCTTGACACTTGAAAGGGCACTTATCATTAGATGGCTTCTCTGACCGCCCCCCATTATTCCAGTTCTTCTGCACCCTCATGCCCCACCGGCCAGAGCCTAACACACGTATGCCTAAACCTGGCCTTTCTGGAGATATTTTGTTATCTGAGTCCTTGGTGATTTTATCAGTGTTTATCTCAAACCAGCTAAGAGAGGAGGCTGGGAGTGCGGAGCTCTTAAATTATACTCCCAAGGCTGCTAACACCTCAGGAGTAAGCAAAAGAAAAGGACCTAGTGTCTACTGAACTGCTAAGTATGTTCCAGGGACCATCATTGCCAAATTTCTGGTAGGCAAATAGGGGCTTTTACAGGTTAAGTGACATGCTCAAGGTCATACACCCACTGGGTGGCAGAGCTGGAATTCCAAGCTGTCTCACTTCAAAGTCCCTGCTGTTTCTACCACATCGGCCTCAAAGAGCATAACTGGACTGGTAACCACTTCATGTGGTCCCACTTTTGGTTCTGAGCCAAAACTAATCCACTGATGTTAACAAGTCAGCCATCCCTCAACTTATTCATTTGTACAGTGAGTGATGTTTTAGTTCGTGTTGTGGTGCCCTCCAGCTCTAGATTCCATGACTCTGGTTCATGGAGCGACTCCACACCGTATAATTTATGAGTGACGAAAAATGACAGGTAAAGAAATGGTAAATGCAAAATCAGCACCTTTCCCTGACATTAAACGTGTGCCAGGATCAGGTCCCAAGTTATAACTTTTCGACTTTATTTCTTACTTCTTTTTAGGAGCCTCCATCTTAGCAACACTGGTTTCTTTACTGAACCTAGAACATGCCATGTATGGCCCCACCACCTGGCCTCTGCTCATACCATCCCCCTGCTTCAGAATCCCTCTCTCTGTGTCTCCCCACCTACGTAAACTCTGCCCGTGTCAAAAGAATGCCTCTAGTTTACACCTGCCATGAAATATTTCCTTATTACCCCAGTCTACAGGTGACTCTTTCTCCCCTGAATGCCTGCAGGATTTTCCCTACCATGCTTGATCCCTGACAGCAACCACTGTACTTGTCTCCATCTGCCATTGGTAACTTTAAGTTCTTGCTTCTTGTTCACATCTTATAACTCCAAGTCAACTGTGAGCTTCTGGAGGGTAGAACCAGAGTGTTAGCCCTCATGACTTCCCCATAATACTTAGGCCAGAACAGGAACAGGATATGGAGTCAAGCCCAAGTAATGTTTTATTAATAAACTTTGAAGAGATAAAATGTAGTCGTAAGCTTAGGAGATTATTCCAGGTCGTTCTTTTTTGATAGGGCTAATCCTCAGGTTCTGCCTCTACAATTTCACAGCATGGTAGAGGAAAGGGGCTTCCAGTTCCTGAAACCTTGAACCAGGGTAATTCTGAACTCTGGAGGAAAGACTGTAATGAGCAATCACAACAACCAAAATCTGAAAGGTCAGGACAACTAAGTATTCATACCCCTCAAAGTGTGAGCCAGGAGTGAGGGAATCTAATGAGAGAAGAAGGAGGAAGATGAAGAATCTCAGTCAGAGCCTGAGGGCTAGCTACAGACAGGAGGACTGTGACCTGTTTTGCTAAAACTCTTGATGAAGTTTTCCATTAGATCAAGACTGGCCACCCCCTTGAAGGGATCTCAGCAGGGACATTATCGTCCCCATGTGGGCAAAAATCAGTACTTGGAGGTGAAAAAAATCTTAGATTTTTTTTTTTTTTTTTTTTTTTTTAGTGGGGGAAGGGGCAGAAGGAAAGGGAGAGAGAGAATCTTAAACAGGCTCCACACCCAGCACGGAGCCTGACACAGGGCTGGATTTCACAACCCAGAGATCATGACATGAGCCAAAATCAAGAACTGGATGCTTAACCGACTGAGCCACCCAGGCACCTCAGAAATCTTAGGTATTTTAATGATTTGTGGCTCTCCAAAGCTCACCCCTATCTGACAAAATCTTATCCTGTAGTATTTAATTTCATGGGAGCTGGAGAGGATTGAAGATAAAAGATATAAAGGGTCCTTAAGAGAGTACTAATGGAGGATAGTCAGAAGAAAGGCCGGCAGGGACAAGGGGCCCCTGTCCTAAGAGGAAACTACCCTTAAAAGGAAAAAGACCCCATCCTGTTTTTCTACACCACTCTGAAAAGAGCCGTTCCCCCTTTCCCATGTAAACAACTACCTGATAGGTAGATGAGCATGTGGACAAAAGGATGTCACCCAAATGTGATTGGGTGACAGGCACATGGAGGGTTAATCAGATTAAAACAGCCCGCTAACAATCTTATAAAATCCCCTAGACTCAGAAACTCCAATGGCAACCCTCTCAGGTCCCCTCCCTCTTAGGGAGCTTTGTTCTATTGCCCAGTAAGCTTTGTTTTGCTGCCCACCGCTCTTCGTCTGGTCTACCTCTTCATTCTTCGCAGCAGCGTGACCAAGAACCCTGGGCACTAAGGGAAAAGAAATCCTGAAACAGTACCTGGGCAATAAAGAATACAAGGTTGAGAAATACTGCTCTGGACTGACAGAGCTTATTTATTTCCCTTCTCAGAGTATTTTCCTTCTCTTGGGAAAATAATACAGTGTATATTAGACACTAACGCTATACTGCCTCCTTTCTAAGGACACTGCTCGCATCCCAAACTGTCCCCTTTCCAAGGCCTCTCAGCCAGCAGACATCCACAAGAACCTGAATGCCAACCTGCCCACACAAAGTTCCCCTCCTCTTCCGGACTCAGATTAATAGCCATGTTTCAGAACATGGTTCCTGACTTCCTGTGCGGCTTCTTGAAAAACAACTCCAGGCCAACAACACTTGGAGCACTTGCCCCAAGACTTCATTGCAGTTTCAACCTCTCCAGGAGTGGAATTTTAAAGCAATCAATCTGGAATTTTCAGATCAGCGCCAGTGAGGTAATCCATCAGGTGGGTTCTCTCTCCCATGAGAAGATGAGGTGATCTACATGACAAGACCTCCAGCCCTTCCTCCTAAGGGAAGATGACCTTGCCTGAAACAGTCCTTTTCTTTTATTAATAATTTCCTTGTCCCTCCCTACTTCTTATAAAAACCTGCCATTTTGTACAGCTCCTCAGAACTCTCCTCTACTTGCTAGTGGGTTGGCACCCAATTCATGAGTCACTTAATAAAACCAATTAGATTTTCTTTTTTTTTTTAAAGATTTATTTATTATTTATTTTGAGAGAGTGAGAATGAGAGAGAGAGTACATGAGAGGGGGGAGGGTCAAAGGGAGAAGCAGACTCCCCGCTGAGCAGGGAGCCCGATGCGGGACTCGATCCCGGGACTCCAGGATCCTGACCTGAGCTGAAGGCAGTCGCTTAACCAACTGAGCCACCCAGGCGCCCAAAACCAATTAGATTTTCAAATTTACTTGGTTGAATTTTGTTTTTTAACACCATGAAGGGCCTAGTTGGTATGACTAGAAGTTCAGAAGAGTCAAGTCCCCATGGTCGACAGGAAGCAAAAGATGAGAAAGAACAAGGTACAGAGCATCCCTTCCTCTTCTCCTCCCTGAACTCCTGGCTGTGAGGTCTCCTTGCAGGGGACACCCACATGCGGAGTGAACATGCTTGCTAAGTGATCTTGGCCCCTTCATGCTTGTGTGCAATCTCCCTGAGGTAAAGCATTTCACCACGTTGTTTGCATCTAGCCTGGCCTCCTTCCCTCTGATGTCTTCATTTCCCTGGGGAGGTATCTTCCAAACAGAATGTCAAGATCTAAATTCTTGCTCCTGGTTCTGCTTTCTAGAAGACCCATGCTGAGATAGTAGTCTTTGTCGTTTCAGGCTGCTTTAACAAAATATCATGAACTGGAGGCTTATAAACAACAGAGCTTTATTTCTCACCCTTCTAGAGGCTGGAAGTCCCCCACCTTGAGATGAAGGTGTGGGCAGATTCTTTGTCTGGTGAGAGCCCACTCCTTAGCTCATCGATGGCTGTCTTCTCCCTGTGTCCTCACATGGCCAAAGGGGAGAGGGGGCTCTCTGGGTTTTCTCTTCTGAGGGCACTAATCTCATCCATGAGGGCACCCCCATGACCTAATCACCTCCCAAAGACCCCCCCCCACCTCCTAATACCACCACCCTGGGGGTCAGGTCTCAATGTACAAACCTGAGCAGTAGTAGAAGAAGGAACTCATAAATATGCCTCGTGGACAAGGTGCAGAGACAAGCATTATGGTTCCTACCTAGCTATGACCAGATAGATAGATAGATAACAGAATACCTTGTCTTCTTTATCTTCTCCATTACCCAGTTATTTTAAATATGAGTCATGAATAACTACATTTAGTTTACAGGTTAAATTGTTTCCTGTTGAGGAGAGCGTGAATGTTCCTGGTTTAGATAAGAAATACCTGCACTATAGTATGAGGCACATGTAAGCATTAGAAGAGATGTACTGATTTAGGCTGTGTCTCTGGATATATGTATATGTGTGTGTGTGTGTGTGTGTGTGTGTGTGTGTGTGTGTGTGTGTGTGTGTGTGTGTGTGTGTGTGTGTATATATTTAGCATCCCCTGCTCCTGCCCATTTCAGGATCTGTTTTTCCTGCCTTCCTAGTATATCTGTGAACTACCCCAAATCATGTCATCAGTATGTGTCTTTTCAATATTAAAACCCAGAGTTTATTTCATTCATTTGCAGCTCAGAGCCCTGAGTGTTGAATCCCTGGATCCTGAGATTCCCTTCCAACACGGACATCCATTCAAGTTGGTACAAAGGCTGTAGCCTCTCCCCTTCTGCTATAGATGGCATCTCTTCGGAATCATAACCCCCTAGTGCAGGAATTTCACCCAATTCTTGAAGTATTTACTAAACACTCCCCCTGTACTAGGCACTAGAAGGAAACAGAAGGAACTCAAAATATTTACAGTCTCACTGAAAACATAAGACGCAAGCAAACAATTCACTTGCTATGAAGAGCAGCAACCAACTGAGTTACCGAGGAAAGCACAAGTGGGAAAAGGCACCCGGAGACAAAGAAACAAAAAAAGCAGAGCTGCCTGTCTATTCCCCCTTTGCCTCACTGAGGTTGGAATGTGAAAACAACTGTCTGTTTTGAGGAAAATACTTCAGGGATATGATCCCAAATGACATCGAAAGAGCTCAATGCCCCATGAGAGCCCAGCACCATGACTTGTACTTGGGAAAAGAGTCTGGTTCTGAAAAATACATAAGAGCTGCTCTCGGGATCCCCCTTCCTACCTTGTCAACAATCCGTTAAGCCGCTGGGTCTAGCTAGATTCCAGTAACTTCCTGAGATCTTACCATCCTTCAGAGGTGAGACTTTTTAGACATTAGCGCGGCTCTTAACCAGCTAGACAAGTGCCTCAGGGACTCAAAACAATTAGTGTGGGACTCCTGGTGGGCAGGAGAGATAGCACAGGAAGGTGACATCAGAGACTGTCACTCAAAACTACACACGTGGCCTATTGCCATCCTAGTCAAGGCTCAGGTAGCCTGGGGATGTGCAGTGTGAAGGAAGAAGAATGGGAGTGGGTACGGAGACAAGTCTTCAAGTCTGCTGCCACGGATTAGCGGGTGAGTTTTTTGTGGCAGGCGTGCAATGTCATGAGACTATTTGGGGTTCTTCAGAGGCCTCTTCTCTGGGACTGCTGCTCCAGGGCAATGAATTTTCTCCCTGATCTTTTAATGATCCCTCTTTCATCAGAGAGCCATCCGTGCCCTCACTGCTATAGCTTCCTCTACCCCCACAGGGGTTGGAGTCCCAACAAGGTGGCCTGAGCCCAACAGCGTCCATCACACTTACTTGGCCTGGGGGAAACCCACTTACTCATGCCATGTTGTGGTGAGGGTGCAGAATTACCCCCTCCCCTGCCACAGGGGGCTAATCCAGTGAGCCCCCCACCTTTAGAAGTGGGACACGAGCACAAGTCTTTAGGTTCCTATAACCTTTCTCTGTTCACCTAACATCTAGCCACCAACGAAGCAAACGTCTGGTTTCCCTTCCGATACACATTGTCCAAGAGCAGCTTTTCTGACGCCCTCCCCCTAACGGGAGTGGGCAGGAACACCCACACAGCGGTATATTTCAGTAAGCGCTCCCAACTCCTGCTCTGTCTCCTTCTCAAACGCTTCGCTCAATGACTCTACCCATTTCTGTCTTCTTAGATTTCAAAATGAAGGTGAATGCTAAGAAAGGTTTTAGGGCCACTTTGTTCATTTTTAAGTAATTCCTTCGGGGGTATCTAAGCATCTGTAGAATATGGAGTACACCTCTCCTATCATCCTCAGTTTAAGGCATTTAATTACATTTGGAACCAACTATAAACATCACTTTCAGAGTCATGTTCGAATTTAAAGGGTGTTCATTGAGAAGTGTCTATTGTGGTGGCTCTGTCTTTCCTTCCTAGGGCATTTCCTGAGTCTCTGCACTGCTGACATAGTTCCTTATGAAGTAATCTTTCTCTGCCTCCTTGCAATGGCTCTCGCCAAATAGTACCATACTGGCTTTTCTTTGGGGGTGTGAAGACCTTGTGTTCCTTTCTCCAGATCAGCAGAGATATGCCTCAAGGAAATCGAACCACCATCTCTGAGTTCCTCCTTCTGGGACTCTCCAACCAGGCTGAGCAGCAGAAGCTCCTCTTTGTGCTTTTCCTGGGTATGTACCTGGTCACTGTGGTTGGGAATGGGCTCATCATTCTGGCCATCGGCTTGGATTCTTGCCTTCACACCCCCATGTATCTCTTCCTTGCCAATCTGTCCTTTGCGGATATTTCCTCCATATCCACCTCAGTCCCCAAAATGCTGATGAATATTCAGACCAAGACTCAATCCATCTCCTATGGGAGCTGCATTACACAGATGTACTTTTCTATTGTCTTTGTTGTTATTGACAATTTCCTCTTGGGAGTCATGGCCTATGACCGTTTTGTGGCTATCTGCCATCCTCTGAACTATGTGACCATCATGCAACCCAGGCTCTGCGTTTTGCTCACAGTCATTCCGTGGGTCCTCAGTAACACTGTTGCCCTAACACACACCCTTCTGCTCCTCCCACTGCTCTTCTGTGACAGCAACAGTCTCCCACACTTCTTCTGCGACTTGGCTCCTCTGCTCAAACTGTCCTGCTCAGACTCAAGGATCAATGAACTCGTGTTGTTTTTCCTGGGCTCATCAGTTGTCACCTTCCCCTCTGCCCTCATCTTCTTCTCCTACGTCTGCATTGTCAGGGTTGTCTTGAGAATCTCATCCACAGAGGGAAAGCGGAAAGCTTTCTCTACCTGCGGTTCTCACCTGACAGTTGTATTACTCTTCTACGGGACCATTGTAGGGGTTTACTTCTTCCCCTCATCCACTCACCCCGATGACGGAGATAAGATTGGTGCAGTGCTATTCACTGTGGTGACACCCATGATGAACCCCTTCATCTATAGCCTGAGGAACAAGGACATGAAAGGTGCCCTAAGAAAGCTCATCAGTAGGAAACGGTTTCTCCCTCTGATGTGCTAGACATCTGAATTCTTTTCATCCACATAACCAGAAGGATGATTCTGCCCAGAGTTCATGGCATAGATGCGATGATTCAGCTTTAGATCTGCCTCCTGTTCTAATCTCTGAGGGATTGGGGCTTTTCCACATAGCTCTGGTCTTGGAAATGAGGCCCTAACCCCCTTGGTAAGTCACAAGCATAACGCACACCTTGATTCTAATCTACGTTACTACAAACTTGGATGCAAATTGTTTATACCTCAGACAATAACAAGTGCAGACAGTACCTACAATCTAGCTCTTACAGCTCTGAAGACAGTTATTACTAATTCATTTATTCAATCTAGATCTCTCTAGGTCAACTGTGCTCAAAATTTGTTTTGCCCAAACTACTATTCAGTGAGATGTTCATAGGAGGGTCCCACGTCCAAATAATTTGGGGCAACTCTGAGCTCAGCGAAGCAAAATGTCTTCACTAGACAACTTCTCAGAGCCTTTGGCATAGTATAAATCTCCAGGAAGGAAGGTAGTAGGGTATACTCTCAAAACTCAATTCTCAAAATTCAACTTATTCAATCACATGTAACCAAATTCATCACAAAGTAGTTCATGGGACTAGTGTGCAAAACACATTTGGGGAAATGCATTCAATGAAAAATCGGAAATCATATGTGTAGAAGACATGAGTTCTAGCCTTGACTCTTCCCTGAGTTGTTATGAGACTTAAGGCAGGTCAGCTCACTTTCTTCAGCCTATTTTCTCATCCATAAAATAAGGCCTTTGGTTCCAGTTGTTTCTAACTGAGGGTATACATCAGAATTACCTAGAGGAACTTGTTTAAAATGCACTTTCTCAGACTCTGCGGTGCCTTCCCTGCCTGACCAGCGGCGGTGGTCTTGGGTTCAGCTTGGCAATTAAATTCACAAGATACACCAAACGTCAAGCTTTAAGAAAGCTTTAAGTGAGGGTAGAGGACAGCCACACAATACACCTAATGACATCACGGTATAGGTCTCCTGATTCCAAGGCACATCTTCTAAATATCCCAGTCATTCCATATTTGGAATGTGCATGCTCATGAGAAAGAGCACTCAGTGGGTGGGGACCACCTCAGTTCAGGAAAACTTCAGCTCTGGGTTTCCTTAGGCATTATGCCCTGCTTCTTGACAGTCCCCTTAAAAGTATGTGACTACCCCTTTTCTGGTGCAGCTACATCTCAGCAAATATAAGTTGCTCATCAATTACAGACTCCTCCATAACCAATTTTAACAAACAGATAAAAGTGGTCAAGCAGCTTCAAAGCCATTTTAGCAGGGCTGTCCTGCATCTTGGATCCAGCGTACACCTAGACAGTTCTAGAACTCATTGCTAGGGGGATTAAACCAAGGGTCAAATCTCAGACTTCCTTGAGGCTGAGAAAGGCTACAAGACAAGTTTTACTGCTTTCCTTCCAAACCCCAACCTGCATCCACTAACCCAGACTCCAGTGAAGGAATCAGGCTCTTGTATTCTAGAAACACCCTTCAGGGGACCTAAAGAATTACTGAACCACATGAACTCTGAGTTCTGCTCCAGCTTTGGGATTTCCGTGAATCTGGATGCTGACTGGTTGATGAAGATGTCTGCTGGAGATGTCTGTCGGACCTCCATCTTAAATATACTGTACAGCTCCCCAGAAGAGCGTGTTCTTTTTCTCTGTCCAAATCCTTTTTCAAAATATTTTCAGCTCTGGAGCAAATTATTACTAGTTATTTAATCTGATCCCCTAACAATTGCACTGTAGTGTAAGAAGATTTGGTTCTAAATCCTGGCTTTTCAAGATGTTGTGATTCACCTGTATGATCCAAGGAAAATTATTTAATCTATTTAAGCTGTTTGTGGCTAAATGGACATGTACGTCAGGCAACTGCCAAGGTTGTTAGTATATCGTAGACCCTCGGGGAAAAAAAAAATTCTCTTTTTGTGACTGTCCCCTGGCTCCCAACCCCAATCTACCTGCCCCACCAAACTACGTTTATTTGTCCCCAATCTAGTAAGATTCTTTTCTTCTCTAAACTTGTAAAAATCCAACCTCTTTAAGAAGAAATATATAATCAGCCACCCGCCTTTCTCTCTGGTATCTCTTAAACTTTTATGCTTCATTTGCGTCTTCATTATAAATTTAAAATCCACTTGCTTTTATATGAGTTACCAAACTCGCCTCCTAGTCCTCCTTCCTCAAATACCTCAAAATCCACCCGGGTCCACCCACAGCTCCAACACGAATCCTGTTTTCACTATTCCACGGGGAGCAGTACAGAGTCCTAGATTTGTAATCAAGAGACTTGGAGTCTGCAGCTAACTCATTGTGTGACAAGCCATGTTACCAAACCCAGTTCCTTTTCCTGTAATATAACAATTGGTCTGATATGAACAAAGAAGGTTTTATAACAGCATTATCACGAAAACCCATTTAGGTAAAATAGCATATGCAGGAAGAGAGTCAACAGAATATTAACGGTGGTTGCTTCAGATCGTATTTTCCAAAAACAATCGCAAGAATATTTCCACCCCACATGCTCTTGAAGAACTTTGCCATTTCTTCATCAAGAGATGGAGTCTGGGGGCGCCTGGGTGGCTCAGTCGGTTAAGCGTCTGCCTTCAGCTCAGGTCATGATCCCAGGGTCCGGATCGAGCCCCACATTGGGTTCTCTGCTCAGCAGGGAGCCTGCTTCTCCCTCTCCCTCTGTCTGCCACGCTCCCTGCTTGTGGTCTCTCTCATTCTGTCAAATAAATAAATAAAATCTTAAAAAAAAAGAGAGAGAGAGAGAGATGGAGTCTGTGTCCCTCTCTTTGAACCTGGAGGGTTGTAGGGCTGCTTTGGCTAATAGGGTACCCCACAAGTGGTGCTGATAATTTCCAAGACTCTTAGAAAAGCCAGTAGAGCCCCCACCTGGCACCTTCTCGGGACATGCAGCCCTGGAGCCCTGAATTCCCCTGTAAAAAGTCCCGCTACTCTGAAGCCGCCATGCTGGAGAGGCCATGTGGAGAGGCCACAGAGAGTCAGAGAGAGACGCCCGAGGAGCTCTAACTATTCCAGCCTTTGAGTCTCTAGGTCGCTTCCGTCAGTCTCCACCATGGGAGTAAGAGAACATTCTGCTGATCCAGTGTCAGCTCAGGTGTCAGCACTAGAGACCCTAAGTGAAAACTGCCTGGCTGAGTCCTGTCAACTCCTGGAACTGTAAGAGGTAACAATAAAATCCCTGGGCTTGTTTTCCAAGTCCCTACATTTTGGGCTGGTTTGTTCTACAACACAATGTAACCCAAATAGTGGTTTTTATTTCATAAAATGGAGGGATTTATATAATGCTCTGTTATTGCTTTAACATTTTTTGGTGACTGTCACTTTAGGAAGAAAAAGATTTTTTTATTTTAAGGAAGATAAACTCTCTTGCCTATTACACCATCATGCTTAACATGGTTCCAGAATCTTCTCAGTTACGTAAACATCCACTGGGCAGGTCTGTAATTTTCTCTCTTTATTCTGGTTTCTTCTAGCCCATATGTGATAGAATAAGAACCAGCAGGGTTAGATCCAGGTCATTTGGTTTGAATTGGTCATCATCCCTGTGGGCTGGTTCTCCATGACCTCCAGCTCCTAGGTTCCAAAGGAGACCGTATCCATTCTAAGACACAGCTCCATCCTCAGTGAGTAACGGGGAAGCTGATTTGGCTAGAGATGGACTTGTATGCAAGTTGGGAGTTTACTTGAGGAAGTGAATTAGGGTTAAGTTTAAGACACAAAAGGCTATCGATTAAGAAAATAGAGAACCACAGGGACGCCTGGGTGGCTCAGTCGTTAAGTGTCTGCCTTTGGCTCGGGTCATGGTCCCAGGATCCTGGGATCGAGCCCCGCATCGGGCTCCCTGCTCAGGGGGGGCCTGCTTCTCCCTCTCCCACTCCCCCTGCTTGTGTTCCCTCTCTCGCTGTCTCTTTCTCTGTCAAATAAATAAAATCTTTTTTAAAAAAAGAAAGAAAGAAAATAGAGAACCACAGACTTTTATGAGAGCCCTGACAAGTTTTCACAGAGGAGAGGCATACCTCTGGACCTGGATGCTTGAATTCCCCTAAAGGATTCTTGTATTTGTCATCTCGACAAATATCTACAATAAGCCTTCTATTTACCAGGCTCTGACTCCAGCTCTGGGACTACAAGGATGCATGGTTCACGGTCCGTGCCTTCAGTGTACTCACAAACCAGAGGAACTGACACAAACACAATTTTAAGTGATTTGTAAGACTGGATAAGCAAAGACAATATTTAGTCAATAATTGATGTCATTAGCTTTAGAATACATAAAGATTTCGTGCAAAGCACAGTCAACTGAACTTTATGCTATTCTTGTGCCCTTGTGTTAGCCATGCCTGAGAAGAGCCTACCTGTGGCCTTCAGAATAAAATAACAGAAACCCCTGCCATCTAAGCCTAGGTAACACAAATGCAAGAGAAACGCCTAGAAAAATAAACTGAAGAAAAAGCCACACATTGGGTAGGCATGGCTTGTAAAACCTAATACATAAAGTGTCTGCAAATATGCATTCATTTATTTATGAAACAAATATTTTTTTGAGTACCTAGTGAGAGTCAAAAAGAAACTATAACAGGGGCGCCTGGGTGGCTCAGTTGGTTGAGCGACTGCCTTTGGCGCAGGTCATGATCCTGGAGTCCTGGGATCGAGTCCCGCATCGGGCTCCCCGCTCGGCGGGGAGTCTGCCTCTCCCGCTGACCCTCCCCCCTCTCATGCTCTCTCCCTCATTCTCTCTCTCAAATAAATAAAATCTTTTAAAAGAAAATAGGACAGCGCCCTTGCTTTCCTGCCTTCTCCTTCACACAGAAGGAGACAGACAAGGAATGTATGAATAAATAAAAAATGGCCGTAATCTGAGGTCTCAAGAAGGCCTGTGATAAGAAATGGAGCAGCGTCAGAGGATATGGTGACCCGGCATGGACTAGCTATTTGAGGTGGAGAGGTGCAGGGGTCTCAGAAGGCCTTACTTGGATATTTGAACAGAGAACTGACTAAGAGAGTGAGCCATGAGAAGATCTGGGTAAACACAGTCCAGGAAAAGGGAAGAGCAGGTGAAAGATGTCTCTGCAGGAACAGGGGGGGTGCCCTCACGGAACAGTGAGCCGGGGGGTGGGGGGACTATGGAGAACGAAGGAAGTAAATATAGTCCTCTTGGTAGCTCAGGACCCAACCTGGCTGAATCTTTCAGACCATGGCAAAGACTCTGAATTTTATCTCAGTGTTTGATCCATGGAACTGGGTGAAACTGCCGAGGGGTGAGTACACAGAGAGAGAAAGACCTATGACCAAGCCCTGCGTGACTCGAACATTTAGAAGTAAGGACCCAGCACAGAAGTTAAGGAGCTGAAGCAGGGACATAGGAAACCAGAATAAAGTAGTATCAGGAAGACCGAGGAAGAAAGTGAAAATTCTTCCAAAAAAAAAAAGAGATCAGCTGTTTCAAATACCACAGGAGCCAAACCATCAGCCCTTCGATCTTCCTTTATGATCTCTCATCACCCGGGGGCAAACATCATCCCCAGCAACCTCTCCACCAGTCCTGCATCCTTAGAGTCCGATCTGCATGGAAACTGCTTCCCGCAGAACATGTTTCCCAGAAGATGAAAACATCTCAAATTTCTTCTTTGCTCCATTTTCCTTCCATTGCTTATGCCTATCTCTCTAATCTCCTTTTAATAGAGGAACTTTGATGACTCAGAAGTACTCTCTCCTTTTAAAGCTAGCATAAGGCTTTAGGCAATACCATCTGTGATCTTTTTAACCAACCAAGAATGTGCAGGAACTTCTTCTACTTTTTTTTCTGATAATAAAAGCAATACTATACCGTAACCAAGTACAGTTTATCCTAAAAATACAGTAATTGTCTAACCTTCCAAAAGCAATCAATGTAATCTACCCTATTAATAAGCACAAAATAAAACTATATGATCATCCTAGTGGATACAGAAAAATCTTCTGACAAAATAAAAAATCCATTCCTGATTAAAAAAAAAAAAGAAACAACTCTCAACAAACTAGGAATCAAAGGGAACTCCCTTAAACTGATAAAGGGCATTCTGTGAAAAACCTACAGAGTGACTGGTGAAAGACTGACACATTTCTGCTATGATCAAGAGCAGGAGGGTGCCTGGGTGGCTCAGTCGGTTAAGCGTCTGCCTTTGGCTCAGGTCATGATCCCGGGGTCTTGGGACTAAGTCCCTCATCGGGCTCCCTGCTCCCTCTGCCTGCTTCTCCCCCTGCTCATGTGCACTCTCTCTCTCTCTCTCAAAAATAAACCATCTTTAGGGCGCCTGGGTGGGACAGTTGGTTAAGCGACTGCCTTCGGCTCAGGTCATGATCCTGGAGTCCCGGGATCGAGTCCCGCATCGGGCTTCCTGCTCAGCAGGGAGTCTGCTTCTCCCTCTGACCCTCTTCCCTCTCGTGCTTTCTATCTCTCATTCTCTCTCTGAAATAAATAAACAAAATCTTTTAAAAAAATAAACCATCTTTAAAAAAAAAACAGGACAGGAACGTACAATCTCATTACTTTTATTCAACACTGTATTGGAAAAGAAGTGAGGCAGGCAGAGAAAGACAAATACCGTAGGATCTCACTTGTATGTGGAATCTAAAAAAACCAAACTCACAGGAACAGAGGTCAGATTTGACATATGACAGATGGATAGATAGATAGATAGATGATAGATAATACAACAAAATAATTAAATCTATATTAAATGTTACTAAACGATAAGAAATAACAATGAATCAGTGTTTGGAAAGGAACCTTGACTTCTTAGGCAATCACTGAAGATTGAAAAGGAAAACATGAAGGCAAGGTTGATGACTGCTTGGAGACACCGTACTGATGAACTACTTACTGGAGGAAGCGACAGAAATCCAGATGCTTCTGAAATGATTTGCATCTGAGAATTGGAGCCTGGGAGGGACAGAAGGGAGGATGCCCAAGGGGGACGTGATTTGCGAGCATACCCTTTGGAGTGAGAGAGACTTGGGATCAGGTACTCCCTGGTCGGCCACTTTCTTGCTGCAGAATTTGAACAAGTTGTATCACCTGTTTGGGTTTTATATCTTCCTTTTGCTTAATGAGATCAATCAGAATGACTTTCCATTCAACTTGGTAGGACGAAAGTAAGTCATTCACGTAAAGCTTTTAGCATCGTGCCTAGCAGTAATTTAAGTGTGTATTTAAGTGTATGTGACTTTAAGAGGCAAGTTAAAAAATTTTAGTGAACTCCACTTCTGGAGTTTTCTGGACCCAAGGCTAATCTCAGCCCAGGAGAGACTGTTCCAGACAGCACTGAAATGAAGAGGCCCGCAGATGCCCACTGGGCTGTGAACCCTGGGACAATCACCGTAGTCACACTAATTAATGTTTATAGAACTTCACCCAGAACCTTCCCATTGCCTTATGTACTGAGTTGCGGTGAGAATAACCGTGATACACTAAAACCTGGCCCAGAGTAAATGTTCGATAAGTTTTATTTAACAGTTGCGAAAGCCAACTGACAGGCCCTCACTAATCCGAAGCCATACAGCTAAGAAGTGAAAGCCCGGACGCTTTGGTGCCAAATCCTGGCTCTTCTGCAACACGATGCTTCTGTTCCTTGCCACGGAAGCTGATGTGTCAGAGGAACATTTGCATGGCAGTTAATATTTGAAAAACGGCCCCCAAGATGCACTCTGTGGAGTTGCTTTACTCCATTCTAAGTGATTTGTGAAAAAACACGAACAAAGACTGATGTGGAAACTCAAATCTCTTGGCTCCCAGGGGAATTCCACCCCCCCCCCCATATCTTTTCCTAAACATGCCCACCCAACTCTTTTAAAAAGTTTTGTCCTGGGGCGCCTGGGTGGCTCAGTCATTAAGTGTCTGCCTTCGGCTCAGGTCATGATCCCAGGGTCCTGGGATCGAGCCCTGCATTGGGCTCCCTGCTCGGCGGGAAGCCTGCTTCTCCCTCTCCCACTTCCCCTGCTTGTGTTCCCTCTCTCGCTGTGTCTCTCACTGTCAAATAAATAAAATCTTTAAAAAAATAAAAGTTTTGTCCTATCGGTCCTTACAATGGAAATTCCTAAGGCTCAGAAGCTGCCATTTATTTAACCTACACACCTCATTTGCTCACACACAATTATGGGTGTGCACACACATATACACACACAGACACCTGTTGTCACATTACTCAATACTAGCACATCAGGGCTATAAAATAAATGGAAGGCAGCTATGCTCACCACTATACCACCAACGCAGGCGTTAGGGCTATAAAATAAATGGGACGACTGCCTGCAACCTCTACAGATTGGACTTTTATCTTTTCTTCTCCAGATAAAAGGAAAAGTAAATGTGCAACAACAATAAATTCCAGATTGAGAGACTGAATAGAATGGGCAAGAGATCATAGCAGCAGACCATGTGTATGGCAATTAGGAGCTCAGGCTCCACTGGGGTGGAAGCCCCCTCGACCACTTACTTGCTGCCCTTGGGAAAATTGCTCAGCCTCTCTGAATCTCTGGTGCCTCATCTCCCTACAAAGCAGGAGTAATCGTGGAACACGCCTCCCCGTGTTGTGGTGAGAGATAAATCAGATCATTCCTCTAGCACACATCACACAATTCCTGGAAGTTGATAACTGTCTGATGAATGTTAGTTACTGTCTATAATTTATTATTATTATTAGCCAAAAACCACAGAAGCAGTAAGAAGGAAATAATGAAAGAATAAATGATGGGATTTGGAAAATCCCTTTGGATCAAAACAGTAGTGGCATTTGTAGATAACTTCTGGAATTTCCAAATATTTTTACTTCACCCATCAAGTATTTGTTGTGCGAGGCAATGTACAGCATTCAACAGATATTAGCAAATAAGACAGACATGGTCCCTGCTCGTTCATGCGTTGGATCCTCAAAAATCTAGTCCTATAAATAGGTAAACCAACTTGGCAGATAAAAAAACAAACAAACAAACAAACAAACAAAAAACTGAGGACTGAGGAAGTTGGAACATAAAGGTAGACCCTGGAACCTGAGATTGATGTATTTATTCAACAAACACTTAATTGGGTGCCTGTCATGCTCTAGGTGCTTGGCTAGGCACTGAACACACAGAAATGACTCTCACAGATAAGAATGCTTTGTCTCATGTAGTTTACTTTCTAGTTGTGAGATTTAGAACATCAGATGGTGACAAGTATTACATAGAAAAATAAATCAGAGGGGCACCTGGGTGGCTCAGTCGTTAAGCATCTGCCTTCAGCTCAGGTCATGATCCCAGGGCCCTGGGATCCAGCCCTGCATCAGGCTCCCTGCTCCGCGGGAAGCCTGCTTTTCCCTTTCCCACTCCCCCTGCTTGTGTTCCCTCTCTCGCTGTGTCTCTCTCTGTCAAATAAATAAATAAAATCTTAAAAAAAAAAAAGACTAATAAATCAGAAAGTGGAGGTAGGAAGTTCAGGTGCAATTTTAAGTACGGTTGCCTGGGAAAGTCTCCCCAAGTAGGTGATATCTGAGGACAGACAGAGAGGACAGAGACACTAAGGAAAGATGTATTTGGCAAAAGTCCATCTAGGGCCTTCCAGAAGACTTTGACCTGTGCAGGGCTTTCATAAGCGCCTCCTTTACCTCCTTATTCCTCAGGCTATAGATGAAGGGGTTCAGCATGGGGGTCACCACCGTGCAGAGCATGGACACCACCGGATCCTCCTGTGAGGACTGGCCAGAGTTATCTCCGAGGTACATGAAGATGAGGGTGCCGCAGAAGAGGGACACAGCCGTGAGGTGCGAGGCGCAGGCGGAGAAGGTCTTGGTCCGGTCCCCCCGCGGAGCGGATCTGCAGGATGGCCCTGATGATAAAGAGGTAGGACACCAAGATCACCACCTTGCAGGCAGGGATCACGAAGATGGCAAACACAGTGATGACCACCTCCTGGGTGTCGCTGTCCCCACAGGTCAGCTTTAACAGAGGGGGGAGGTCACAGAAAATAAAGTCGATCTCATTGTCCCCACAGAAGGAGAGGGTGAAGGCTGTGACCGTGCGAACAGAGGCGCTGGAGAGACCAGCGCCGTAAGCCCCGGCCACCAAGCCCCAGCGGGCCTTCTCGGTCATGATGGTGACATAGAGCAGGGGCCGGCACACGGCCAAGCAGCGGTCATAGGCCCTGAGGGCCAGGAGGTAGCAGTCGATGGAAGCGAAGAAGGTGAAGAGGAAGAACTGCGCGGCGCAGCGGGTGTAGGACAGCGCGGCCCCGCGCTCCAGCAGCGCGGCCAGCATCTGCGGCACGACGGCCGACGAGTAGCACATGTCCACGAAGGAGAGGTGGCCGAGGAAGAAGTACATCGGGCTGTGCAGGCGGCCATCCACGCGGATCAGGAGGACCATCCCCGCGTTCCCCAGCAGAGTGAGTAGATAGAAGCTCAAAAACACCAAGAAGAGAGGAAGCCCCCACTCGGGGTGCTCGCTGAACGCAGTGAGGAAGAACTCGGTCACTACGGTGCCGTTCCTCCCGGCCATGCGTCCGGCCGGTCGCCAGCGTGGACTGCCAGGAGCCAGGTGCGGGGGTCCTGAAGACAAGTGCAAGTCACTTCAAGTAAGAAATCTTTAACTAGGGTGTCTGAGGGGAGGCACAGGACTTGAACAAATTTTGCAGGCTAAGTGGAAATGGACAAATGCAGAGCTCACTATAAGATCAGATAAAAGGTGGGGCACCCGGTGGCTCCGTGGGTTAGGCATCCAACTCTTGATTTCCGCTCAAGTCATGATCTCAGCTGCCGGAGATGAGCCCCGCATCCTCTCTGCGCTGGGGGTGGAGTCAGCTCTAGATTCCCTAGCTCCCTCTGCCCCTCCCCCACCTCTCTTCCTCTCTTAAAAAAAAAAAAGATTAAAAGTGATGAATGCGTCTATTACACTAAGAATGGACAGCAAGTGATTCTCTGACTTACAAGTCAGCTGTTGTATTTGCATCTCTGTCCCAATTAGCTGTTTGATCTTACACAAGGCACTTAACCTCTCTGAACCTCAATTCTTCTTCTGCCAGAGGGGCATCATTAATATCTGCCCTACTTACCAGATAAGGCTAATGGACAGATTAAAACAGATGCAAAAGTTCATTGGAAAGCTAAAAACACTCCATGTATATATGGTGGCTATTTAAAATTTTAAATGAATGTTTTAAGGAAGGAAAATCTATATTCTACGAACAAAGGAGCATGAACGCCCCCCCCAAAAAAGCCCATTAGCAATCAGCAATAGGCTCTGCTTGTAGGAATATTTTTATTCTCAATCTAAAAACAAGCATGTTTAACAAATAGCTATTATCCTAATTAGAGTGTGCTGGCTTACTTACTGGTTTTTCGTTTGTTGTTTTTTGTAAGTACTAGCAATAACCTTGGAATCAAAACAACAATCATAAGCTCCTTTCAGCACCTAACAAAACTCAATAAGCACTGTTTGGTTGCTCTCACTGTCCTGGAAAACAGCAGCAGTTTAATAATAGACAGCATCCAAATTTGAAAGCAGAACTATTTCGGCAGTCTGGTGTCTTAAGTGCTGTTGGAGGAATCTTGGATAATGGATTTGGAGTCCTTATAGGGTTCTAAAACAGGGATGTAAAGGAGAACTTTGATTCCATTTGATTACCTGATGTACCAGCAGCCAGGCCAATATCGAGCAGATCCATTAGGGAAAATAATAAAGAAAAGAAATTACATCTGGAAGCCAGGGGCTGGGCATGGACCACCCTCACCTGAATTTCTCTTTGCTAGTGCCTTCCTCCTTCGTGTAGGTTTCCTCGGCCGGCAACCTGCCGATCCAGAGGAGACCTGTGTTCTAGTTCACCCACACAAGATGTGCAACCCTAGGCAAGTCCCTTTTCCTCTCTGGACTTCAATTACCTTGTCTTTGTTCCCTTTCAATAAACAACAATACAGCGTGAGTCCATAATCATCACAACCTGGGTGAGGTGAGGTGAAGTGGCTTCCAGACCTAGAGGTCCCTCTCTTTCTTCTCACCTTTGACAAAATAATAGATCCCTGACTCTAGAGCTTCCTGGGACTCTGTCAGACTCAGACAGCGTAGCAGGGCTAGGGGACCAGCCTGAGCTTCAGATCCAGCCCTAGACCTTGCTGGTGGGGCTTCCTGTATTCACTGCCCCAGCATCATGCCTGAATTGGTCCCTGAGGCGAGTCTCCAGGGAGAGGCAATTTATCTTCATGTGACTTCTAATGAGGTGTCTAATATCTTTGAGGATTTCTTTCTAATTTCCAGCTCCAAAAGCTCCGTCTCACATCCTGCCGTCTCTCAACAGCACCCGATGGGGCTGGTTCCTGGCTTGCCTCGTTCCTGCCTTATGCCAAAAGCAATGAGCTTTTTTTGAAGGTTTCCTGTATCTCAGTTGGGAATTTTGTCAAGGGTTTTGCCCACTGCCACTCTAGCCAGCTCTGACCTGATCCCAAAAGGAGACTGTTTGGTAAGCACAAGCTTTTGCTCCCCGTCGCCAAGATACGCTGGAATTGGTAACTCCAATAGTTCACTGTTTGACAGAAACAGAATTGTGCAAATGGGGTCATGAGACAGATTGTCAGAGAGGCAGGTGTGCATGAGTTCTGAACAGACTTCTACCAGGCAAACTGAGTAAATTCTTTATGGTGATCTATCTCTCCTCCAGAGAACTAGTTCTCAAACTGGTTCTCCTGATGCATAAGAATTGCCCAGGGAATTTATTTAAAACGTGAATACTATCATCCCACCTCCAGAAAATCTGATACAGTGTCTCTGCCGTGGGGCACAGACATCTACCTTGTTAACAGGCATCCCAGGTGGTTCCAGGGAGGAAAATAGGTTTACTATTCTCACAGGTTTGAAAATCACTACACGCTGTATCTTCCATGTGGAAAATCATATTGCAGAGCAGCATATTAAATGATCCATGAGTTCCTATAATTAAGAAACCTTGCCAAGGAGGGGCGCTTGGGCGGCTCATTCGGTTAAGCGTTGGACTCTTGGTTTTGGCTCAGGTCATGGTCTTGTGGGTCATGGGATTGGCGCAGCGTTGGGCTCTGTGCTCCGCGGGGAGTCTGCTTGTCCCCCCTCCCTCTGCCCCTCCCCTGTGCTCACACATGCATTCTCTTTCTCTCTGAAATGAATAAATAAATCTTAAAAAAAAAGAAACCTTACCAACATTCTTAACCCACCGTTTCCCAAAAATATTTGACCACAGAACCTCTTTTTCACTGAGAGCAGATTAGCACCCTGCAGAATTCAAGTTCCCAGGGATGGATGCACCTTAGGCAGCACACCTCTGTAAAAACTCAGCAGTTGACCAAATGCCAGACAGCAAAACCATAATCATTCCAAGGATTTCAAGATGACTCATCATCTTGAAATCTGGCTCCTTTAAGTCTCTGCAGACTGGCTGCCCCAAGAGCAATGGCTCCTACTGTGAAAGGCATTGGAAGGGGGTCAGGTGGGGAAAAGCATCCCTCCAGACAGATCCCTCAGGAGCTTTTTAAAAAAGACTTCTTCAGATCTGAAGAGGGTCCAGTGGCTGAGCTCCTACAGTTCTGCTTCAAAAATAACAGTGACTCCACCTCCCTATTTCCCCAGGAGAAATAGGCTGCTGAGACCATCAGAACCCTACTTTCAGGAAGCTATGGTAGAATTTTAAACCACTATCAGATAATTAGTAAGACAATTCAGTCATTATGAGGCCAGCCCCAGAAAGATAGCAGAATGGACCTCAAAGAGTATAGACCAAAATCTCACATTTGTCAGTATTGGGGCCTATACAATACAGTAAAGGAAGATTAGAGGTCTGTTGCTGAGAACTGCAGATCTGACCAACTTTGTCTCCTAGTTTAGAGATTCAGGGCCTGGTGGCAGCTGAGCCAAAATGTGAAAGGGAAATCCAATAAAATAATAATAGCAAAGACCACGTAAGTGGTTTACCAAACGCCAGTTGACTCTTCTAAAATGATAGAAGAAGATGATGATGATAGGTAGATGATAGATAGATAGATGTATTAGCTAATTAAATCCATGCAACAACCCTATGAGTTAGGTACTTTATTATCCCAAATTTAAGGGGATAAGAACATATAGGACAGACAGTTGAAGTGGATCACCAATAGTGCCAAAGTGAGGGGCAGAACCAGGGTTTAAACTGAAGTAGTCTGGCTCTAGAATGCACACTCTTAACTCCTATACTTTATTGCAAACCCTCATGAGGATGTCTCTGAACCCCATATTTGCAAATAGTTGGAGGGTGCTTTCTTCTACATCTCTGTATTCTTTTTAACCTTTTAGGAAGAAGGGACCGGCCTTAGAGCTAGGCCTACATTGCAGAGTGAGCAGATTATGGTAGAAAATTCTTGGAGTACTTGGCAGTTGCTCCTTCTAAGAAGTATTACTCACAACCATGGAGAAAGGATGGACTCAGCATCGCCCCCCTCCCCTTATGGCCTCACCCATCTAAGGGCAGATGATTGGATGAGGAGAAAACTTGACCTGAGTTGACTGCCAGGGGTAATCCTCTCTTCTTCCAAAAGGCTCTTTGCTTGACCTACTTTAAGTGGGTATCTCTTCCTTGTAGCCAACAAGTCACGCCTCACAGCCTAGAGGGGGCATTAGGAAAGAGGGCAGGTTTGGGTGTAAGGAGGACATAGCCTCAGCTCTCACGCTGGGATCCATCTCTACTGTCTTCCCCCATCCATACTTGGGTGGATCTCATGCCAATACTTCAAGGTTGAGGACTGCCTAGGGCCCATAAATTTGCTTTGGAAGCACTTTTCCTGATGTTACAGTTCATCATTGGTGTTCCTGCCCTCGCTTTACATATGGTGGAACTGCTGGATTTTTAGAGGATCCTATAAAATGCTAGAACTACAGGGGACATTAGAATTCAAATGACCTGGGCTTTCCAATTCATAGGCAAATAGGCTGCGGTCCCCAAACAAGAAGACAGTCAGTGGTTGAATCAGCTCATTTGATTCCCAATCCATAACTTTTTAAGACCAAACTGGCTAACTGGCACCTTACCCAGTGGCCCCTTACTTCCCCCCAAAACAGAGGAGGTCCCAAATAAAGACGACCAGATAATCAAGTGAGTTCTTCTTGATTCAGTTCTAATTCTTCAAAGTGCATTATCTGCCCTTCCTATCCCCCTGAGACAAGCTTCTTCCACTGCTTCCTTGATAAGCTGTCTCGAAGTTTTCTTAGAGCTTCTGTATCTGAACTTCCCAAAATGATGGAGCCAGAAGAACGTTAGGGATCCAGTCCAGCTCCTCATAAATGTGGAGAATAAGATCCTAAAAGGGGAATTCTTACAGTCATTCTGGGCTTCTTGATGAGGCCTTTCTTCTTTGCAAGCAACAAAAGCCCAGCACCTAACATGGCTGGAACACAGAAGAATTCTCTGCAAGACTCTCAAAACCTTTGCAGGTGCAGGGAAGGGCGCAGCTAGACATTAGGGGGCAACTGGGACCAATAACTCTAGTGACATCAGGAATTTCTCTACTGTCCATAACTGTCTCTGACTTTCAGCTTTAGTTTTTTCCAAACCAACTTCTTCCACAAAGTAGAAAAAAATGGCCACGGGTTGTGTCCACACCTCACATGCCCTAGCTTTTCCACCACAAAAAAAAAAGATGAAAATCACTTTTTTTCTGCTGCCAGGTTAAAAACAAAAAATCCCGAGGAAGGCCTCAGATGTCATATGGCCAAGGGACTAGGTACCAGGATTGGCCTAACATTGGTCAGGTGCCAGAGTCAGTCAGCCAGAAAGATGGGCTCGACAGGGAAGGGAAGTGCTCATGTGAACTCCTGGTCAGATTCCCAGATGAGAGGGGATGCTGGTCTGGATGCACAAAACGATAGGTTTTCACCACGCTAAGATAAGGAGAATCCAAGAAATTCCTGCTGCACCTGTGCTTCAGGGAACTCACAGAGGTGGCGGCTAAGCAGTGACTCGGGGAAGCAAGAGGCGGCAGAGCGGGAAGCGGGTGTGTCGCTGGTCTTTACACAGTCCACGTTTACCTCCTACCGACAGATCTAACTGCCATCAACAGGGCATCGGAAAGACAACTGCTGTCTGGTGATGTCTTTAAGCTTTATGCCTGACCACCTGAGGCCCATGCAAAGCATGCGGAGTTCATCTTCCTTGACTTAAGCGCCCATTCCCATACTTCTCTGTTACCTAAACTCGGGTGCTCTCTCATCCTAACCCGTGCTCAGAAAGGGCTCCCTTCTGAACACAGTGGCTGGTGCTGCATCATGTGGGTCCTCTCTTCACATAAGTTATACTTTAACAGAATTAAAGCCCAGATACACAGAATGTCAGAACACAGGGGGACTCTTAGAATTCTTATGTTCCAGTCTCTCCCTAATTTTTCAGGTGGAGAAATCGAGGTACAGAATTGGGAATTTCCTCATGGAAGGACCCAGAGCTGGTTAGTGGCAGGCACCACCCAGCATTCTTTGTATCAGCCTATGGTCCCCAGAAAAGAAAGCCACATGAACTGATTTCAAGCAAAGGAATTGGAAAACAAAGCAAGGGGATTAAGAGGGAATCAGGCCTCTTCTTGATACCTTGCAAATCATGCCTTATTGCTCATGTCTACTGCAATCGATGTACGGTAATATCTGTTAACTTGAGGTGCCCCTGGAAGGGCATGGCTTTTCTTCCTCCACCTCCTGGACCAAGCGGTGTGGTCGCCAGGACCCTCCTCTCAGGTCTGGGGCAAAAAAGCCTGGGAGAGTCTCCTGAAGCCACCAGAGAGGCCATGATACCAATAAGTCCCTTCTTTGACAGCTCCTGGAGGACCTGGCTTATGGTAGTAGAGTTCTCCTTGGAGGATACCGTGTTCTGACAGGCAGTTGAGAAGGGTGAGGGGGGCATCCAGCTGAGCTCCAGGCAGGAGACAGGAGGGTGTGAGTAGGGTGTTATACTCACTATCCCCCTTATTGAGCTGGATAGCCAAGGTCATCTCTCCAGAAGACCTTTTTTATTCTACTTTTAGATATTACTGCCACATTCATAACCTTGCCACAGATGGTGTTTTCTGGTCTGAATAGCCTAGTATGCCCTATGCATATTTTTGAATAATTAATCGTCAAGTATATATTTTCTATTAAAACAGGACATTCAAAATTAAAATAACTCAACAAGAAGAATCCGTTTGCTTTATTTGAATGACTTCAATGCAAGATATAGGAAGATGTAAGGAAATACTAACGCTTATTTACAACCAGGTAACCTTCATGGTATCAACTATTCTTTAAAAATACCTCATTCGGGGTCATCTGGGTGGCTCAGTTAAGTGTCTGACTCTTAATCTCAGCTCAGGTCTTGATCTCAGGGTCGTGAGTTCAAGTCCCACATTGGGCTCCATGTTGGGAGGGGAGTCTACTTTAAAAAAATAAATAAATAAAACAAAAATACCTAATTTAATTCTGTCTGCCCTTCCATACATAAGTGGATAATACCTCAGGACATTTTCTTAACCTTCCCTGAGCTCTCCCTATAGGGTAAAAGGTATATGGCACCCCTTATACAAGACGGGATTTGCAGCCAGTAGTTTCTACAGACAGTTCAGTTGGCCCCTTCTTCTCAAACAACCGCCTTTCACGGCCTGCCTGGAATTCCATCAGAAGGAGCATTCAATAGTCTCCTGAGACCTGACAGCTCATTCTCCTCGCAGGTCCTTTCAATTCATGGTGTGCTCCCTGCCTTCCAGAAGATTCCAAGAGAGCAGATAGCTGTTTGGTGTACTGCTCTTACTCATACAGATCCAGTGATGTCTCTTCAATCAGGAGGGAACTTCACATAACCAATCTGAGCTTTCTGACTCCTTCCTTACCTTTTGCCACCACCTGTAACAGTTGACATGGGGGCTATCTATTAACCATCCCTCTTGTGGAGCTATGGATTTCCAACCCGGGCTTTCATAACCAGACACACCACCATTAAATGGATCAAGTATTTCTTATGATGGTTATAACATATATTTTAAATCATCCTGTCCTCTAGAAATACACATGATGTCTTTGAAGATTGTAATGTGTTTTATTTTACTGCGGGTGATCTTAAATTGAGTATCCTTTGCACACGTTCACTCCGAATCTTCAACCTTTCATTTAGCTGCTTCTTCCAATTTAAAATCCTGTTACTGGTATTCTCTGCTTTTCGAAAGTTTGAGTTGCCCCACTTTGCTTTTACGAAAGACCTGTACTAGCACCTGTTTTGGCTAACTGAAAGAAATCCAAAGAGGGTTTTCACTTTTACAGAAAATGACAAAAGGTGAAAATAACGTTCAGCGTGCGCCGTAAACAGTGAGGGGGCCCCACTAAGCTCCCTCCCCCAGAACTACACTCAGCTGCTCAGCATCAAGCCAACATCCCTCTGAACTGTGTCTGCAAGCATCTGTGCTTTATCTCGATTTATTTTGTGCATCCCTTAGCAAGATGTGTCCTAAGGTGTCAGAAAAGCCTAAGAGAGGTTATTTTGGGAATTTGGGAATGCCCAAAGAAATTTCCATATAAACTAATGGTAATTGCTTCTTTGCTTTATGCCATTTGGGCTTAAGAATGTTTTCATAGGCAGGCTCTACAGTCAGATAGCGGGGCAAAGCTGTACTGGAATTCCAGGTGTGACATGACATTTTTGGCTGGCTGAGGGTGGAGTCATCCTTCATTTGCAAGATACCGTCACCTCCCTTTCCTCTCCCATGATGGTTTACATCAATCATATACCTGGGATCTTGTTTTTTGGTAATCCAAGGGACAGGGAGAAAAGGAGTTTGACTTCCAGGAATAAGGATCAACATAAAAAGAGAAAATGAGATGTGGGTGGCCTGTTTCCTTCTAGTGCCTTGCGTTTGAGCACCTATAAGTTCGAGAAGAGAAGATCAAGAACCAGTAGACTCTAGAAGGTTTCAGACACAGGTTGAGCTATTATAGACACAGGGACCTGGTACAGGAGAACCTTCTTGCTTACTTATGCATGGAACGCAGAAATGCTCTGCCTCCCTGAGGTCAAAAACTCTAAAAACAGAATCGACATCAATGATACAGACACTGCAGAAACTCTCATGGGCAGGGGGAATGGTATAAATTCACAAAGTGGATTCTCAACAAATAACGTGACACATTGGGGCTGGAACAGGTGGGGAAGAAGGAAGAACAAGGTATGTTTCCAGTGGTGATAGGAATTGACAGGCATGTTTTCTTGGGCATTTTTCAGTGATTCCGGTCAGGCACCCCGTCTGAGCTGCTGCAAGAGTCTGAAGAATACTTTGAGCAGCGTCAGCTTTATTAACTGGACCATCGAATTACTACCTTAATCATTAAACATAAATGTAATCTAAATGTTGAATCCTAATTGATGACATAATTATGAAGTGTCTGGGAGTGAAGAGTCCTAACACTGATGTCAGCAGCTCACTTTGAAGGGCATCAAAAAATAAGGCGGATTGAAGGGCGAATTGACGGATGGGTAAATGGATAGATTATAAATATGTGATAAAGCAAATGGAACAAAATATTGGCAATAGCAGAATCTAAGTATTGGGTATAATTCACAATACATTATTTTCAACATCTCTATATGATAGAGATCTCTCATAGAAAAGTTTGTAACAACGGTCATTTTATTTTATAGTCACAGACCTGTGATGTGTGACACATCTGGATTACGCAGGATTGAACCACACATCCTTTTGTCATTTGGCCTGAGAGTTAGAGCTCTTCCCCCAATCTCTTTGCAGGTGGTCTCTTCCTTTTCTTTTTTTCTCTCTCTGGAACTAAAAGTTCTGGTTCCTTTTTATACCTTGTACCATTCCTTTAAACATTGAGCATGCCGTGAATAATGAGTGTCCAAAAGGCTGGCCCTGGGGAAGAGTTGATTCTTAGGATTTTCCACCCGATCCTCCTGTGAGGACTGGCCAGAGTTATCTCCGAGGTACATGAAGATGAGGGTGCCGCAGAAGAGGGACACAGCCCTGAGGTGTGAAGCGCAGGCGGAGAAGGTCTTGGCCCGGCCCCCCGCGGAGCGGATCTGCAGGATGGCCCTGATGATAAAGAGGTAGGACACCAAGATCACCACCTTGCAGGCAGGGATCACGAAGATGGCAAACACAGTGATGACCACCTCCTGGGTGTCGCTGTCCCCACAGGTCAGCTTTAACAGAGGGGGGAGGTCACAGAAAATAAAGTCGATCTCATTGTCCCCACAGAAGGAGAGGGTGAAGGCTGTGACCGTGCGAACAGAGGCGCTGGAGAGACCAGCGCCGTAAGCCCCGGCCACCAAGCCCCAGCGGGCCTTCTCGGTCATGATGGTGACATAGAGCAGGGGCCGGCACACGGCCAAGCAGCGGTCATAGGCCCTGAGGGCCAGGAGGTAGCAGTCGATGGAAGCGAAGAAGGTGAAGAGGAAGAACTGCGCGGCGCAGCGGGTGTAGGACAGCGCGGCCCCGCGCTCCAGCAGCGCGGCCAGCATCTGCGGCACGACGGCCGACGAGTGGCACATGTCCACGAAGGAGAGGTGGCCGAGGAAGAAGTACATCGGGCTGTGCAGGCGGCCATCCACGCGGATCAGGGTAGTCATGCCAGGTTCCCCAACAAGGTGACGAGATAGATGAACAGAAACGGGAGGAAGAGAGGAAGTGCCCATTCAGGACAGTCGGTGAAGGCAGTAAGGAGGAATTCACTCACCAGGGTGACGTTCTTCTCTGCCATGAGGTGCCTCACGGGGCTAGGATAAAAAGCCACATCGGAAGCTATAAATAGGACTGACCTGTATTTCTAGTTTATGTTTATGGGACCAGTACTCTGGAAAAAATATGCCGCCTGCTGTGTGGGACTTCAGAGATGACTGGTCTTAGCTCCTACCTTCAAGGGAGCTCTGAGAAATAGAAGCATTGTACATGTCAAGAAAGCCATACAGGAGGACATTTCCGAATAGAATTGCACATTCTCCTTAGTCAGCTGTGGGAGTCCCTGTGAGCCAAATAACCATTCTTAAGCAAAATTTCCCTGTCACTCCAATAGGGGTTGATACATGGGGTCCTGTCTACCATGCGAATATCCATCTCAGGACTCCGTCCCTTTTTCTCCAAGACCACCGCTCCTCCCTTATTTCAAACACTCATCATCTCTTGCCTGGATCAAAACCACAGCGGTGTAACTAAGAGCCCCCCCTGCCCTCAGACACACTTCTTGCCAATTCTTGCTCTTCATTGTGGCCAGAGTAATATTTCTGACTTTAATTTGATCATGCCTTACTCCCCTGTTAAAATCTAGCCATGGAACCCCATCAAGGATAGAATAGGATATTCTGTAGACTCCTCGGCATGTTGGGGAAACCCTCTATGGGGTCCCCCTCCCTGCTTCCCCATGCCCCTTGCTTACTCCTCACTCCTCACACCTGCATCCACACCCCACCCTCTCATCCATCTCTCCAGCCACACTGGGTTATTTGCAGCTTCTCTAATCCCCATGCTCTCTCTCATCTCTGTGTTTTCCACAGGCCACCCCTTCTGACAAAACACCTTATCTTTCCCATTCCCAGGGTCAGATTGTACCTCTCACAAAAAAAGGCTCTCTTGAGTCTGTCTTCCCTGGTGAGGGTGTGTGCCCCTGGAGCTCAGCACACAGTAAGGGTTTAAGATGTCTTCACAGAATAAATAGGGTTATCAAATAAGATGTGAAGCACCTTGCAAAGGGAAAGGCACTATACACATTTTCAAGTGATTATTTTTATTTTCTGAAAATGGTTAAAAGCAAAAAAATCATTAAAACCAATCACCATTCACAAACATCATAAGCTATACTCAGGCTTCCCCTTCCATTCTCAACCCAACAAGGTGCTTCCTTAACAGGAAGCCATTGTCTTAATTAGAGCCTCTTCATTTACCAAAAACATATTTTATAAGAACTGATATTGTCCTTAATAATAGAAGCACATAGATAGAAACTTTTCTAAGTGGGGGCACTTGGGTGGCTCAGTCAGTTAAGCACTCGACTCCTGATTTCGGCTCAGATCATGATCACAGGGTGGTCAGATCGAGCTTGGCTCAGGCTAGTACTCAGCAGGGAGTCTGCTTCTCTCCCTCTGCCCCTCCCCCTGCTCTCTCTCTCTAAAATAAATAAATATATCTTGAAAAAAAAAAAGACATTATTCTAAGTAATTTCTGTATTAACTCATCTAATCCCACAACCACTTTACAAGGTAGGAAATTTTATTATCCTCGTCTTACAGATGAGGAAACAGACAGAAAGAGCTGACATCACATACCCAAGACCGTACAGCCAGTAAACGGAACTGTCATTAGGACACTTCTGTGCTGCACACAGAAGCACTATACATCTTATTGCTAAATTTTGCATGCATCACGTTATCTCCTCCTACAGCCCAACGGGACGTGCCCGGATACCTGCACCACAGTCAACTTCTATCTGAAGGTCGATGGGGACTTTTGTGCTAATGGACAGAGTCCTTTGTCAGAGTTGCAGTGCAGCAGGATAAAGAAGATATTTGATCATCTTTAAAGCATTAGATCTTGGCAGCTAGTCAGGCTGATGTATTGGGGGAAATTATAAATAAAAGAAATTGGATCTAAGGATCTGAATTGAGCATGAACCAAGAGAACCGGACCCGTTTTCTCCCCTGAATCCCACTCCACCTTTACCAGAGGCCAGCCCTCTTCTCTCTGTGTTCCTGAAAGGTCATTTGTCTTCTATGGCTTGGAGCATCCCATGGGTGTAGGCGAAAGACTACCGCTCTGGGCAGCAGGAGATCTGTCTGGGTGGTTCCTGCCCTCCCATACCTGCTCGGCTATGATGATGAGCAAGTGACTTAATCTCCTAGGGCTGCAGTGTCCTTCACCCTCCTCGTACACTCCCCTCACACACACACAAAAAATAGTGAACGAACAAGGCAACAATAATGTCATAGCTGCCTGAATGTCAGTCCCTGCTGACATTCCCCCATGTCATCTTCAACCAACTTGCAAGCTCTGATCTGTCAAGCACTCTCTTCTCGCTGCCCTCAAACTTTCTGTTTCCTTGATCTGGGAAATCTGGTTAAAACGTATACCTCACCCTGGTTTTTGTTCAATTGCAGGTTGGGAAGGCGGAGGCTGGAAGGCATCCTCTTCTTATGGGCTCCTGGCTCCAATGTTCCCTCTTTAGGGGAAGACACTAATCGTTGGTATAAGAGCTCTGAAGTCCCCAAACGATGGCAAAAGTGGTCTCTAAGGAAAGGCAATTATTTTTAACAAGGCACCTGGTCCCAGTCCCAGCTCCCAAAGCCCTGTGACATGTCCACTGAGCACGGGATAAAAGTCCTGAATCCTGGTTCTGCACAGTGCCCTGAGTAGAGAGATGTCTCT